>NW_022196898.1:57165957-57181907 GCF_008632895.1 Mastomys coucha | reverse complement strand
CACCTGGGAGTGTGGCTTTCTCTGTGAGTTGTGGGACTGGCTGCAGAGCTTGCACCCAAGGTCTGCTCTGGGCCCCAGCCCAGGCAGACGGGAAGGAACTGGAGTCACTGAGCTGGCGGAGTTCCTGTGTGCCTGATCCCGCTGGACCCAATTACTCCCAGTGTTGGGACAGATGTTGGTTCCTGCTCACCTCTGATCCTGGGTGTGTCAGAGTGCCTGGGAGTGGAGATTCCTCTGGGTGTTGTAGGACTGGCTGCAGAGCTTGTGCCCAAGGTCTGCTATGGACCCCAGCCCAGACAGACCGGAAGGAGACTTTTTTCTATAATTCATTCAAAGACTTTCCCCTCAGAATCAATGGCATAGCTTAACTATAACTATAGAAAGTATGTAAAGCTGTTCTGATTTAAATGCATTCACAATTTGCCAAAGTATATTTTAAAATAATTTTTATTACTGTTTTATTATTCTTTTTTATATTTTCCCTCTATGTTATAATATCATGAAAATTGATCAATCAAGGAAATGCATTGATCAGTTTTCTCACAAATGTGGTGGTTTATCCATTTTACTGCCATCTTTCCACGTTAATGATCAAGTTAAAGCCAGTGTTAGGAACACCAAGCCGACTACGGCTGCTGAAAGAATAAAAATCCCCTTGTTATTTCTCTGTGAGCAGTGTATCTCTGCAGCACGGAGATTGATAAGCCTTATTTATATCAGTTCCTTTGGCTGTCTTTTCATACAAATAATATCCACCTGGTCATAAGGTTTCAAAATGCAACTGGAGCAAAGTACTTTATGCTAAACTACTGTACTGAGAGAGAAGACGAGCAGCTTTCCTTATCAGCGCCTGTCCTTTAAACCTGTCGTGGAAGCCCCGCTGCTCTTGCTCACCATCGCTTTGGAAGCGCGTCTACTGCAGTCATTTGTGGTGTTCTCAGTTGTTCCTGAGTTTATGGATATTCAGAGAAAAGACTGGGTTTTTTGGTTGGGGGGAGGGGTTTGAAGTTTGAGTTAAGGCAATCTTTTCAGGTTGCTACAGTAAATTACCAAAAACGGGTGATTTAAAACAACAGAAATTTACCCTGAGTTCAGGAGGCCAGAAGATCAAAAATCAAGACAGCGAGGGTGTGGGGGAGAGGGACTTGTAAGGGTTGGGAGTTGGGGCGGAGCTGCGATTAGGATATAAAGCGAATTAAAAAAAAAAGTTACTCAAAAAAATAAATAAATAAATAAAGGCAATCAGAATCTCTGAGGGAGAATGTAGCCCTAGATTCTCCGGTTTCCCACAGTTGTGGGAAATTCTGCCTGCCTTAGGGTTAGAGATGCCTTACTCTGATCTCTGCCTTCCTCACCCAGGGCAGCAGGCGGCGCTAACCCTGCTGTGGATCGCTCTCCTCAGAAGACCTCCGAACACCCTCATCGCTGGATTTAGGGCTCACTCGAATCCACCGTCACCTCATGCTAACTAATTACGCCTTCAAGACTCTATTTTCAAAGATTAAATCCTGAGGTTTCAGGTAGCCATGAATATTGAGGAAACTCATTATTTAGCCCAGCACAAGAAGTAAGACCATTTTATATCCCTTTGAAGAAATAATGAGAGAGAAAACTCATGCTGTCCTCGATGGAAATAGTATGGACAGCTGAGTGTTTTACTTTCAGAATAGATGCAACAAATACTTAAATAAGTGGATTTCTTATTTTTATTTATATATTTATTTATTGAGACAAGGTCTTCATTTCCCTAGCTGACCTGAAACTCACTGTTTAGACCAGGTTGGCCCTAAATTCATAGTTCCTCCTGTCTCTGCCACAAGTGATGGAATAAAAGCCATTTGCCACCACACTTATTCAGACTCAATTTTATTTTAAATTCTTATGTTTATATTATTTGTTGCCTGCTCTGCAGAGGTTTTCAAGTACCTTAAAAATAATTAATATATATTATATACAATATAAAATGAATATCATTCACTGTCTACAGTTGGTGTGTAATTTTTATTAGCTCTGGAGGATTAATAATGATTCAGTTAGAAAGGAAGCTACAACAGAATCCTTATAATAACCAGAGTTCCAAAAGTTGTATCTATAAAAATTCACCTTTACCTTATTAAAAGGCTGGCAGGAAATGCCTCAAGAGGTCTTCCAATGACTCTATGTTTTACTTTGTTTTATAACTATGAAAAAAATAGATCAATAGTCACAATTTATATTGAACACTAAGTTGAAAATAACCTCACTTGGTGGCCCTAAGTAAGAGTCCTAGGAGCAGAAGATATGGAGCCTGAAGTGGTCACCTCCTATACCCAAGCAAGACTTACAGTGGAGAGAGGCGGACATCAATGCACCCACAAAACCTTCAACCCAAAATCTGCCCTGGCTAAAAGATACACGGGGATAAAGATGGAGCAGAGATTTAGGGAATGGCCAACCAATGACTGACCCAACTTGAGATCCAATCCATGGGAGAGAGCTAAACCCTGACACTATTAATGATACTCTGCTATGGTTGCAGATAGGAGCCTGGCACCCCCTACTCTTCCACAAGACTCCCAAGCTCCGCCTAATGTATGGCTGTGGGTTTCTGCATCCGTTTCCATCAACTGCTGAATGGAGCTTTTAGATGACTGTCATCTAGAGTAGGGGGAAGGACTTGGGGAGCCAGAAAGGTCAAGGACACCACAAGAAGACCTACAGAATCAAATAACCTGGGCCCATTCGGGTTCCCAGAGACTGAACCACCAGCCAGAAAGCCTGCAGGGGATTGACCTAGGTCCCCTACACATATGTAGCAGATGTGTAGCTTGGTGTGAGTCTTTATGTGGGTCCCTAACAACGAGAGCAGAGGCTGTCTCCGACTCGGACTCGGACTGGTTGCCTGCCTTTGGATCCCTTCCCCCTAGCTGGGCTGCCTTGTCGAGCCTCAGTGGGGGAGGATATGCCGGGTTGGGTTGGTGTGGGGGGAGGGGAGAGAAAGGAGGAGAGATGGGGAGGAGAGGAGGAGGAGAGACGGGGAGGGGAGGGAGGGAAGAGGAGGGAGGGAAGAGGAGGGAGGGGAGACGGGGAAGAGAGGAGGGAGGGACTGCAATCACGATGTAAAGTGAATTAACTAATTAATGAATGAAAAAAAAAGAAAAGGACCCCAAATAATCACAACATAATCATCTCTTGACTCGTCACCAGTAGAAAACAGCACTAGCCAGGCCTCACTTAAGAATTTTATAGAAATGAAGTTTGGGAGCAAAGTTCTAATCTAATTCTGATTCGTGTTACCCTAGAAACATTTTCACAACTTTTAGGCAGAATAGAGCCAGAACATGAAAATACAGACGATAGGAAAAATACAGTCATGAGTCACTTAATGAAATGGAAAGTTCCTGAAAAATGCATCATCGGGCATCGTGGCCACGCAAAACATCAAAGTGTCCTCACAAAAGCCTACACCCTGTAGTCGACGTCCCATCCAGGCTGCCACACTTAGCTGTATTTAGTGTGTGAGGTCCGTCTGCTGTTAACCACAACATTATTATGCCACACACGATTCCGTAATCAGTTGTAAAAAATCTTGTTATCTTTAAAGGAGGCAGCACACCGCCTCCTGGGGAGAGCCAAGGTTTTTAAACATATCACTGGGTGACGAAGATCACATCACATCTTCCCTAGATTCCTAAAATAATTGCCACAACATGGAGCTGTTTGCCAAGTGTTTTGTTCAAATGAGGACTGGAATGCCAAAGCACAACTCAGCTGAGGCATTTTCAGGGACCCAGGAGAGCTAAGCCAATGAGAGGCCAGTGCATTCACAACAGTAACTGTTTTTAAGTAGCTGAGCCATCTCTGGCCAGTGCAATCCCATCATCCCAGCTCCTGGAAAGGCTGAGGCAAGAAGAAAACTGAAAGAGGAAAGGGAGGTAAAGAATGGAGAAGGGAAGAGAAACTGAATATCCTCAATGAAAACTTGGAAGTACTGAGAACAGTTGTCCCAAATAAATGTCTCCCTGTTCTTGAATTCTGGACTCCTAATGCTACCCCACTACCACCACCATCAAACTAATAAGCTCCAGGATTCTAAGTCTAAAGCACAGGAAACCAATGAGTGAGACTCTGTGAAAGCAGAGCCTAGTGCTCCCCCAAGAGCCTGTATTCCTCATTCTTTAGTAGATGCTTCTGAGACAGACAGGACAGGACCTTCATTCTGTGGCCTTGGTCACATACACGGGTAACATCTTACTACATGGAATATGAGTAAGCGTGATGTGTGACGTGTGACATTCAGAAGTCAAAGCTTTTGAGAAAGCAAGAGTGGAGCCAGTGAAGTAATTCTGTGATAGAACCCAGGCTTAGCCTGTTCGGTCCCCGGAATAAGAGAAGGAAGGGAGAAAAGGAAGGAGGGAAGAAAGAGGGAGAAAGGGAAGGGAATGGGAGAGAGAAGGGGAAGGGGAAAGGGGAAAGGGGAGGGGAGGGAGAGGGAAAGAGGGAGCAAAGAAGGAAGCAAGGATCTTTTTAACACTACAGTTTGCTTTTTGACAAGCCTGAGGTAGGAGGCACCAAGGCCCAAGGAGATGCTACTGGAACCAGGATCTCTGAATGTCAGAAAGCACCTGCCGAGTGGGAACCCTCACATTAGACTCTGATATGGAAGAGAGACAAGCACATGTCTTTTAAAAGCTACTGAAACCTGGAGGTTTATCTAGATCATTAATATGACCTTGATCACCCTTCCCGTGCAGACAGTTCCTATGGGTAGTTCTCCCACTGCCCACAAGAAAACAAACCTATAAATACAATAGTCGGAAACTCCTAAAAGCTGTCGAAATCAGTTCCGCTCTTAAACATGATCACAATGAGATCTCAGAAAAGAAAGCAAGCAAAGGGGAGAAACCAAGATAAACAGTACTGATCCAGAGACAACAGAGATCATCCATAAAATCAGAAATAAATAAATAAATAAGCTGGGCATGCACCTTAAATCTCAGCACTCAGGGGGCAGGTGGATCTCTTAGTTTAAGGTCAACCTGGTCAACATACTGAAACACTTTCTCAAAAATAAATAAATATAAAAATAAGCATTGAAAATGTTCAATGGATGCAGATAGAGAAAGTTGTAAAGGTATTTCTGTCCACAAAACTAGACTGAAGTAACCCTGTGCCTCACCCCGACCTTCCACACTCATTAAAACAAAAATCCAAAGAAAGAATCAATGGAGGGGCTGGAGAGATGGCTCTGTCTCTCTTCCGGAGGATTCAGATTTGACTTCCAGCAGCCACATGTCAGCTCAGAACTGCCTGGAACTCTAGGCCCAGGGAGGGCAATGCCCTCATCTGGCCTCTCCGGGCACTGCATTATTCACCCAGTGCACTGACACAAATACAGGCAAACATCCATAATATTAGAAAGGAAAAAAAAAAGTTTTAAAAACTTTAAGGGATTTTGGAAATTTAATTTAATTTTTGGAAATTAAGCATGTGATTGCTGAAAATTTAAAAGCCAAAGGAAGACCTAAAGCCAGACTAGTCTGTGCCCCTCCACCAGAATATAAAGCAAAAGATAAAACTGTGAAACATTAGAGAAGAGTTTTTAAGAGCAGAGATACAGAATATTTAGCAAATAGAATAGAAAATTAAAAAAAAAGAGAGCAGGATGAACAGCTTTGGGGAGGGTCTCCCAACCATTTTTAATTTTCTATTTATTTATAGAAGGACTGGGTGGCTTAGGAAGATCAGGGGACAACTTGCAGGAATTTGCACTCCCTTTTAACATGTGGGTCCTGGGGACTGATCTCAGGTTGTCAGGTTTGGTGGCATGTGCCTTTGCTGTGTCACCAGCCCATGACAGAGCTTATAAGACTCATATACCGTTGGGATCATCTTTTTGTACACTGTAGAAAGGTTGTCTTTGTATTATTCAAATGTTTATTTTTGTACCAGCAGAGAGTTGAGTACAGACCCAGCTTTGGTATTGTTATTTTTATTGGTTCACCACCTGCCTAGGTATTTGGTAAATATTCTTCTCCATCACATTCTGATTGGTTTAATAAGGAACTGACAGCCTATAGCTGAGACAGGAGAGGAAAGATGGGGCTTCTGGTCAAAGATAGGAGCTGTGGGAAGAATTCAGAGCTGGGCAATTCACCAGACAGACAGGGAGGAAGGAGAGGAAAGACAGGGCTTCTGGTCAAAGATAGGAGCTGTGGGAAGAATTCAGAGCTGGGCGATTCAACAGCCAGACAGGGAGGAAGTTCCAGTCAGATGTTCCAGTACATAGTGGAGGTATTGGGCCATGTAGCAAATGTGGACTAGTAAAGATGGGGTTAATTAAGTTCTATGAGCTAGTTAGTAGCCTAAGTTAAAGCCTGAGCTATAATAAATAATAAGTGTCTGTGTCTTTGTTGGGAGCTGGTGGGTTAAGAGTCAGTCAGACAATAATAGACAAATAATAGCAGATGATGGATAGATAGATAGATAGATAGATAGATAGATAGATAGATAGATGATAGATAGATAGATAGAAGATAGATAGATAAATAGAAGATAGATAGATAGATAGATAGATAGATAGATAGATAGATAGATAGATGATAGACAGATGATAGACAAATAGATGATAGACAAATAGATGATAGACAGTAGATAGATAGATAGATAGATAGATAGATAGATAGATAGATGAGAGAGAGAGAGAGAGAGAGAGAGAGAGAGAGATACAGAATGCCATGGATGTTCCCAGGAAGGAGAATAATGAATGTCAAACAAAATGAATGAAAATACATCACATATACTATAAAATTTTATGAAATGGGGCCTGCTAGCCAGCCTTGTCCCACTTATATTTTTAGTGAGCCAATCTGTCTTCCTTCATAAACTCACTTTCCACTTAATTTCCACATACTTTCTTCCAACCATTTTTTAGTGGTGCTAGGAACAAAATCAAGAAGTCATATATACCATGCCAACAAGTTAGCTCTGCACACTATGCCGAACCCTCATGAAATTTTAGACCACCAAATACTGAAAAGGTTTTTGCTTTGTCGGTTGGTTTGGGGGCTTCAGTTCTGGTCGTCTTTTCTCAGCTTCCCAAGTGCTGGAATGACAGCTGTCATCAGCACATTAGCAAGAAGTTGCATCACTAGTTATTCTTACTACCGTGGTAAGAACAAGTAACGTGACAGCCACCTCTACAACAAAATGTTTAGTTTGTAGTACAGTGTTACTGCACGCAAGCACATGGAGCACATGGCTTCGATATCTAGAGCTTACTCAGCTCAGAGAATTAAAATTCTATCTATATCCAGTGAACTACCTTCCCATCTCCTCCTCTAACACTGGAAATTCCCTTCTGTTTCCCGCCCCTAGGGATTTCACTATTTAGATACTCATATAAGTGGAATCATATTAGACTGTCATTGTGTGGTGAGTTTATTTCACTCAGCACAGTGTTTTCCATATTTTCACAAGTGGCAGTATTTCCTTTGTATGTCTACATAGTGCTCTGTCATGCATAGACACACATTTTCTTGACCTGCCGTCTGTCAACCTCACACCCAGTTCTTGTGCACACTGCTGCAATGCACATGGACGGAGCTTTTCAAGGTTTTATGGAGAAAGGTTTTTCAAGGAACCGCAATAAACTTCATCTCACTGCAAACACTGTGCTTGAACAAGAATGGAGCAGGACCCTCTCAGTTCTCAAAGGAAAGAGGTTTGAAGATGCTGGGGGCAGGGGGTAGTCTACGCCTTTAATCCTAGCACATAAGAGGTAGAGGCAGGTGGATTTCTTGAGTCAGAAGCCAGCCTGATCTACATAGTGAGTTCCAGGCCAGCTCAGGCTACATAAAGAGACACTGTCTTTAAAACAAACAAAACTATTTTAATGTAGAATGTTGTATCCTGACAAACTATAAATCAGTGTGAAGGTCCACTAAAGATATTTTCCAGTTTACACCTACTCAGAAATTTCCTCTCTTGAATGTTTTTGTTGTTGCTGCTGCTGAAAAAATACTTGGAAATATCCCAGATGCATGAGGTGCAAACCAACAAAGAGGAAAATAAAGAACATGAGAGGTGGGGGTGACCCAGGAGTCCACTCCAGAGCAATCCCAGGTGGTAGGTGTGCTAGTTTGCAAACCACTAGTAATTGAAATAGAAGCCAGCCAGTCCCAACACGATTCCTTCAAGAAGAAAACTGAACCGAGGTCTGTGGATAAAGTGGCTGTAGATTGACACTATGGCTTGGGGAAGACAAAGGGAAAACAAATGGAAATTCCAGGAAAGCCAAACAACCAACATTGTATTTGAAATTCATGATACAAATTACAAATCTGCTTAAAATGTGTCACAATTTTAAGTAAATTTCCAAAATTATGAAAGTTTTTTTTAAGTTTGAGCAGCAAAGTTTCTCTATGACTCCATAAAAAATGAAATATGAATTTTTGCACAAAGTGTACGTAGGCAGTGAGCAATAATTAGTCATAATAATATAAACTAAGGGAAAATATTTTCTACATTCTCTCTACCTCACCAAAATATCCGATATTCTAGAGTAGCACACCATCACGGCTAACACATTAGCCTTGGACATTTTCAAAGCCAGTAAAGCCAGTTATCACCCATGTGATTAATGATTAATCTTCCTGTATTGTAACAAAATATCTGATAGAAACAACTTAGGGGAGGAGAGTTGTATCAGGCATGGTTTGGGGGATGCATGGAGAAGGCACAGAGCAGCTCCAACCACGGTGACAGAGCTTAAAGCGGGGCTTTTCACAAGGAAACAGCCAGGTTCACCATTGTCTCAAGATCCTGCCTTCAGGACCTTACTTCACCTGGCTAGGTCCTTCTTCCTATGGGTGAACAGCTTCACAAGACAGAGCCAACCAGCTGAAGGTCAAAATCCAGACCCATGAACCTGTGGGAGTAAGCTCAGACAGACTGTAACATGTCTATCTAAAAATAATGAAGTTGGAAGCAGAGCACTGCATCAGAAGTGTGCTGGACCCATAGCCCAGAGTTTGATGGATTGAAAACATCTTCACAATGTGGTACACACCTTTAATTCCAGCGTTCAGGAGGCAGAAGTAGGCAGATCTCTGATTTCAAGTACAGCCTGGTCTGCAGAGCGAGTTGCGGGACAGCCAGGGTTACATGAGAAACTCTGTCACAAACAAACAAAACAAACAGATGAAATTACATTGAACATTTGGTTCTTTGCTTCCTGCTAGATTATCTACATGAGCTTTGCAGTATTTCTCTATTAGCCAATAGTCACTGTGTGAATGCCAGGGCTGTCTCTTCTGTCTACCTGTCAGCTAGAGAACTCACCCAGTATTTTACCATTTGATCTCATTTTCTCCCCTCTGGATTGTGTGTGTTGGCTCAGCCCCTTTATGAGATTGCAACGTGCCAAAGCAAACACCAGTCACTAAACAGCAGGATATTAGCTCCTCTCACTGAAAACAGTGCTTCCTGCCTCAGGAGCAGGGCTTGGGCACTGGAGGCACTGGAGAGCAAAGTAGCCAGATGTCAGGGTCTCAGGGAGCACCCGATTCTCAGAGAGCACCCGACTTACCGCTTCGCATGTAGCCCTGTGGGACTCTGCTTCTTTGAAGTGTTGTCAAGAAAAATACCAGGAAGAGTACTCCGCCCAATGACAGCACATAAGACCTACAAAGAGGTTTTTTATGATGGCTTCCTAGTCTTTACAAAACTCAAGGGCTGAGTCCTTTATTCACCAGTCAGCCCTGGCATCTGATACAAACGCTCTTCAGCCCCCTAGCAAGCCAGGGCAGGGTAATACCGACAGCCCCTGTCAAGATGCAGAAGAGAATTCTGGTTCTCAACCCTTATTTCTCTCCCCAGAGGGCAAGAAAGAAAGGAGGAGTTGGGTGCCAAAGAACAAAAGCTTCTTGTATCTCACACACACACACACACACACACACACACACACACACATCTTTAGGATGTGAGTAAGGGCATCAGTCTGGCAATATATTGTAACTAAGGTATGTGACCCTCCTCCGGCTGAGAGCTGGTTCTGTCAGACCTTGCCTTGCCACAAATAGCCACACCTTTCTCTAAGCTTCTGCAAAGAGCCACGCCTCTCTCCAACCTCCTGCTAATAGCCACGCCTCTCTCCAAGTTCCTGTTACACCGGAAGTCCCGCCTCCAGGGACTGAAGATGAAGCTGCTGATTGGGCCATGGGGTGCTGACGGACTTGGGGGTGGGGTCTTCCCTCTACCTACCTGCTTGTAACAAAGAGAGTTTTAAGAATGATGGAAGGCTGAAAGCACACCATGCGTCGGTCTCATTTTTTAAACCCCTTCCCGCATTCCGGTTCCCTTAATTTTTTCAGGCTCTGACTCCCATTCCAGAAGACCCGTTTGTGTGTGGCTGCGGGCAGCCACAAAGGTACATGACGATCCACGCAAGGGGTCCAAAAAAGGGCCCAAACTATTATTTGTCATGTTAGATTTTGAAAGATGACCCTAAAGATTATATAACAGATCCCACTGTGAAGCAGTAAGCATGTTGTTTATTGTATATGTATTAACTAACCAATTTGGGAAAGTGCTTTGCAGAGGTGGGACACAGCTTGGTAGTAGAGCATTAGCATGCATGAGGTTGTGGGTTCAATCCCCAGCACCCAAAACAAAGGAATAGGAAGATAAAGGGAAGGAGCAATACCTGTTAAAATGTTAGAACTTTTTTTTAGAGATGTGTGTGTGTGATGTGTATGCAGATACCCACGGAGGCCTGAAGAAGCTACCAGATCCCCTGGAGCTAGAATTACTGGTGGTTGTGAGCCACCTGACGTGATGTGACGGGCCCTCAGCAAGAACAGTTGGTGCTGTTAACAGCTAAGCCAGCTCTCCAGCCCCAGTTTGGGAATTAATAGTGTGACCTTAGTTGTTTTCTCTAACAATGGCCAGTCCTCAAGGGTTGTTTAGCTTGTATCATTCTTGCTTGGCTCTTGAAAGAAAAACCTGATTGTCATATATAAACCAAACTACCCTGGCCCTCGATTTTCTAAACTAGTGAAACAATACTCACAAAGATCACTTCCAGATATTTTAAATGTCAGAACTCTGTTCTATGACCCTCAGATCTTCCAAAGCTGTGGAAACATGGCCTTTTAATAGCATCTGTAACTAGGAGTTCCTATGAGGCCAGCACACACACATCCCCACCCTACTCAGCCTTGATTCCATCCATTCTGGTGTCGCAGCCAAAAACCTGGGAGTAATTCTCACCATCTGTCTCCCTCGTGTTTCCTTCCACTTCTGGCTGACTACAACTTTTCGAATTTTGTGGGCTAAAGGGAGTCCACATCAATATCATCTCTCGTTTGGTCTGACACAATTGTAATTTTTAAAATAAAAATAACTACGGAAACCTCATAATCCTTACTATGGATCAGGCAGTCTTTAAGTAAACACAGACTGCTGAGTTTAGTCCTCCTAACCATTCCATAAACGATCCTCGTACATTCTAACTTCAAGCTGATAAAACTAGCATATAGAGAAGTGACATGCCCAGAGTCACACAGCTAGCTTTGTGGTTAATCATGATTGTAAATTTGACTGAGTTGAGAAGCAACCTGGAGATTTATAAAGAACACCTCTGGGTGTGTCTGTAAGGGCGTTTTTCTACAAGGATTATACTACAGGGACCTGACCTGAATGTGTAAGAACCATCCAATCCTTTGTGGGACATTCTGTCTGGGTCTCCTTTTTGGTGGTCATAAAGTGAGCAGCTTTGCTTTTGCATTCTCCTGGGCCTGTCACATCCCAGGGACAAGAGAGCCAGCACCCATAGACTGAAACCTAGGAACCACAAGAAAAATAAATCTGTCATGCTGACATCAGGTACTTTGTCACAGCAACAAAAGAGTGACTAATTCACCTAGGACGTGGAGTGAGCCATTGGCCCCTAACTGATCCTCTGTCATTTTTCTGGTCTGATTTCCACATCATGGCCCAGGTGGTTGCTTAAAATAGCTAACTCCTATATGGGAATAGAAGTTCTCCTAAGACAGAGAGAACAACTTTGCACTTCCTAGCCTGTTCAAGTCAGCACTACAGACTGTCTTTCCCAGCATCTAAGGCAAGTTCTTTCCTTTTTTTTTTTTTTTTTTTTTTTTTTTTTTTTTTTTTTTTTTTTTTTTGGTCATGTTAGTATCATTTCAATAGTGAAAACGGAAAATGCCCAGTCAAGCATGTTAGGGCAAAACTCTGAACTTCCTTTTCAGTGAATGCTTCCTCTCCAGTACCCTCCCAAACTTGCTTGAGCTGGTGGCTTTTGTAGTGGGTATGTAGTGGGTGTCTTCTCCTCCCTGCTGGCTCTCTTCCACTTCATCCTCTCTACTGACCTTTGACCAGCCAGAGATGGAAGGAAAGAAGATAAGGGCCAGGCGTGCCTCCCGTAACAGGCACAGCTGTCCTCCAGCTTTGATACACTCTGGCCACAGAAGGGCTAATGGAGCCATGCTCCTAGAACAACTTGTTTACGATAGCCTAGGCTGAGCTGGAACTCTCAGTCTCTCTGCGACAGGTCCCTAGGCAGAGACTCCAGCTGCCATGGACCATTTAAGAGCAGCTTGGGGATTCCTCTGCAGCTTCCTCTGATGTGTTCCACACATGGAGCAAAGCCTCAGCCACAGCTGGCCAATCTCTGCTAAGGCTGGCCATGGTGGATAGAAAGCCTCTTAAGTGTGATCCATTTTCAAATGCCCCCAAGTGTATACTCCTACCAAGAATCTCGTTCCTTTGGGCTTCCAGTGAAAGGTTGGTGTTATTTTCCAAGCAGTTCCTTACTTGAATGACAGTATGCTATTTCCCAAACTTCCCTGTGACTCAGAGGGTACAAGTCAAATGCTCCATGTGGTTGCAGTAAAGTGTCCACTGCCAGATCTGAGGTGAAGGAAAAGCTTTGTGTCCAGTCTCACAACCAATAAAGACTCTTTCCATGGGAGTCTTCCCAAACTCAGCTAGCTCCGGCTTCTTTGCCTTCAGCTCTAAGAGAGGGAGGGGAGAAAGGACCCTCAGAACTGGGTTGTGTGCTTGCCTGTGTGTTGCTAGGGCTCAAACCTAAGTGTCATATGCTAGATAAGAACTCTGCCCCTGAGCTACACTCCCAGTCTCACAGGTTTAGTTCTAAGTACTTCTTCTATAGTTGTTCTCATTGCTGATCTATAGCAAATACTCACTGAGGAATATGGGGGTAATTGAGACCTCCCACTAAAGGTGGCCCAGCAAGAGTCATGTTTTAATATCCTTAGAAACTCTAGGCAGGCTATGCCTTGATATTGCTATGACCACTTTAATATGATGTGGCCTCGCTTGCCTGTCAGGCCTCATCCCATACCACTGCTCCTGCACTTGGACACTCTGCTCTTTTTCAGACTCTTGAATTCCCCCTGTGATGCCTCCCACCTTGGGGCATACATTTTTTTACATCCCCACAATATCCTCTGTCCACTTCTTTTTGCTTTCTTATTCCAAGGTCTCAATTGAAACATTACTTGCCCATGCCCCCATTCTTACTCAGACATACTAGTTTTGATTTACAGCATTTATCGTGAGTTATGTTTGTGTGTTTACGAACTTATTTTCATCTAGCCAAAGAATGGCTAACTATTTGCCAAAGCAGTTCTGTTCCTTCTGGGCACATCACTAAACTACATTTCCCAGAATCTCCTGCAGTTGAATGCAGCCATTTGGCCATTCTAGCCAAGGGAATATAGGTAGGAAAAGACAGGATTGAGGTCTGGACTGTTCAATCCTGCCATATACAACCTTCCATTCTATTTTTCCATTGATCAGCTTCATAAAGAAGATTCCAGAGACTTGGAGTATATAATCACAAAAGGGAAGGGATCTCAGTTACTACTAAGGGGCAGGTGTCCAGCACAGTCAAGGCACTTGGGGAAACATTTCCTGGGTTAAAAACCATCATTTCCCTGGGTTAAGCCACTGCAGCATCTTCTTACAGAACTATTCTAGGGGCGAGAGGGATGGATCCACAGTGTAAGAGTTTGTTCTGCTTCTGTAGAGGACCTGGATTCAATTCCAGCACCTATGTGGTAGCTGACAGTCTTCTGTGTCCAGTTCCAGGGGATCTGGCACCTGTGAGCATTTAAGGGAAGGAGTGGAGAAGGAAATGAAGTGCATGTTATCAAAGTAGAAGGAGAAATTCTACGGATGAAAGACTGAAAGAAGGGGCAGGGCAGCCGGGACAGGATCCTCTCAACCTCTGTCTACACCTAGGAGTGATGGTGGTGGATCCAGCCCTCTCTGCCCCTTCCCTGCAAGTGGAGAGCCTGCCTTCAAGGAATGCTCTAACCCAGGAACTCGGGTGAGATCCGCCATTCTCTCTCCAGTGACTTTCTACTGCAGGACCAGCCAGGAGTCACAGGCCTCACAAGTGGCAGGGCAGCCTGCTCAGGATCCTTTCTACCTCAGACCACACATAGGAGGGACAACAGATCCTTAGCCCTCTCTCTGCACCTTTCCCGCAAGTGGAAATCCTGTCTCCAGGGTGTGCTCTGACCCCAGGACTCAGGACAGACTACTGATCCACAGCCATCTGCACCCAGGTTTTACCAGAGGAGAGCTAATCTCCCAGAAGTGCTGACCCACAGGAGGAACAAGCTCCAGCCAGAGACAGCAAGAACATCTAACACCAGAGATCAACAGATGGCGAAAGGCAAACGCAAGAATCTTACCAACAGAAACCAAGACTACTTGGCTTCATCAGAACCTAGTACTCCCACCACAGCAAGTCCTGGATATCCCAAAACACCGGAAAAGCAAGATTTGGATCTATAATCATATCTCACGATGGTGCTAGAGGAATTTAAGAAGAATATGAATAACTCCCTTAAAGAAATACTGAAGAACACAGGTAAAGAGGTACAAGCCCTTAAAGAGGAAATAAAAAAAATCCCTTAAAGAATTACGGGAGGTCACGAGTAAACAAGTAGAAGCACTTAAAGAGGAAACACAAAAATCCCTTAAGGAATTACAGGAAAGCACAAACAAACAGGTGAAGGAATTGAGCAAAACCATCCAGGACCTAAAACTGGAAGTAGAAACCGTTAAGAAATCACAAAGAGAGACAACTCTGGAGTTAGAAATCTTAGGAAAGAAGTCAAGAACCATAGATGCAAGAAGCATCACCTACAGAATACAAGAGATAGAAGAGAGAATCTCAGGTGCAGAAGATACTATAGAAAACATTAACACAAGAGTCAAAGAAAATGCAAAATGCAAAAAGTTCCTGACCCAAAACTTCCAGGAAATCCAGAACACAATGAGAAGACCAAACCTAAGAATAATAGGAATAGAAGAGAGTGAAGACCTCCAAGGTCTTAAAGGGTTAGTAAATATCTTCAACAAAATTATAGAAGAAAACTTCCCTAACCTAAAGAAAGAGATGCCCATGAACATACAAGAAGCCTATAGAGCTCCAAATAGACTGGACCAGAAAAGAAATTCCTTCTGCCACATAATAGTCAAAACACCAAATGCACAAAACAAAGAAAGAATACTAAAAGCAGTAAGGGAAAAAGGTCAAGTAACATATAAAGGCAGGCCTATCAGAATTACACCAGACTTCTCGCCAGAGACTATGAAAGCTAGAAGATCCTGGGCAGATGTCATACAGACCCTACAAGAACACAAATGCCAGCCCAGACTACTATACCCAGCAAAATTCTTAATCACTGTAGATGGAGAAACCAAAGTATTCCACGACAAAACCAAATTCATACAATATATTTCCACAAATTCAGCCCTTCGAAGGGTAATAAATGGAAAACTCCAACACAAGGAGAACTACATCTCCGAAAAAGCAAAAATATAATCTTCCAACAAAACTAAAAGAAGGGCTGGTGAGGTGGCTCAGCGGTTAAGAGCACTGACTGCTCTTCCAAAGGTCCTGAGTTCAAATC
>NW_022196898.1:57165277-57165522 GCF_008632895.1 Mastomys coucha | reverse complement strand
AGAAACAAAAAGAACTATACAAAGAATCAACCAAACCAGGAGCTGATTCTTTGAGAAAATCAACAAAAATAGATAAACCCTTAGCCAGACTAACAACAGGGCACAGAGACAATATCCTAATTAACAAAATCAGAAATGAAAAGGGAGACATAACAACAGACACTAAGGAAATCCAAAAAAATCATGAGATCCTACTACAAAAGCCTATACTCAACAAAACGGGAAAACCTGGATGAAATGGACAA
>NW_022196898.1:57073563-57164883 GCF_008632895.1 Mastomys coucha | reverse complement strand
GTTTTATCAAACCTTCAAAGAAGACCTAATACCAATACTCCTCAAACTATTCCACAAAATTGAAACAGCCAACTGATGAATACCGAATGGCTGAGAAGCACCTAAAGAAATGTTTAACATCCTTAGTTATCAGGGAAATGAAAATCAAAACAACCCTGAGATTCCACCTCACACCAGTCAGAATGGCTAGGATAAAAAAAAAAAAAACAACTCAGGTGACAGCAGATACTGGAGAGGTTGTGGAGAAAGAGGAACACTCCTTCATTGCTGGTGGGATTGCAAGCTGATACAGCCACTCTGGAAATCAGTTTGGCAGTTCCTCCGGAAATTGGACATAGTTCTACCAGAGGACCCAGCTATACCACTCCTGGGCATATACCCAGAAGATACTCCAACATGTAATAAGGGCATATGTTCCACCATGTTCATAGCACCCTTATTTATAATTGCCAGAAACTAGAAACAACCCAGATGTCCCTCAACAGAGGAATGGATACAGAAATTTTGGTACATCTACACAATGGAGTACTACTCAGCTATTAAAAACAATGAATTTATGAAATTCTTAGGAAAATGGATGGATCTGGAGAATATCATCCTGAGTGAGGTAACCCAATCACAAAAGAACACACATGGTATACACTCTCTGATAAGTGGTTATTATCCCAGAAGTTCGGAATACTCGAAGTACAATCCACAAACCACAAGAAACTCAAGAAGGAAGACCAAAATGTGGACACTTCATTCCTTCTTAAAAGGGGGAACAAAATATGCATGGAAGGAGTTGCAGAGACTAACTATGGAGCAGAGACTTAAGGAAGGGCACTCCAGCCTGATATATCTGTCTCCTGAGAGGCTCTGACAGTACCCGACTAATACAGAAGTAGAGGCTCATAGCCATCCATTGAACTGAGTAGAGGGTCCCCAATGAAGGAGCTAGAGAAAGGATCCAAGGAGCTGAAGGGTTTGCAGCCCCTTAGGACGAACAACAATATGAACTAACTAGTTACCTCAGAGCTGCCAGGGACTAAACCACCAACCAAGGAGTACACATGGTGGGACTGATTGCTTTGGCAGCATGTATATAGTAGAGGATGGCCAAGTCGGTCATCAACGGGAGGAGAGACCCTCGGCCCTTTGAAGGTTCTGTGCCCCAGTGTAGGGGAATGCCAGGGCCAGCAAGCATGAGAGGGTGGAGTGGCGAGCAGGGGGAGGGGCAAGGGAACAGGAGTTTGTTCTTGTTGTTGTTTTTTGGTTTGTTTTTTTTTGTTTTTGTTTTTGTTTTTTGTTTTGTTTTTGGAGGGGAAACTGGGAAAGGATAAATCATATGATATGTAAATAAAGAAAATATCTAATTTAAAAAAAAAAAAGGAATGACAGGAGCCTAGGAGCAGAAGAGAGAAGAGAGTAGGGCAGTGGGCAGCCAGAATAAATGCTGTGCTAAAATGCGGATAAGGAAACCTGGAATTCTATATACTACTTTGGTTTTTTTTGTTTTTTTGTTTTTTTTAAATCAGCAGATATGGTCATTTATTTGAAAATGTTAAACTTTTATGCTCTGGAAGGTCAAGGGAGAGAGCCCGGGATGTAGCTCAACGATACAGAGCGCTTCCTTCACGCCAAGGATGTAGCCCAATGATATGGAGCGCTTCCTTCACGCAAGCAAAGACTTCCCTCATGCGAGCAACGACCCAAGCACAGTCTCCAGCACCACAGAACGTAAAATTAAGTAAAAAACGGAACACCTATCCGAAAACACCAGCGCCTTGTTCAGAACCCTTGCGCAGCTTCCTAAAACGTAAAATAAAATTTAAACTTTCTTCGTGGCCTCCGGCTTCCTTGGCAACACCTCTGACTTCATTTTTACCACCCCTCAATGGCTTCCTTTATTCCTTTTGTTCCTCAGAATGTGATCAATGTTTCCCTGCCTTCCTCTAGGGGATTGTCATTGCCCTGCCTAGGAGACTCTGCCCCCTCTCTGCCCAGGGCACCGCCATTGTTAGAACCCTGTCTGGACCAATGATCAAAAAGAGGACCTTGCTCCTCCCACTGTCCTCGCCTTGGCCATCAGTTTAACTGTTCTACTTTTCTCATTGTGCTCCGCACTACTGAGTACCAGCTATTTTCCTGTTTGTTATTTCTGTGTTTAAACCCTCCCTCGTTTCATAATGGAAGTTTCACCAGTACAGAAACTTGGTTCTCTTCCTCTCTCCCCCTCTCTCTCCCTCTCTCCTTTCCTCCCTCCCTCCTCCTCTCTCTCTCTCTCTCTCTCTCTCTCTCTCTCTCTCTCTCTCTCTCTCTCTCTCTCTGTATTCCATGTCCATAAATAAATATATATATGAATAAATAAATGAAATGAATTCTTAAATAAGTAAACATGAAGCCTTACTCATAATTTTGAACATAGTTTAGGAAACCCCCGAGTTCCTGTCATTCCAGAGCTAGACTTTCCAGAGTCTAAGCCCACCAGACGAAGGACGGGAGCCCTTCCTGCCTTATAAGGGAAATGGTAAAAATCACATCAGATCAGACCATACATAACCAGGGTTGCATAGAAACGTCACAGGCAGAAAGGGGTCACAAACAGGCCAAGTTTAAAATGTCCTAGAGCACACACCTGCTCACCCCCACTCCTCTCTGGAGGCAGGTACATCACTCTTGCTCTGACCCAAGCTTGTCACACTATAATTCAAGGCAAACGAATGTGACCCAAAAAGAGTCTCTGCAAATAAAGGTGCTCAATGAGTTAAGACATTCTAAAGACTTCACTAAAAACAAAACTAAAAGTTTGAAGCAAACACAGGATACTTTCAACAAAACTTACTTTCAATCAGTTATTTACTTACGCTTCTTTTTCCAGATACAAGACAGGGTTTCTCTGTATAGCCCTGGATGTCCTGGAACTTATTCTGTGAACCAGGCTGGCCTGAAAGGCGAGCAACACTACTACCCTGCCAATGTTTTCCTTTCTTATTGTTCACGTTATGGTTCTGGGGTTTTTGCTTCAAGTCATCACCATTCTGTTACATTCTCTCTAGAGCAAACTGACTTACCAAGAAACCCCTCCTTTCTCAGAAGTTTGAAACGTGCCAAAGAAAGAAAATGTTACTAGGTGTCTCACCATAGCTTAAGTCTGGGTCCCCCTCTCCCTCTCAACTAACCAAACAGACCCCAACTAGCTGTTTACAAAGACAGTCTTTAAGAGAATTAGAAACTAGGAAGGTTGGGTGCTGGAGAGGTGGCTCAGTGGTTAGGAGCACTGATTGCTCTGTAAGATTCCAACTCCCAGCACCCACATGGCACTCAGTCCCAGGGAATCTGATGCCCTCCTCTGGCCTCTGGGGACACCGTGTGTACATGATGCAAAAAAAGCAAAAACAAAATACATGAAAACAAAACAAACAAAAAATGCAACCAGACGTAATTAATTAATTTAAAAAAAAAACTGATAAAATTAGCTTTATCTTACTCTTCTAGAAGGAGCCCCTGCATATTCCTAATGTAATTTCAGATTGAAAAATGCAAAACCATAACAAATAGTAAAGAATTGCTTGAGACATTTTGTGTCATAAATGCCTTCACTTGGAATAACAAGTCTTCATTATTTGCCTATTTATTCCCAGAATAAAACTAGTCATTTTTACAAACTGTAAAAATGGTTAAAAGCCTTTTTTTTTAAGAAAACTTATCTATTCTTTATGGGTTTCACATCGTACACCCAAATCCCACTCATCATTCTGTCCCTTCATACCCACGCCCCCGCCTTTACAACCTCCCCCGCTAAGAGAAAAAAAAAATCTCATTGCGGAAGCTGTAGTGTATCAGTTTCCTGCAACATAACCTTTTTTCTTCAGGTTTTCACTTACAAACGTTTATTGCAAGGAGTCACTGATCTGGTTCGAGGCTCTAGATTCTGCTACGTTATCAATAGTGAAACCTTACTGGGACTCCTCCCAGTTAGCCTGGTGTTGCCCTGAGTCATAGAGATCCTGTCATTTTTGGATCTGTAGAGCCAGCCCTTTCACAGAATCCAGCAGTTCATCCATGACCCGGGTAGATGTTGGAGTTGGCCAACTCAGAACCCTGAATCTGGGCCTGAGAAGTGTCCGAGCAGGTCAGCTCAGCAGCTCTCCCACCCCCACATCCACCCCCACACCACTGGAGTGAGCTCCACAGACCTGCCCAAGCTAGGTCATCCAGTACTACAGCCAACAATGGCCGGTGCCAGCTCTTCAGTTTTCATGCCCTCTTGGCTGGCTTACCTGCAACCCCCACAACCAGGGCCAGCTCTACTGTGCTGCCCAGGCAAGGTGCAGGGCCCGCTCTCCCAAGTACTAAAAGCTGGTGAGGGGCCAGCTCTCCTGCTCTCAAGCCCTCAAGGCCAGCTCACCCAAGATGCCCAGGGAAGGGATTCTGCACAGCCCTCAGACAATCAACATGCCCCCAGGTATCAGCTTATACCTTGCCTTTGGTGGTAACAGACCTCGCCATGGCCCTGGGTGACAGCACAGGCCAGGACCTCACCATGGTCTTAGACGGCATCACCAGCCACTCACATCAGGCTGTTTCTCACTACCCTCAGATCTCCAGTTCTGCCTCTCTTCATTGTGCCCACATCCTTCTGTTTCTCTTTCTCGTTCATCTCTCCATCATGCACTTGCTCATCTTAGTGGTGCTGGGGGCCTCTGGGGGCCTCAGGGATGCTCTCAGGAGTGTTGTTTCCTGCTGTGTGACACCAGGCAGGGGTCCTCTCGGGTGTGGTCTCCCACCCAGGGCCTTCCTAGTACCTGAAAAGGATCATAAAACCTGTTTTTAAAAACTGTTGTTTTTTTATATTTATTTATCTTAAAATTTGAAACCAATGCTTCTTAGGGGAAAAAAAATGCAACCAGGAAGCTGTATTTCATTCCATGACATTAATTATCTCCAAGCTATTGATTTTAAATTTATTAACACTTTAGGATTAATCTGGAAAGTCCTTCATTTTGAATGTTTAAAGAGCTTCTCAGTGAAAACCTTAAGTCCTTCCTGGAGTGAGAACTTTCTGTAGTTAAAAATAGAGATCTTTTGTGCTATTTTGAGGATCTCCTTGGTTAAAGATGTTGAATGAGGTAAGAAAATCTATATACCTCAAACACTCCACTAACAAGGAAGGGCAAGTTAAGGTTACAGGAAGCATTTCTCCAACTCATCAATCTGACAACATAAATATGCTTAAGTAATAAGAGAAACAACATTAAATACAAGTAACCAAATCACCCATCATTAGTAGATTCAATATGATGTCCTCAATGAACTTCTACACACGCACAGACACTTCCAGAATGTAATATAAATATGCTTCTTCCTTGTAAGAACATATTTTGTCTGTCTGTCTCTCCTTCTGCATTTGGAAGTGCCACCATCCTCTATCAAGAAGGTTTGGGATATTGGATCAATTTTTACTTCCTCTTATCCCATCGTTATCCACACTGGGCTCATAGGTCTTGTTGACTATAGTGTTTCAATAAACTTTCACGAGCCCATTCCTCTCCATGCGTTCCCACTGGTTCCTAGTACAGAGGGATTGCCTGCCCTTCTGTGGTAACTAGCCTTATATATGGGTCCCTAGGCTTATCTTTTCTCCATTCCATCACATATTAAGTACTATCAAAACTGGCCTCTATATAGCTGAAGATCACCCTTAATTTCTCATCCTCCTGCCTCCATCTCTCAGATTCAGGGATTGTAAGCAACCACCTACAGGGTAGAC
Organism: Mastomys coucha; assembly: GCF_008632895.1. Taxonomy (NCBI): domain Eukaryota; kingdom Metazoa; phylum Chordata; class Mammalia; order Rodentia; family Muridae; genus Mastomys; species Mastomys coucha. The sequence goes on along the minus strand of NW_022196898.1, from coordinate 57,159,131 downwards.
CACCCCCTCCCCCCCGACACCTAGGCTCTGTGTACGCTAAGCAAGTCCTCCACCAACTGCATCTCTAGTCTCAGATTCACCTCCTCACTAAACAGCTGTGCTTTGTTCACCTCTTTATTCAAATGCTTTAAAGATTACAAAATAAAGTCTAGACTCCCCAAGCCTGACACTGGAAACCCAGGATGTGACCACAATCTATATTCTCAATCTTCTTTGCCTCTAGTTTTGTAGTTCACTTGAACTTAAATTTCCCTCTAACTTCACGTTTTCCTGTCTCAGAAACGGCCTCACTTCCTTCCTTGCCTTTGTAGATCTCACACTTCCTTCCAAGGCTCAAGGTCTCACGCAGCTTACATCCTCCAAAGTCTTCTGTTTATCTGGAAGGAACTGCTGCCCCTGCGCGGACCTCTGCTGGGTACTCTCTAAATGCCTTCCCCTTTCTCTACACTCATGCCCTGGGGAGATCCCACGCTTGGTTACTTTAAACCCTCTAATGGATTTCATAGTAATATTCTGGCCAACTAAAAAAGAACAGTGAGGGAGGTAGAAATGCATGTATCTAATCAATGTGAAGGGATACCACATTCATTTTTATGTGAAAGAAGATCCCATTGAACACAGAAGAAAAAAATACTGTACTTGATTTTTTCACTAGACATTTCTAGCAGGAAAGAGAAAAGCAAATTGAAAACCAGGAAATATTTATGTCCAAGCAACCTATAAAATAGAGTCTTTTCTGAAAAATGTCTCAAGACGATTTTTTCTAAATATACTCGGTTACAAAGTTTATGAGTCAGATTTTTTTTTTCAAGACAGGGTTTCTCTGTATATCCCTGGCTGTTCTGGAACCCACTCTGTAGACCAGGCTAGCCTCGAACTCAGAAATCCACCTGCCTCTGCCTCCCAAGTGCTGGGGTTAAAGGCATGCACCACCACTGCCTGAAGTCAGATTTTTTTAAATGTGTGTGTGTGTGTGTGAGAGAGAGAGGGGGGGAGAGAAAGAGAGAGAGAGAGAGAGAGGGAGAGAGAGAGAGAGAGAGAGAAAGAAAGAAAGAGAGAGAGAGAGTACATATAAACATGTCAGTCTGGGGTACCCAAGGAGGCCAGGAACTGGAGTTACAGATGTTTCTGAGTCCTTTGATGTGGTTGCTAGGATCTGAACTCCCATCTTCTAACAGAGCAATAAACACTCAGCCATTGAACCATCTCCCCAGCCCCTCATCAGTGGTTTTTAATGGGCAAACATGCAAAGTCTTTTGTTTCTACTTCTGTACTCTTAATACAAGACAGTGCTGCTAAATGGACTACTGGTATTTCAAATATGAAATATCATCTCATAATATTCCCTAAATTATCCTATCACCTGGTATGTCATTTCCTGAAAAAATAAATAAATTCTGTATTTCACTATGGAACTCCGAGATCCTTTTTCAGATATCCAACTTCATTTTCACATAAGCCTACCTAGCAAAGCACCTGCTACATAAGAAAATACAACATAGTGAATGAATGAGTTAACCAATCAGTCATCAAGCGACCTCAAGATGAGAGTGCTCACAGTACCAGTTAAGAGAGTCCTATTTCTGGATGATAGATCTATGCTAAGAAACAGAGTTGATAAAAAGCTGGATGGAAAATATATTAGTTGTGTTTAATGAATATAATCTTAGACTATAGATAAAATATGCCTCTGGTCACTGTTCTCTTCTTTGAGTACTTGGTAAATTTTGAATAAAATTAGCAAGAACTTATTTAAAAGTCTTTCTCAATGCTAATTCCTTGAGGCAAAGGCATCATAGTGCCCCACCTTGCCTACCTTCATCTTGTGTGATGCTTGGAAGATAATCAAATGGTTTCTGACTGAGGGAGTGAGTCTGGGCCCCTACTGTCTGGTAGGGTGATCATTGGCTACAGGAATTAGAATAGGGTAAAAATGTAAATGCAATTCCTTTGTCACATCAGTCCCACTTCAGGTGACCAGTGACTGCTGCAGTATACAGAACAGAGACTTCTCCCTTCCTTGCACAAGGCTCTACTGGACAACACTGGTCTAGACCATTTCCTTCATTTTGCAGAACAGAATGAGCTCAAGGAAGTTCTCATTTGCTCAGATTAAACCATCAGAAGCAGTGCCAGGACTCCAGCTGGGACCCTAACCCCATCCTGCTGCCATTATATCACCTCCCGTTGAATATTTCAGAATTCTGACTGTAGCATGAACTTGGAGTGCAGTGGTACAGGAAATAGTGTCTTTGTCTAAGGACTGCTACCAAAGATATTTTATTAATTAACTGAATATTTTAACCAATATATATATATATATATATATATATATATAAAATATATATTGTTGTATATATATATATAAAGTACCTGAAAGTCCTCTATTGGTGATGATGAAGGAGATACTGATTTTAAAAATGCTTTGAAGGTATCTAGCCAAGCAACATATCGTAAGCCTCTGGTTTGTGCCAATTTAGCTATAAAACCCGTTCATAGAATAGGGTCTGGTGTGAAGAATGCTGTTTCACTTCTATTAAGTTTCCTTTAAATCATTTCTTTATAACAATTTAATTTTTAAAAGAATCACCTGACTGTCAATCAACAAACCAATAAAATTTGCTAAGCTTTGGAGTTTAGGGGCTGGAGAGACAGTCCAGCAGTTAAGACCTTCCTGCTGCTCTTGCAGAGGACCTAAGTTTGTTTCCCAGCACTCACATCTGGCACTCATAACCACCTACAACTCCAGCTCCAGGGCATCTGCCACTTTCTTCTGGCTGCTGGGGACATTCAAGTGCACTGACCTCTACACAGACTTGCATGCATACATCTAACTAAGTATAAACAATAGATCTTTTTCCAAAAGCCCTGGAGTTCAAAGTTGGTTTGGTTCGAATCCCCAAAAGGGTTTCTCAGGTGTTTTAGAAAACAGCCTTTTCTGCCAAAAGATTTTATTTGCTCATGGAATTAGTATTGAGTGTTCCCAGGAAAGAGAACACCAATTCATTTGATAGGGCAGAAATAATCACAGAGATGTGAAGACAAACTCATTCGCTATCCCTCTGTACCTACTGACCAGGAGACTGTGAAGGGTGCCAGAAAGCAAGAACCAAATGGAGATAAGATGATCCCCAAATACCACTGGCCTTCTTCCACTTTTTCTACTTACAATCACTTTCAGCTGAGACATTTTTATATGATTCAGCATATATGAGTACATAAAAATGAGCATACAAATCAAGCACTGCTGATAATAAACCTTAAAGAAATGTATTTTCTTTTTTGGAATGCTTTTTATTAGCACATAGGTTTCATTATGAAATCCCCATTCCTATTGTTCTAGTTTGTTGTTAGTTGCTCCTGATAAAACACTGACCCAAAACAACTTGGAGAAGAAAGGGTTCATTTAGCTTACACATCCTAATCATGGTCCATCATTGAGGGAAGTCAGGACTGGAACTCAAGCAGGAGCAGAGCCAGAAACCGTAGAGGGACACTGCTTACTGGGTGGCTTCCAGGAACAGGGTCAATTCTCTTATACTTCCTAGGACCAACTGCTCAGGAGTGGCACTGCCCACAGAGGGCCCGGCCTATCACATCAAGAGCCATGCCACACAAATATGTCATCCAGCCAATCAGATGGAGGTCATTCCTCACTGAGGTTACCTCCTCCAGCTGACTCTAGTTAGTGTCAAGTTGACAAAAACGAGCCAGCACACATGTGTACAATGTCATATGCACCCCCATTACCTTTTCTCATCCCTATTTGCACCAAAGTCATTGGGTTTTTTTTTTCTCAAGAAGTCCCCCCATGTCTTTTGTGTGCGTGACCTACTGAGTTTTAGTATGACTGTTTGCGTGAGTATGGGTGGGACTTTATTCACTGGTGTGTGGTCAACTTTTCAGTGGTTACATCATCAATAGCACCCTTTCCCAAGAATCACTAACTGCCAACCATCCACAGGAATTATGGCATCTCATAAGGCCCTCCCCCATCCATAATAAAACATAGCTGGACCCAATCTCGTGCTGGTCGCAGCTATAGTGAGTTCATGAGTACAAGAGCCACGTCACACCCAGGAGACTTATTATTGTTGTTATTATTTATTTGTCTGTTTGTTTATCTACTTATTTGTACATGCACATACACACACTTGTATGTACATGTCTGCCACTGTGTTTGTGCTGGAGGTCAGAAGACAACTCAGGGAACTTAGCTCTCTCCTTCCACCATGTGAGTCCTGAAGATGGAATGTGGGTCAGCAGGCTGGGCTTGACAGCAAGCATCTTTACCCACTGAGCCATCTCAGCGGCCCCAGAAAACAGTTTGAAAGTATCTGTTTTCATAATTAAGTCACTCTTTCTACAAGAGCATAAAACTTTGTATATGTGCATATATATAAACTACATATTATATAAAATAACACAGTCCTTAACATACAATAACCTCAAATCTGAACTGAAGTGATTCAGGAAGCATCCCTTGGTCTTGTGTAGCATATGACATGCAGAGTACATGCATGTTGTGTTTAGAACCAAGGCTGTGGGGAGGGGAGAGCCATGTACTGCAACATGGACGAGGTACAAGAAACACGATGGCTGCCTTACACATCTTACTAGGAATCAACTTTTGGTTGTTGCACATTCAGAAAGTTTATTGTTGCTAAATTATTCATGGCCTCCACATTAGTTACACAACCCTGTATGAGTTGCTGGCCACAGATTAAGAAGCTAGGGCCTGAGGCACTTTGGATGCTTGTAAGTGTTCAGTTGAACAACTTTGACCCACTCTAGTTAGATCCTGACAGGAAAGAAGTTGAATAAACACTGCTGTTTGTGACAGAAAGTTATATAATTAAATGTTCACTTTTAAGATCTACAAAGACAGTTTGCCACCTTTGCATAGAAATTCGAATGTAGATTAAAACAAAATGACAATGAAAGAGATCTAGCTATAGACATCAAATAGGAACCTCAGAAAGAAATTGTGTGTCTTCCTTCAAAGACATTGTTCTCCTATCAGGCAGACTAGGACTCAAGACAATGTAGGATCATTTCTTATTATCAGTGGATGCCTATTCCACCTTGCATCCAAAGAAAGGCAGGGGTTTTGCTGTTACTATTTTAAAACTTTATTAATTGTCGTGTGTGGACATGAGGGATAGCAGAGAGAGCGCATGTCCTAGTGTGCATGTGGAGGTAGAGGGCAAAGTTGGAAGTCAGTTCTCTCCTTCTACCTTTACCTGGACTCCAGTGACCAAACACAAGGCACCAGGCTCTGGAGCCAAGCACCTTTCCCCACGAACCACCTCGTCGGCTCAAGAGATGTGGTTTTGGTTATATAATTATTTAAGCTCCTATAGTGTATCTTTCTATCAAGGCTAAATATTCTCATTCTCTCTCAGTCTCTCTCTCTCACACACACACACACACACACACAGAGAGAGAGAGAGAGAGAGAAAGAGAGAAAGAGAGAGAGAGAGAGACTCCATATATAGCTCAGGCTGGCCAGGAACCCTCAATCTTCCTACTGCAGACTTTATTAATAATGGGATCTCAAGCCTACACCATCATACTCAACAAGTTCACAGTTTTTAAATAGCCTGGTTGAGTAGTTTTCCAAAGATGAATTATGGAATTGGGAGAAAAAGGTCATCATGTCCTAGTGTTGATTTTTTTTCCAACATTTTGTTCAAAAATTTACTTGAAGGATTTCAGATAAGTGAATTTAAATCCTTACCTTCTTCATCCTAATTGATCTGGAGGTGATGTAATTCCTTTGTCTTATCTATGTTTACCCAATCACATTGGTCATTCTTCAGACATACTTTGGTAAAGTGTTTCTGATACTTTTGGGAAAAGTTATGTCTTAGTTCCAGTTGATATTGGTGTGATGAAACATCATTACCAAAAGCCACTTGAAGAGAAAAGAGCTTCTTTGGCTTACCTACTTTGTGTCACAGTCCACTGAGGGAAGCCAAGGCAGGAACTCAAACAGGGCAGGAACCTGGAGGCAGGAGCTAATGCAGAAGCCCTGGATGGGTGGTTTGCCCCTCATGGCTTGCTCAGCCTGCTTGCTTGCTTGCTTGCTTTCCTTCTCTCTCTCTTTCTTTCTTTCTTTCTTTCTGTCTGTCTTTCTTTCTTTCTCTCTTTCCTTCTTTCTTTCTCTCTTTCCTTCTTTCTTTCTCTCCTTCTTTCTTTCTTATTTTATTCATTTACATTCTAGCTGATAACCCCCTTCAGGTCCCTCCCCCACAGTTCCTCGTCCCATTCCCCCTTCCCCCTTGCCTCCAAGAGGGTGCTTCCCCCCCCCAACCCCCTCCCATCCCTCTTCTCCGGGACCTCATGTCTCTGGAGGAATAGGGCATCTCCTCCCACTGAGGCCAGACCAGGCGGTCCTCTGCTATAAACGTGCCCAGGGCCCAGAACAAGTTTGTGTATGTTGCCTGGTTGGTGTCTCAGTCTCTGGGAGCTCCCAGGGGTCCAGGTTAGTTGAGACTGCTGGTCTTCCTATGGAGTTGCTCTCCCCTTCAGATCCTTCAATCCTTTCCCTAATCCCTCCATAGGGGTCCCCTACTTCAGTCCAGTGATTGGGTGTAAGTACCTGGATCTGTCTCAGTCAACTGCTAGTAGGGCCTCTTAGAGGACAGCTATGGGAGGCTCCTGTCTCTAAGTACATCATAGCATCAGTAATAGTGTCTGGCCTTGATGCCCTCCCACCATGAGATGGATCCCGAGTTGGGCTGGTCACTGAACAGCCTTTCCTTCAGTTTCTTCTCCAGTTCTGTCCCTGCAGTTCTTTAAGACAGGACCAATCCTGGGTCAGAAATTTTGACTGTGGGTTAGTAACTCCCATCCCTCTACTTGGGGCCATATCTATCTACTGGAGGTGGACTCTTCCCTCTCCCCACTGTTGGGCATTTTGGCTAAGTTCACCCTCATTGAGTCCTGAGAGTCTTTCAGAGGACTTTCTAGAAAGTTCTCCGACCTCCCATCCCTAGAAGCTGCATATTTCTATTTATTCTCCTGGTCCTTCGGATTTCTCTCCTGTTCTCTTCACCTCCCATACCTGATCCTGTTCCCCTTTTCCCCTCCCCCTCCCCTTCCCCTCTCCCTCCCTGTGCCTCTTATAATTATTTTGTTCTCCCTTCTAAGTGGGATTGAAGCATCCTCACTTGGGACTTTCTGCTTGCTAAACTTATTCCGACCTGTGGGTTGTATCCTGGGTACTCTGTAGTTTTTGTCAGCCTGCTTTCTTATAGAACCAAGGACCATCAGCCCCACCCACAATGGGTGGCCCCACCCACAATGGGCTCAGCCTTCACACAGTAATCACTAATTAAGAAAATGTCCTACAGCCTGATCTTATAGAATCGTTTTCTCAATTGAGGTTCCCTCCTCTCATGTGACTCTTGCTGTGTCAAGTTAACATAAAAATTAATCAGCACAAGAGATATGGGAAGTTACAATGATTCTGATCTTGTTCCTTTTCCACTCCACCCTCCATCCCGAACCTAGGGCTGATGCTCAGCAAGTCCTCTCTAGCCCTACACTACATCCCCAGCCACTGTTTGTTCCTCCCCACTGTTTGTTTCTTTGTTTTGCTTTTATAAATTTTGTTACCCTAATATAAGGTCTTGCTGAATTTGTAATCCTTCTGCCTCAGCCTCCCATATAGCTGAGATTATAGGCCTATGCCACCAGGCTCAGCTCACCCTTGCTCCTGTTGGCACTATAACCTCTGTGGCCTGATTTGAGGTTTTCCATTCACGTTGCTTCTCTCCGGGAGAAACTGCTTGAAAGTGGCAACAGCAGTGATTCCATCTTCTACAGGAAGCATGCAGTCAAGATGGGCATCACATCTGCCTCTGTTTCTTTCTTCCAGCCCCCCTTTGACCACAAGCTTTTTCATGGGGACCACAATGACCCGATGGTGATTTAAATTATTAAAATTATTTTTTCTTCTTTTGAAGACTTGTGTGTGTGTGTGTGTGTGTGTGTGTGTGTGTGTGTGTAAAAGGTGCTCATGGAGGCAAGAAGGGGTTGTCCAATCCCTTGGAGCTGAAGTTCTCCACATTTGTGAGCTACCTCATGGGAGAGCTGGTATCTGAACACCAGCATTCCGACTGTCTTAGTCAGGGTTCCTATTCCTGCACAAACATCATGACCAAGAAGCAAGTTGGGGAGGAAAGGGTTTATTGAGCTTACTTCCACATTGCTGTTATCACCAGAGGAAGTCAGGACTGGAACTCAAGCAGGTCAGGAAGCAGGAGCTGATGCAGAGGCCATGGAGGGATGTTCCTTACTGGCTTGCTTCCCCTGGCTTGCTCAGCCTGCTCTCTTATAGAACCCAAGACTTCCAGCCCAGGGATGGCACCACCCACAAGGGGCCCTACCCCCTTGATCACTAATTGAGAAAATGCCCCACAGCTAGATCTCATGGAGGCACTTCCCCAACTGAAGCTCCCTTCTGTGATAACTCCAGCCTGTGTCAAGTTGACACACAAAACCAGCCAGTACACCGACTGATGCTGTACTATGCCATCAGCTTCTGTAGTATGTTTTCTACAGTAATATTAAACTGAAATTAGTTGTATCAGAAGTTTTATATAACCATAAATCATAAATTTGTAAATTAAATATAATATAATACCTTAAACAAATATTACAAATTAATAACAACTGAAGGTTCACTTAGGCAATAAGCATTTGTTTGAGAAGTTACTACCTGCTCCAGGCACACAATTTGTATTTTAGTGGCTTGAAAATGTAAGAGACTCAGGAGCATTTTGGATATGTACACTGATATTTTCATAGAGAGAAGTGATATACTGTGAGTGTTTAATTTAGTGGGTTTTTTTTTTTCTTTTTGGTTTTTGTGAGACAGGGTTGCTCTGTATAGCCCTGGCTGTCCTGGAACTCACTCTGTAGACCAGGCTGGCCTCAAACTCAGAATCTGCCTGCCTCTGCCTCCCAAGTGCTGGGATTAAAGGCGTGTGCCACCACCACCCAGCTAATTTAATGGGTATTTTTTTTTTAACACCATATGGTTTATATCTGTGCCTTTATATTTCTATTGAAGCAGTTCCGCAGAGGTTTCTAGAGGTTGTTCAGCCCGTGACTTTGTGTATGACTGTCATCTGTTAGGTCACTTGCACCCTCCACCTGCTGCCTTTTAAAGCTGCTTCATGAGAAGGATCTAGAAGTTCCATGAGTCTCCTTTCCTCCTCTTGCCACAACTAGAAGAAATGGTTAGTTCTGTATTTTTGGTTAGGCTGTTAAACAAAACTCAGTTACATCCCCGCCCTACCGTATTTGTGGTTTGACCAGGGCAACACTATACATTCCAGATCTTTGCTGAGGTCCTTTCCGGTTGTCCTGTCGTTACTGTTCACATGTCGTTACTGTTTTCAATGGACTATAGGAGGAACATTAAAGCCCTAAATCATCTTTAAAAAAAAAAAAAAAAAGGAAAGAAAGAAAAAAGAAAATGTTTAAGCACTGTGATAGAGTGTCATCCTAGCGTGAATGAAGCCCTGGGTTCAATCTCTAGGAAGACGAAAAGAAAAATTAAACATTTAACAGGAATGAGCTAGTCACAAAAGGACAAATACCGTTATCCCATTTACATAAGGCAGCTAGGTCAGTCCATTCTGTGGAGAAACAATAGAATGGTCCCAGGGGCCGTGAGAGGTACTTTGGTTACTGCCCAATGGATGGAGAGTCTCCATTCTTCAAAAGTTCTAGGAAGGAGAGTGGTGCACAATGATGTACTTAACGTCACTGGGCTGTACATTTCAAAAATTTAAGATGGTATGTTTTATGTATATTTTACTGCATCTTAATAATAATAAAAGGCCTGAGAATATTTTCAGTGTAGACCCATTTTCTTAGCAGACAAGACATCCTAGGTCCAACCTTCAGTACCACTAGTAATAATTTTATTACTATTACTTTAAATTAAATGATAATTAATAATAGTCCTTCGAAACCAGTATAATGGTCAGTGGGATTAGAAAAGCAAGTAGGGTCCAGGTTGGTGGAGGCTTGATGACCTTGTCTTCCAAGGGTATCCTTGATAGCAACTTCCAACCATCAGATAAACAAAGAGAGGAAGGATCACATGCAAGAGGTTTGTGCAGGCCAAGCCAGAAACTGGAAAATGTTGTCAAACTATCTGCTAAAACAAGCATATTTCATGATGACCCAAAAATGTATGCCATGGTCTATCCATTTGGTCACTAGAGGTAGTGGTTTGAATAGGTTTGCCCCCCCATAGACTTATGTATTTCAATGCTTGGCCCATAGGGAGTAGCATTATTAGCAGGGTTGTCTTTGTTGGGATAGGCGGGGCCTTGTTGGAAGAAGAGTTGGGGAGTGGTTTTTGAGGTCCTATGCTCAGGCTTCACCCAGATCCTCCTCCTGGCTGCCTGTGAGACACTTCCTCCCAGCTTTCTTCAGATCAAGATCTCTCAGCTCCTTCTCCAACACCAGGTCTGCCTGCTTGCTGCCATGCCTCCTGCCAGGGTGATAGTGGACTGAAGCTCTGAACTGTAAGCCAGACCCAATGAAATGCCGTCCTTTGTAAGAGCTGCCTTGGTCATGTGTCACAGCAATGGAAACCCAAACTAAGACCCCAGATAAACATCTCATTCTCTTGGCGAAACAAATAATATGTTCATTCCCTCACCAAGTGAGATGGCCTAAATGCTCGCATAGCTGATCCATTTGATCTCAACAGTACAGAACACCGAGGTAATGCCTGAGAGTTTCCCTGAGCTCTTGATATAATTCCACAGCATACTGTGGTCCACTTATTCTTGACAGGAGTGAGTTTGTCCCGTAGCAGACATTAGGCAACATCTGGAGAAACTTTAGACTGACACCTTGAGAGTGAAGGGCATGCTTAGAGGCCAGGGATGTTTCTGAACATTCTACAATGCACAGGGCAGTCCCCACAACACGCTTCTCTGGTACAACATATCACTGGTTCATGAGCCATGATCTAGTGGATTATCTTTCCCTACTCCTAAGCAATGAAAGGATCATGTAATGTGGTAACTACTTCAGGTTGTGAAAGCCAAAGGGAGCTGCAGATCTGTCTGTAAGCTCTAATTCTGCCACTCGGATAGCATAATGGCAAGGTACCTTCTTTGTCTATGGCCCGGTATGGTCATATTTCTGTCATCTGGAAGTTTCTCTCTACTGTTGAATTTGAAGTGGTTGTTAGGAAGCACAGCTTTCTCGAGGAAAGCATAGCTTTTAGAAACAGATCTGTGGTACATTTAGCAGTGTAGTCCCTCAAAACCCGAGACTGCTTATCAGTTTGCTTCCAGTCGGGTCCATGAGCCAGTAACATGAGAGTGTCCCACAGATAATTCTTAGTCTTGATTTATTTCTCTGCTGCTTTGTTCTTAGGACTTTCCCTCTCGGTTTAAGGTGGCTCCTTGGAGACCATTAGACTCTAAGGTGGAGCCACACCCTAATCTAATCTTTACTGTGCGGCTGGGTCTTAATGGGCCCTCATTGCTCAAAAGCTTTTTCAATCTTATTTTCTATTCTTTGAAAAATAGAGCGGCCATTTTTTCCGATCCCCTGAGGCGTCAAGTTTCCAGTACTTTGTTTCCATTTTATCCGTGCCTGGAAACCTGCTAATTATTGCATGAGTCCGTCTCGTGTTTATAGCATCTTGTTTGATGCAGCCAGGAAGCATAACCTACTAGCATTCTCATTTTTCCAACATTTTTATAGAGCTGTGGGATTTATAGGCATCATGTGTTCCTTCCAAATCATTGCAGGCAACTCTGATCAAATGCCCTGAGTTGTGGTTTGAACTGTGTATGGAAATCTAAGCCTTATTATGAAATATTAAGAAGGGGGAACCTTTCAGAGAAGATTAGAGCACTGCCCTCATGAATGGACTTATTCAATCATGTAATTAATGGATTGATGGGTTGATGGGCAATCTAGAGTGAGTCTGCTATAAAAGCCAATTTGGCTAGGTCTCTTTCAAGTTTCTGGGCTCTCGCCATGCCTTGTACTGCTTTAGTAGTACGCCAGCATTTGACCTTGGGCAGAACCATGAGCCAAAATGAAACTCTTTATAACTTAGCCAATCTGTGGTATAATGCTTTTAGGGACAACAACAACAAAAATGGACAAAGACACTTATTAAGGCTTCCTATTTTCGAGTCTTCAATAAGTTTCCTTGTTCCTGCCTAAGTAGTTTGATATTTTTATAATTATACACTGCTTCTGTAACAGTTTTTGTATGAAGGTGTTACCAGGTGTTTGTTGCAAGAACACTTCAAACATTTTTAGTTTTAAAAAAAAAAATGTTTCTTATCTTAGTTAGGGTTTCCATTGCTATGAAGAGACTAAGGGAACTCTTATAAAGGCCAACATTTAACTGAGGCTGACTTACAATTTCAGAGGTTTAGTCCATTATCATTATGGCAGGGAGCATGCAGATAGACAAGAGTGTTGGAGAAGGAGCTGAGTGCTCTACATCTTGATCTGAAGGCAACCAGGAGAGACTGGCATCCTCGGGCAGCTAGGAAGAAGCTCTCGTCTGCAGTGGGTGGAGCCTGAGCATAGGAGGAGATCTCCAAAGCCCACGCCCACAGTGCCACGCTTTCTCCAACAAGGCCGCACCTCCTAATAGTACCACTCCCTGTGGGCCAAGCATATTCCAACCACCACATTTCTTGTTCACATTACAGTTCAATGTAAGCATTAGGGGTGAAAGGTAAGGTTTATTTCTGCTACACAGTCACCTAGGGGCCCAGGCTCTGTCATCTTTATTATGTAACTCCCAAGGGAAGTCGGTTTCCCTTGGCCTCCAAATCCAACCAACAGATGCCAGAAGTAAAGGAAGAGCACCTGTGGGTGATTTCGGTGAAGCCTGGCATTGGTGCCGTGATGAAATTTAAATAAGAACGGACCGTGTATCTTCCAGGAAGTGTTCTCAGGGTAAAAGAGCCTACCTCTCTTCCTTCCACCTTGCCATACTGAATCCACTGTTACTTTTGAGTTTTATTTACAACTGAACCTAGCTTTAACTTGCGTAATTTCTTTGGCTATTGCTAATTTTCTTCAGTCTGCCTGTTAGCTTTGAGTAGGAAATGTTCTCCACAGGCTCACATTGGTAAACACTAGGTTCCCAGTTAGTAGCACTATTTTAGGAGGTGGGGGAACCTAGGAGTTGGGTCTGGGAGGAGGAAATGAGTTTTGGGAAGAGGGGTGGCTTTGAGGCATCTTTCGTCTCTGCTCCCTTCCTGTTTCTTTCTTTCTGTTCCCTGATCACTGAGGTGGGCGAGCAGCCTCCTCCAAGCTCTCCTACCACAGTGTTCTGCCTTATCTAAGTCCCAAAGCGACTGATCTATCTGTACATGGAAATCACGAGCAAATAGAAGTCTTCCCTTCTTTTCAAATTGTTCTTCTTGGGTATTGTCATATAACCAGAATGTCTGACTTCGCCTCCACCTGCCCTTCCTAGTCACCACCACACCCTTCTCCTAGTAGAGAACACTGTAAAAACTGTCAACCCTGTAGGGATTGGACGGCCCCTCAGAGTCAATGTAGGACACACTCAGACACCAAGTTCTCAGCACGAAGATTTATTACCCTGGGGAGGCAACCAGGGGGGCGGGGACGGGGGCTACATCTGGATCAAATAAAGGCAGATGCAAGCAGCAGCGGTAGCAGCAAGGCGTGTCTTTTGCAGGAGTGGGTTTTTAAGGAGAAAAAGGGGGAGTCTGTGATAGGGTGAGTTGGTTAAGTCCTGATTGGACGTGTTAGCCAAATAATAAATTTTGATTGTTGGGCTTTGGTGTTTGGTCTCAGGAATGAGTCAGTGGCCAAATAAGGTAATGGACCTTGGGGATTAGCTTTAGGAATGTAACCTAACGGATTTTAGCAAAAGAGAGGGAAAGGGGGAGAGGAGCAAAGCCTGCTGGTACTATGCTTGTCATGCTCGAGCCTGTTAGAGAGCAGGTCACAGCCTTTGGCAGCAAACAGCCTGGGATATATCTTATAGCTCTGTTATTTCACCTAAGGTAAAACGCGGCTTAGGACCGGTTCATAAATCCAAGTAACTTCAAGAAACACTTCTTGGCTATCTACGAATAACAGATATAGCAAACTTTACAGAAGATGCAAAGATGGCTAGATGAGCTAACCATCTCTGCCTCTGAGGAACGTGCATCACGGATGCTGAAGTGCCCAGGGTTGTTACCTCCCATTCTACCGTGCTATTAGAAGAGTTTGGGAAGGTTTAAAAAAAATGCACCCCTGAGATTCCCTTGGCATTCAAAGTACAGGTTCAAATCAGTTCTGCTAACGAGATGCACTTAAGATAAAGACAGCTGTAAGTAAATACAGGCTCCTGGTGTTTGTGGCCATTTGCAAGCAAGTTATGGTGACACAAATGTTATATGTAGAGTCCTCTTAAGATCCTCATGATGGGAGATTCAGTAGCAGAATCTTATCATCAGCTCCGCATCTGCCTTCTAATCAGAATAGACCTGCCTCGTGTTGTTATAACACACAGTCTCCAAATCTCACTGGCCTGAGACAAATCTGTCTCTCCGCACAAATGTTTCCTGGAGTTGTGGCCAGTTGCTCTTTTTTTCTTACTCAGATGTCAGAGTTCTGATGATCTTGTGGCTCTTCCATCTTAGGTCAAGGTCTCCCACATAAAGAGACAGTCCAGAAAACTGCTCAAAGATTTGCTCCATCTCATCCTAGATGCGGTGCCTTACTTCCCATAGAGAAGAGGCTAGAACAGTGTTTTGCAACCTATGGGTCGTGACCCCCCTTTGCAAACTTCTCCAAGAATGTTTACAATACAGTTCCTAACAGTAGCAAAACTACAGTTATGAAGTAGCAACAAAAATAAGTTTATAGTTTGGGGAAAACCATATCGTGAGAAACTATATTAAAGGATCACATTAGGAAGATTGAAAACCACTGGGTTAGAACGAGACACATAGCCATACCTGCTTACAAGCAAACTGAGAAATTCAAACTTTCATAGGTCAGAAAATAGAGGAGGACCAAACAGGTGGTGTGTCTTGGCATTCAATATCATACAGATTTCCAAAAGAAATTTTATAGATTACATACACACACTTGTGTTGGATTTCAGTAGGGAGTACTGGCAGAATCAATTGTGTGCTCACAGCTGTCTGGCCTCTTGCTTGGCTCTGTTCTCACCCCTGTATGCCCCACATGTCTATCTCCTCTAAACTGCATTTTTCAGGCTTCTTTACTCTTGGGCTTGGGCTGGCTTGGGATCATGGGAAGCACCTGCAGGAGATCAGTACAGAGGAGGTAAGGGATAACAGGGTTCTTTCTCCCACCCCACCCCCGTCCCCTCTGCCTGGGCTTGGCACTGTACAGAGTCCTTTCATTGAGCCTTCCTCTTTTAAATACTGGGAGTACTGGACTGTTTCCTGCCTCCATCCTGACTCATGCCAGGTGTTTAATAATCAAACTGTAGGCTGCCTTCCAGTGTTGCTACAGCTGGGGATCCTTAAAAATGCAAATCTGAATATGTTACCCCTCTGGTTTAAGACAACAATGGCTCTCGATTACACCCGTTTCCAAGTCCCTAAACTGCAGACAGACAGAACTAATTTCAGTTCCCTCTGCAACATAGTATCTCTTCCTCTGAGCCTCTCAGCCTGAGAATAGGATAGAAACTGTTCCCCACCCCTACCATCATCTTCAGGCCTCAGCTCTAATGTCACTAATCCCAGAAAGCCTTCCACAAGCTTACTTAACTTAGCTAGCCAGTGTTATCTTCTATCATAGCCGGTTCCCTTCTCCATCACTTACAGATCACTAGCTGTTACATCGCACTACAATTCTGCTTATCTTTCCTTGTCCTGCATAGGATGTAGCATCTGGGATGCACCTCAGATCTATAAGGTGCTCAGCACACAATAGGAACTCAGTAAGTACTAGAAAGTTCCTGAATACTGCTGAAATGTTTGAACCCTCCTTGGACTAATGTCAGCTTTCATTCAATGACAAAAATCAGAAAAACCCTTTTAGTCATGCTTCCTCATAGCTACCTTCCGCTCACTTGCCGGGTCATTTTAATATCACTTTGCCAAGATGATCTTTTATGGAAAATTCTCTTGCCAAGGTTACCAATGACCTATGAGCTCTTCAGTTCTATAGCTTCTTCTCAGGATTTGCAGTGCACGCATACACACGTACGTGTGTGTGTGTGTGTGTGTGTGTGTGTGTGTGTGTGTGTGTGTGTGCTCGTGGGCCAGAAGTTAACATCAGGTGTTTATATCAATCATTCCTCAATGCCTTTTTGAGACAGCGTCTCTCATTCAACCTAGAGCTTGCCAATTTGGTTAGACTAGCTGTCAGCAAGCCCCAGGAATCCTCCTGTCTCTGCATCCAGTACCCCAGCAGATCTTAATAACTAGTGTTATAAGGTTTGAACTCTCTCTTGGCTTCCAGGCTATCTCTCTTGGTCTCTTTCTCAGGCGGCTTGTTCTTGGAAGCCTTCACAATCACCTCCCCCCTCCATCTGCCCATTAAATATTCTCCAGGGCAACTCATTCTTACTCGCCTTTTGGGCTTCCGCCATCAGTGACTACCACAATTCCCAAATGCATATTTTCAACCTTAACCTTTCACAGACACGAAGGCTCAGCCTTGCTCCCTGAAAACAGCTCAGATTCTCATTATTTCCCCTATCCCCAGTCTGCCCTCCTGCTTGCAATGTTCAGCCCCTCTGCTTCTGCAAGCTACAAATACCAAAGTCCACTCACACTTCCCCCATCTCCTTCTGTCCCACAAGGCAGCAAACTTCTACTACCAAGTTCCCTCACCCAAATAGTAAACCCTGCCTGAGTCCTTATTTCTCCTGGTTCTTCACCTGGAGCACCTCCTACTTTCTCCCAAATCCTAGATAGTCTTTAAAATTCATAAAGCCAGCTAATTTTCAATTCATCACTTCTTATTCCAGTTTGTACTTCGTTTAAATTTAGGGTTTTTTTTTTTCCTGTCTTAGGTTTTGTCTTTTTTAAATTGTTGTGTATTGTTCTTCTTGTGTAGGGGTGAGAGACGTGTGTATGTGGAAGTGTGCGTGTCATGGG
The DNA here is from genome assembly GCF_008632895.1 of Mastomys coucha. Classification (NCBI taxonomy): domain Eukaryota; kingdom Metazoa; phylum Chordata; class Mammalia; order Rodentia; family Muridae; genus Mastomys; species Mastomys coucha. The sequence continues at coordinate 57,142,008 of NW_022196898.1, read as the reverse complement.
GGGGTTTGGGCCTCAGAGGACAACTTTGTGGAGCTGGTTCTCTTTCCAGGTTTACATGGGTTTTCAGGATTGAAGCCACACAGTGGAAGCTCCGGAGGCCAGGCTTGCACCAAGGCCTTTTGCCCACCGACATTTTGCTGCAGCCCAGATTTGTCTTTGAAAGTTTTTAAAATGTATTTATTTCGTATTTATTTAATGCAAGTGTATTTGTAGGTGTACATGCCTCACAGTGAACCTGTGGAGGTCAGAAGCCAACCTGCGAGATGAGATAGTTTTTTTCTTTCCACCATGGGAGTTCCAGGGATCAAGCTCATGTCCTAGGATTGGCTGCAGGTTCCTTTGCCCACTGATCCATCTTGGCCAGCCTAGGACTTTAAAATTATTACAAGCAAATTATTATTACGATCTTGGGTTTTGATCGTGGAATCTAGCCAATGGCTGATGGTTTAGGCAATTAAAATATTTTATATGAATAAATAAATAAATGGTCTGGAGAGATGATGGCCCAGCAGTTCCAGAGGAACCTGGTTCAATTTTCAAATCCCCAGGGCCGCTCACAACTGTCTAGAACTCCAGTTTAAGAGTACCAGACACACTGTTTATGGTCTCTGCAGTTACCAGACACACATGTGGTACACAGGCATGTACACAGGCAAGATACCCAGACACATAAATTGAATTTTGAAAAAAGGTAAGGGAGTGATCTACAAAGAAGATTCTTTTTAATTATACCTTTCCAAAGATTATAAAGGCCAGATCCCAGGCTGGGGATGTAGCTAGCATGATTGAAAGTCCTGGGTTCGATTCCTAGAACTGCATAAACATGACATGGCGAGACCTTGACTAAAAAACAAAACAAACAACAGTGACTAGAAGCATCCCCCCCCTTAAAAACATTATGCAGCTAAGTTCATAACACACATTTTTAACAATAGCTATTGTGTGTGTGTGTCTGTGTCTGTGTGTGTGTGTGTGAATGTGTGTAGGCAATTGTTATTCATCTAAGAATTTTTTAAGTATGCCTTCAGAATATGACTTCATATGTTATGGTTCACAGTATGGACAGATTTTAAAGGGAAACATATTTTAACTCTTCTGGTCCTTTTTCTTTCTTGGGTGACAGAAATTAAATAAACAAGCCATCAATGACAGGAAACACGAGGCACAGCCCCTTGCTTGGGCACTTGGTGTGGCCACAGCACATTTTAATCTTTTCCTTTCTCCTACCCGACTTTCATCTAATGTTTAATAGCTAGTGGCTTTTAGAGATCCTACAGAAGATTTTTAGGTTTGGGATTCTATTTGTCTCTATTTATCTCCAAACCCAGAGGCCTTGAAATCACTGGAGGGGGAGGGGAAGAAAAGGGGGGGCGGTGCAAACCCAGAAAGGAAAGGCGCAGAGGAAGCTGCAGAAGGAAGCTTTTTCGGCTGGGTTTGTCTTTTTTTAACCCCGGGGAGGCGTGCCGAGCTCGCTGCTGTCGCGTGTTAGCTTGCCCAGCTTCCCTCGGCGGCGGGGCGCGCGCCCGCCCCGAGCTCCTCCGCCCTCCGCGGACCGCCCGCTTCCGCGCTGAGTGCGCTCCCGGCCGCGGCCGCTGGGGGCGCCCCGGGCCGGGAGGCGGCGGCGGCGACCGTTCTCCTAGCGGCGCCTCTCTCCCTGCTCGCGATCAGACGGGCGGCGGCGGCGGTGCGGAAAGGGCGCCCACTCCCCGGGGCGAGCTGCAAGGCGACCGCTCCTCGCGGGTGGCCGGGGTCCGCGCTGCAGCCGCCGGTGCTCTCCGGCCCGGGCTGCCGCGACAGGCGGCCCCGGCTCCCGCCGACTCGCGGCGGCCCCCGGCTGCGCCCCCACGCGCTGCTCGCAGCCCGGGCCATGGGGCTGGGCGGATCCGAGGCTCGGCCGAGCTGAGGCGGAGGCGCCCGTCCGCGCAGTCCGCTCGCCGGCGCCTGGCCCTCAGGATGATGAAGAAGAAGAAGTTTAAGTTTAAGGTGGACTTCGAGCTCGAGGAGCTCTCCTCGGTGCCCTTCGTCAACGGGGTCCTCTTCTGCAAGATGCGGCTGCTGGACGGCGGCAGCTTCACCGCCGAGTCCTCCAGGTAACGAGCCCCGGAATTGCTTCCCCGCGCCCGCCCGCAGTCAGGGGCTTCTTGCACGGCCAGCATCCCTTTCCTTGCCCCTCTCCTTGGCCCCTTTGCTCTGCCGAGCCGCCAGCTCGGTGAGCTCATCGTCCTCCAGAGACAAGTCTGAAATCAGTCAGGGCATCGAACAAACGGCGCCAAGTGCTTCGCAGTGGGCTGGGCGGGTTTGTCCGGCGCTCCTATCTCTAGGTGGCCCCTGAGTCTGCTTTCCCCCCAGTTCTTCAGGAATGGGAATGGTGGAGACCCAGAAAAGGATGCCTCTGGTTTCTCCGAAGACATCCCCATATTTGCAAAATACAATGGAGACCTTAAAGCTTTAAGAATCAAAAAAAAAAAAAAAGACCCAAACTGTTACAGTCCAAGAGCTCCTGCTCGGAACCGCCTATGGTTGACATAATTCCTGAGACTTGACTGAGACTTAGGGTGGCCACCATAGAGCTTGGGATACGCCTGGTCGGGCTTGACTTGAGTCAAGTGTTCCTGGCAGATGAGACTGTGTAGTCTTTGGCTTGCCTCAGAGCTCTGTCTCCAGTTAATGTGCTTATATTCTCAATTACCCATCTTCAAGTGGCCACTAGTGGGTCTCAGTGCAGGACCTAGAATTAAGAGAGCCCAGACCTTGTCCTCCTTTTAAAATGAGCGCCTAGACACTGGGAAACAATCTGGCAGCAGGTGACAGAACGCAGCCGTGTATGGCAGGATTCCTTGAGTAATTTAAGGGCAGGTTACAGATTGATAGATTTGATCTTAGATATTTTTCTCTACAAGAAAACAGAAGAATTGGAAGAAGTTTTGGAATGAACTTTTAAGTTCTTAAAGTCAAGGAGAAGGGCTCATCGTCCATGTATTTTTGTCTATATATACTTCATTTTTACCCTAAAAAAAAATTCTTTTTAATGTGTTGTCCCATTAATAATGTAAAGGAAATAATGTCAATGGGCTATGGGACGGAAGCCAGAAAACTGCCCTCTGCGACAATAGTGAAGTCTGTGGAAGCCAGGAAACGGCTAATTGCCTAAATGAACAGATGTATGAGGCACTATTGATCCTCAAAAATATATATATAAAAAAAAAATCCACCGAGGATAATTTTCGATATTAAACTGATGACAAACCTGTAGGCATTCAGCTAATTGATTATACAACCATTTTAACACTCCTGTCAGAGAATAATGAACTATGGGGGAGGAAAAATAATAATAATACATACATACACACATACTATATATATATGTATATACATATATGTGTGTGTTTATGTATATGTATGTGTGTGTGTATGTAATTTCCTAGCTCTTGCGATGGAAATTCTGAAGTGGGGATCAAGTGACAGCCTTACCCTGAGGCCTAGACAAAGTTTTCCTGGAGGGTTCTTACCCCCCTCCCCCAACTTGGAACAGATAGGCTTAAGCCCCCGCCTCAGTGGTGACACCTGGTGGTCAGAACATGGGCCTACCACCTTCTTTCTCTTCTACCTCCTTTTCTGCAGAGTGTTGATTTGGCTTGCTTCATCTCAAAAGCCTGTTAGTCATCAAAAGCAGTCTGTCTGTCTGTCTGTCTGTCTGTCTATCCCCCCCGCCCCTACCTCACTCCTAGTACACATATCCACTGGGCCTTTTAAACATACTTTCTTATTTACTACCATAAGCAGGGCCATGAGGTGGAGATTCTTATTATGCTAGTAAATACATTGACTCTTAGGAAGCATATCTTCCCAGGATCCTCTCCTGTCTGATCACATGATGCCAAGATTCTGGCCCAGCTCTAACTCCAAACACCTTGATGACAGATAGAGGAAAAGGTGTGTGCTGTTGAAGAGTTTCTGTGTAGGCAGCTGCCTCATGATTTAAGGTGTGAGGGCTATAATTGATTTCTCCACACAGGAAAAAATAAAAGTCAGGTTGCCTGTGTCAAACCCTTCCTCCAACTAAAATCTGACTTTATCGAGAGAATTGAGGTTATCGCACCCTAACTAGGGCTTAGAATGAGGTGGCAAACCTCAGTTCCACTGTGTTGAACGTGCATGGGTTTACTTAGGCATTCACAGCTAAAATTTGGAAAGCTCCAACAAGTCAGTGATTTGAGTCCATCTTGAGGAGTTCCTAGGACAACACACCTGAAACACTGAAAGTACTTTGGCATTCGGTGATGAAGAAGTTTACTTAGATTTTCTACTGACTCCTTTGTCCCACCAAAGTGTTGGTTTAAGAGTCATCCCTTGAGCCAGGTATAGTGGTGCAGACCTCGGGCCCAGAACTTAAGGTAGAAGCAGAAGGATGCTAGCCTGGACTACACGAGGCAGCCTTAAAACATGCATGTGTGCCCCCCACACAGACATACATACACACACACACACACACACACGTACACACACACACACACGTATACATAGTAATAAAAAGCAAATACCTTTCTTTACAGGAAGAAATAGAAAACCTGAAATAATCAAACTTATGTAGCTTAAACAGCAGGTGCCAGTCTAAAGAATACAGCCCTGAATACTGGACTTGAATTTAGAATCATAAATGGTTGAGACTAACATTTCTCCCATAGCAATATGAAATGACTTCTGTGTAAAAGACTTGAAGTGGGCTCATGACTGCCATCTTAGAAAGGCCAGCTGACAAGAGCACCTCTGATGCGTGCCGTGATCTTCTCCCCTGGATGACAAGCGTGGCTTACCTGTTTGTACAACTATGTGGTTCACACTAAATGCCTTCTGAGAGCCTGGAGTTTGCATCCTGATAAGCAGGAGACAGTTGCCTAAGCAGCCAGTCCTAGTTAAACCTGATAAACGCCCCTGTTAGACAGCACATCACCCCCAATCCGATGCTGGAGAAGCTGGGAGCTAACTCCGCTATGCATTCTGGAACTATAATGTCTTCAGCAATGAGTACGGCTGTATGCTGTGTCCATTGAGTTCTAAGGAATCGCCAAACTCTAGGCATGGTCTTAGGGACCCCACACAAAATAATATCCTTATTGTTGGAGAAGGGTCTTAGTGAACACATAGAAGGTTACACACCAAACACACATGCACACACACACACAGCTTGTCTTTATTCAAAAATGTGCAGATGATTCATTGCTTACCAAATATCACTTAAGCACTTAGCAGATTTCTAGCTCCCTGTCAAGGGATGTGGGAAGTAAAGCAAATACAAAGTCCATGAGGGAATCGACTCTAATTAACGAAATTAGATCGTAGATGTGTAGTTGCTAGATGGTGGAAGATGTATGGCTTACTTCTTAATCAGTGGGTCAGACACTAGGAGAGTTTTGAAAAGGAAGAGTCTTTTATTTACAGCTATGATGGTTGCTGAAATCTGCATTGGTATTTCAGCTGAACACGCCAAGTGGATGGATTTGCACTGAGAAGAAAGAGGTGAGAGAAGAGTCCAAATGAGCCATCAACAGGGTTGGTGCTGCATCAGCCTGATGGCAGAGAGTTCCCATGAACAGGAGCAGCAGATAACATTAGAAAGGGGGGTTGAATGCCATTATAGGGTTTGATTTCCCTGCTCAAAGGAGAGAATTCAATAGTCTGTTCTTGAACTGCATGGTAACATGATTAAAGTAGAATTTAAGCCGGCTGGCTGGCTGGCAGCCTGCCGCTGTTTGGATTCAAGTGGCAAAAGATTAGCAATGCAGAGACAAATGAGAGGCTGTGATAATAGCCTGGGCCTAGTGAGAACCTGAATGCAGGCTTTTCCGGTCAGTAACTGACAGGTGATAATGCAGTGGTCAATGCCTTCTGTCATTGACAGAAGTCAGGAAGTTGAGGTAACAGGTCTTTCAGTTCTGTTTGGGGTGAGGGGAAACATTGTACGTGGCTGTAAAGCAGAGGTTCTCAACCTGTGGGTCATGCCTGATACCCTGCATATCAGATATTTACATTATGACTCATAACAGTAGCAAAATTATAGTTATGAAGTAGCAACAAATGTGTATGTGGGTGTGTTTTGGTTTGATTTTTGAGACAGGATTTCTCTGTGTAGCCTAGCTGTCCCAGAACTCACTCTGTAGACCAGGTTTGACTCAAATTCAGAGAGCTACTTGGCTCTGCCTCCCAAGTGCTAGGATTAAATGCGAAAGGCATGCTCCACCACACCCAACATAATGAAATAATATTATGGTCTGGGGGACACTACAACTTGAGGAACTGTATTAAAGGGCTGTAGCATTAGGAAGGTTGAGAACCACAGCTCTAGTGGGTATGAAGAGTTAAGGTGTATGCTTAATATATTTCATCTAAGGTGACAGCGGGCCTGACAATTGATCAAAGGCACAGTTATTTCAGTGCATGTATTTCTTATATCCATGGTCTCTTGGGGCCATACAAGCCTGTTTATTCACATTAGAAGAGCCATATACTGGTTTGCCTGTTTATAGATGATTAGTGAAAATGAATTTTAGAAGTATCTAGATTCTCCTGTGAATGTTTAATCAGTAAAAGAAGTTAGAAAAAATATATAAGTCTTTATTTTGAGAAAGTGACACTAAAATTGGTTAAGGCAAGTGGTTAGATCTCAACACAGTTAACAAAACATTTGGAAAATACATTGCAATGTTACAGTGGCCTACTCAAGTGAAGCCAAGTGGCTGCCTAATAAAATATTTTTGAAGACCTTTCAGAAAAACAGAACATTGTATTATTTGAATCTTTCCAGAACTCCCCTTCATAAAGTATGTAAATCACTTTTAAAGCTTACTGGAATTATGAGGACATGCTTAATTCTGGTCTGTTTAAGCAAAGGAATGATAGGAAGGAAATTTTCTTACATACCTGTGATTTCCCATTTGCCTTGCATTTATCTGTGGTGTGTGTGTGTGTGTGTGTGTGTGTGTGTGTGTGTGTGTGTGTGGTATGTTTGTGTTGGAAACTAATAAGTTTCCAAGCTTCTCATGAACTTGTGGAAAAACACATGTGAACTCAGAGTATCCGGGAAGCGAAGAGCACATCTGTGTATTGTGTTGCTGACTTTGTAAACAAGCTAAAAGGATTTCTTCTTTGTTTTTGCCAGAGAACATCTTTATTTTCAAGATTTTAATTCACTGAATATCATGTACTGCTTTCTAGTTAATTTTTGCCATATTGCAAAAGTAAAAATGTTTTCATGTTAGAAAACTTAGAGAAGAAAAAATAGCGAATATTTTCTATAAATTAACCGTGCAGAGCTTTCCACCATTATTATTATTTTGGTATGTAACCTAGCCTCCATTGGTCCCTATAAATACATATATACATACATACATACACAAATATATACAGACTATTGCCCCACAGTGGTCACCAATACATATTTATTTGTTCATACATTTTTTTTATTTTTAGACAGTGTCTCACCATGTAATTCTGGGTGGCCTGGAACTCAATATGTAAACCAGACTGACCCCCGACTCACACAGATGCCTCTGTCTCCCAAAGGCTGTATTTAAAGGCGCATACCCCCAGACCCGGCCATTGATCTTTTTAAACCAAAATGAGATCATGCTGTACCTAATATATTTTCAGTTAATTTTTCATGTTATTTAAATATTCAACTACAATATTTCAAATAGTGGCATATTACTCTCTTATGTTAATTCCAGTGATTGAAGTAAATCCCTCAGAAGTAATTTTCTTCCTGCCTTTTTATTAATAATTTTATAAACTATAGTAAGCATCTTTGTGACCAAGATAGTGCACATCTTTTCTTATTGAGGCTGTTATATAGGAACAGAGTTATCAAATTTCATGAGTTTTTTTAAGATATATTTCTTTTCATGTACATTTATGATTTCAACTTCCCTTCCATTGTGTTGAGCTGATTTTTAAGATGAAAAAGCACTAAGAAGGTGCAAATATAAAAAATAACCACTGCTTATTATTAGGTTTGGTCTGGTTTTTTTGAAACAGAGTCTCACTATGTAGTTCTGTCTGGCCTGGAACTCATTATGTAGACCAGGGTGGCCTGGAAGTCACAGAGGTCCCCCTGCCTCTGTCTCCCAAGCACTGGGATTAAAGGTGTGTGCCACCAAGCCTGGCTAAGTTTTGTTTTTTGTTTTTTTTTTTTTATTTCAAACTCCTCTTCCACAGTAAAGATCACAAAGTAACCAAAAGTAGCCAATATTTCTCAATGCTATTTGACTACAAGCTGGAAACTCTATGCCCTGAACCCAGCACTTCCTCTTCTAAGTATATATCCCAAGATAATGAAAGCAATATGTTGAAAAGATCTCTGTATTTAGTAGCCAAGACATTGAAACAACATAAGTATCTACAAACAGGTGACTGAATAAAAGAAGTGTGGCATATTCAATGGAGATTTATTCTGTCTTCAAAGGCAAAGAAATTCTGTCTTTGTGGCAAGGCAAATGAGACTGGAAGACTTAGGCTAAATGAAAAAATCCCCATGCAGAAAAGCAAACACTGTGTAACGGGCAGTTTTGTTTTGTTTTGTTTTGTTTTTTTAAATAAGTGACTTAAATAAAATGAGTTCTGTCTCATTTAAAGTCCAAGCTGTTAGTGGGGCTCTCCTCGGGAACCTAGCACATACCTGGATTCACTTTGTATTGCTGCTCATCTCTGGGGACAATGGCTCGCCCTGCATCCCAATCCCAGCCATGGGAGGAGAGAAAAGGGGGAAGGACCCATCCCTTCACAGTCTGTAGGCCTGATCTTGAACATGTCTGATGGTAAGGAAGGCTGGGAAATGTCATCTTTCCAGGGTACCATTGTACCTGGCAATAAATAAAATAAATAAGTAGGAGAGCAGATAGCAAGGGATGAGAATTTTTCAACAATTAAAAGAGTGCAATAGAAAAAAAGCTACCACATTACTACTAACAATTAAATGGCCTTGTCTATTTATTAAGACTGGTGTTTTTATTTTTTAAAATTTCTTTTTTTTAAGACATGTATTTATTTTATTTTGCATGTATGAGTGTTTTGCTTGCGTGTATATATGTGCACTATGTGTGTGTGTTGTACCTGCTGAGGCCAGAAAAACAAAAAAACAAAAACAAAAAAAGCATCAGCGTGCCCTCCCTGACCACCTTATACAGCCCAGGCTGGGCTGATCTTCCCGAGGTTCTGAGTTCGATTCCGAACAACCACAATTCCCAGGAGCTCACCACCATCTGTAATGGGATCTGATTCCCTCTTCTGGTGGGCATGAAGACAGAGCACCTGTATACATAAAGTACATGAATCAATAAATCCTTTTTAGAAAGCGTTTCCACGGGGAATGGGAGAGGAAGCTGAGCAGAGGTGAGGAGGCAGGATGTGAGAGCTTGTCAGCCCTGGTCAGGGGTTGGGTGGAATGGCAGGACGAGTTAGGAAGGAAAACAGTGCCTGGAGAATGGGTCACCGAGAAAGGATGAGCAGGAGGAGAAGTGATGAAGGTTTCACTGCGATCTTTTTCTGTGCCTTGTATGGGTGAAAGGTATAGGCGGAGCTGGCCTGTAGCCCCTAAGATTCCCTGGGGGGCCATGTCATGCTTCAGTGTGCCCCACCGCAGGCCCAGGATGTGCAAGGCAGTTCCTCCAGTTCCCACTTCCTCCAGCCTCCTCATGTATTTTGTGTATGTGAGTGCACCAGAAGAGGGCGTCGGACCCCATTAGAGATGTGAGCCGCCATGTGGTTGCTTAGATTTGAACTCAGGACCTCTGGAAGAGAGCAGCCAAGTGCTCTTAACCAGCAGAACAAGTGAGGTCACTCCGGCCCTGTCTAGGTCCTAGGAGGTCTCGCCTCCTTTTATTGCTTGGGCCTCTTCCTGGGCTCACATTTTGTTCTGACATAACAGCCCTCAGCAGCAGTCTTTTAACTCATTTCCAAGGAAGGAATCTGCTTCCTCCCGTGCCTTGCCACTTCCCTGTGCCTCTCACTCAGCCCATGCCTTGCTCCCGGCTCCTCTCTGTATACAGTGCCAATCCACACTTTATAGGAAAAAAAAAATAATCTACTTGATCTGTCTTAAGTACTCCTTTTCTCCTTTCAACCCGGTAGTGTAAGTTCTGCCCCACCACATGACTGAAACTGACTTTTCTAATATCAGTCACTGGCAAAACCAATGTTTTCTTGTACAAACTCCAACCAAAGCTGTGGTAATTACCTGCCTCTTGAAACTTGACTGTTTCTGTCTCCATGAAACCTACTCCCCATTTTTACCTCTCAGTTCTCTGACTTCCTTTATGAATTCTCTGAGGGTCTTACTTATCCCCATTTCATTAATAGCCTTTATTTTTAGAGCAAACTTGAGTAGGAAGTATGGAGTTCCCAGATGCCTCCTGCCGCTCACACAGCTTCCCCTCTGATGACCCCCAGCACACTGGTACATTAGTTACAGAGAACTAGGAATCCGCCTTTACACACCATCGCATCCAAGGTTCATAGACTATCAAGTTCATGTCAGTGTTGTGTATCCTACAATGGCATATGCCCACCATCGTAGTAACCTACAGGGTAATTGCACTGCTTTAAAAACGTGAGCTCTGCCTATTCACCCTTCTTGCTTTAAGCATTAATATGCCTACTCTCTTCCTAATGTTGCCTTTTTCAAGCATGTGCCCAGCTGGAATAACAGTGGATAGCCTTCTAATTGGCATCTTTCGCTTAGTACAAGTAAGGTCTCTTCATCTTATCATAGATCCAGGATGTCACAATTCCTGTCCTTTAAAAAGAAAAGACCTATTGTTTTTTGTGTTGTTTTAAGATGAAGCAATCCTTCGTCTTTACACATTTCGATCAAGCAGTTTTCATTAAACAACCTTTCCAGTAGAAAACAGAGAACATGAAAAGCAGGCTCCACTGCTCTGCTCAGGGCTGGGGTCCCCCTTGCCCAAGTGGTGAAATCGAATGTTGTACTTCTCCGCTTTGATTAGCACAACCAACCCATTGCCTCTTGATGTCTTAGGGTTAGTATTGCTGTCATGAAACACCGTGGCCAAAGCAACTTGGGGAGGAAATGGTTTGGTTTTTTGTTTGTTTGTTTTTGAGACAGGGTAGCCCTGGTTGTCCTGGAACTCACTCTGTAGACCAGACTGGCCTTGAACTCAGAAATCCACCTGCCTCTGCCTCCCAAGTGCTGGGATTAAAGATGTGGGCCACCACTGCCCAGCTGAAATGATTTGTTTAATGTACACTTCTGAAGTGAGGACAGGAACTCAAGCAGGGCAGGAACCTAGAAACAGATGCTGAGGGAGAGGCCATGGAGGGGTGCTGCTTATGGGCTGAATTAACAGTCTCTCTTATCTTACACTTCTTTTGTAAATGAGATTCCAGGGTGGTTTATTGAGGCTGGATTTTTAGATTTATTTTACACGTATGAGTGTATGGCCTCCATGTATGTACATGCACCATGTGTGTGCCTGGTACCACAGAGGTCAAAAAGGAGCATCAGATCCCCTCAATCAGATGTTGTAAACTACCATGTGGGTGCTGGGAATTGAACTCAGGTCCTCTGCAAGAGCAACAAGTGTTCTTAACCACTGAGCCAACTCTAGAGCCCCAGGTTCTCTCACTTTCATTATCTTGTTTGTTTTGATTTTGGAGTCAAGGTCTCATTGTGTTGCTCTGGCTGGCCTGAAGTCACTGTGGAAGGCAGGCTCACTGATTGGCTGGACAGGGAGCCCTGGGAGTCTTCCTGTCTCTTCTTCCCCAGTGCCGTGACTGCAGGCACACATCACCATGCCTAGTTTTCACACGGGTTCTGGGATCCCAGATTGAGGCCCTCACATTTGCATAGCAAACCCTTTCCTGACTGAGCCATCTCCCAGCCCCTAAACAGAGGCTGAATTCTTTAGGAGAATTCTTTAGGCTGAATAGCCAGAAACATTAAGTTCCAACTTTCACTACTAGTGACACATCTGTAGTGTTAGAAACACAGAATTTACTGGGTTTTAAAGAATGACTAACATTTCATTGTGGCTATATACTGTATTTGTAGAATGTGTTGCTCTGTTGCTAGCTACTGAGGTTATTTCCACATCTTGGCTTCTGTGGGTGCAGAAACAGTAGAGTGCTTTCCAGATGTGGATGGTATATAGTTACCAACTGTAGTCTACACAGGAAGACATACGTAGGTGAAAGTGGTCACTCATCAGTTCAGTGTGAAAAGCTCAGGATTCAGTTCCATTGAGTCTAAAATTCATTACCTCTATTCATTATTTGGGAGATGGTTCAGTGAGTACTACTCTTGGCAACCCAAGTGTCTAAATAAAGGTCTGGGTTCAGATTCCTAGAACCTGCATAAAGCTACACAGTAGCACACATCTATAACATAGTGCTCCTGTGGCAAAATGGGAGGCAGAGGCAAGGGAATCCTCCATTAGCCTGGCACACACAACATCAAACTACAGAGACCCTGTCTCAAACAAGGTGGAAGGTACTCCCCAATACCTGAAGTTCTTCTCTTACCTCCACACCTGCACTGTGACATTGTACACCTGTACTCACACGAACGTGCACACATGCACACACACACAGTACTAAAAAAGAAAGCCTGTCCTTTCTCCCTTATACCATATGGATGAGGGACAGGCATCCTAATGAAAAGGAATAACACGAGGGTAGACAGGAGGGTGGATATGGGACAATGGGTAATTCCATTAATGGAGGAATCAGAAATCAAATTTTTGAGATGGTACACAGAGCCAGGCCTGGTGGTATAATTACTGTAGTACCAACTACTTGGGAGCTGAGGCAAAAAGATCATGAGTTCAAACTCAGCCTAGGCTACACAGAGAGGTTATAAGCAGATGAAGGTTTGACCCTTAGCCTATATAAAGAGTCATATATTTCTTTAATATGTGCATGAGGAGGGATATGGATATGTTTATGTGTGCACACATGCGTGTGGAGGTTAGAGGTCAGTGTTGGATGTCCTCCTTCATTGGTCTCTACCTTAGTGTGTGAGTGCATGTTCATGTGAATGTGTTTGTGAGTAGGTGTGTACCCGTGGAGGAGAGAGGTCAACACTGGGTGCCTTCTTCAATCATCCTCCAGCTTGTTTTTGAGGCGGAGTCTCTCAGTGAAGCCGGAGCTCAGCAATTCGTCTGGACTGGCTAGCCGGCAAGCCCTGTGGATCCTGCTGTCTCTGCCTCCTCATTGCTGGGATCACAAGCTTGTGCTGCCACATGTAGCTGTGCACATGAGTACTAGGAATCCAAACTCAAACCTACCAACTCTTGTGGCAAACACCGTTTACTGACTGAGCCACCTCTGTAGCCCTGAAGCCATAAATTTCTTGATTTGAAACTGGCTCATTAGATCTATAATTTTAGAAGCTACTTGTAGCTATTTTTCTACATTTTTAGAATAGTCACAAATGGCAAACAAAAAAATCTTTTTTGTTTAAAAGGCATAGCCTAGAAATTTAGTTGCTATGTTTTAGTCTTAAAATCTAATTTTTGTAACCATTCCCACATTTGTATTTGTATTCAGAAAGATGCCTGTGTAGTGGGGGCTTTATTTATGTGGTAGTCATATTTTTTTCTGTCTGTCTGTTTTGATCTCTGAAAGAGAGATTTCGTCTTTTCCTAGACAATGCAAAGTTTTGGCAGTGTATTGAATCTGTAGTTCCAGCAACATCTAAATTCTGTAAAGTTATTTACTCCCTTGTTTTAAGGGATATGAAAAATCTATTTTTGTTTCTATACATATTGCCAGGTTTTGATTAGACCTTATTTTTAGAGTAGTCTTAGTTTCACAGCAGAATTGAGCAGAAGGCACAGACATTTGTCATGTTGCCTCTAGTCTCCACAGAACACAGCATCGTCTGCTGTTCCCTCCAGAATACAATGCACTCATCACAATTGATGCGCCTGTGGGTAGGCAGGTCACCACCCACAGTCCGTGGTTCACATTGGAATTTACAAATGTTGCTGTGCATCCTTTGGATTTTTACACATGTAATGGTACTTACTCAATAGAACGTGTAGAATGGCTTCACTGCTTAAACAGCCTTGCATCCTAGCAATTTACCCCTTTCTCCTTCCCTCCAGCCCCTGGCCTTGTTACAGTCTGCATACTTTGGCCTTTTTCAGAACACCATAGTCCCTGAGTGGATTTTCATTTCCTTCCGTGATTTTTACCTTGTTGAATTTGGGATTTCATTGTTTAGTTTTCTTTTATTAAGTTTTCCTAGACTGTGAAATATATTCCCAAATTCTCAGTGTGGGGTTTTTTCTTAGATTATTATTATAGAAAATTTTTCCTATTGAATTTTTGTGTGTCGTCTGTATCTTTATGGTTCTACCTAGAAAGTGTGGAAGAGGTGGGAAATGGAATCTATATTTACAGAAAAAGAAACTTATTTTCTTGAATGGATTTGACAATTTTTAGATTGTACATGTGAGAGATGTATGGTATTTCTCTCTTATCTGGGTATTTTCACTTAGTATACTATCTTCCAGACCACATTACAAATGGGTAAATTTCCTTTAAAAAAAAAGCAGTGTGTGTGTGTGTGTGTGTGTGTGTGTGTGTGTGTGTGACATTTTCTTTACTCTTTCATCTTCTTTAGGTTTTTTTCCAAATCTTGGCTATTATAAATAATTCTGAAACAAACATGGGATTGCAAGTGTCTCTTTAAAATACTAATTTGAAGCACTTGCCCATAATCCAAGCACTTGAAACCTGAGACAAGAGGATTATGAATTCAAGACCCAGCCTGGGTTATAGAGCAAGATCCTAACTTCAAAACCCAAGCCAAAAGTAGGCAAGCAAACCAAAGAACCCTGATTTTGTTTGCTTTGGATACATACCCAAAGGTATATATGGTTGCTGGACCATGTTGTGGTTCTGTTTTCAATTTTTTGAGGAACCTCCATACCATTTTGCATAATGGCTTTACCAAAACCACATCCCAGAGTTCTCTTTTTTCTATACCTTTATCAACACTTGTTCTATTTTAACTCTGTAGTGACAGCACTTTAGTTAGTGTGGGTGCCATCTTGCTTGGTTTTTTATAGTTCCCTGACATTAGTGATAACCTCTTCATTCACTTATTGGCCAGCTGTACAAACATTTGAGAAATGATCACTCAAGCCTTTGGCCCATTTTTAATCAAAGAGCTTTTTTCTTTTTTCTGTTACTATGATTGAGTTGTGAATTCTTTACATGTTTTATATATTAACTCCTGATTACATGCATGGCTTGTAAATTTTCTTACATTATATACAAGGAGTGCATTTTCTCGTGCATGCATGCATGTGTTGGGGGGGGCACAAGCACTGTGTGACCATGTGTATGCATTTTCACATGTATGGGGAATGTGCATGTGTCTTCGTCAGGATATCTGTCAGCCACTGAATGCAACTCTTACATGAAACTGTAGAGTTTTTTTTTTTTTTTTTTGCAATATTTATAGCATGGGGGGGGGAGGGTGTGAGACAGGGTTTTTCTGTGTAGCCCTGACTGTCCTGGAACTCACTCTGTAGACCAGGCTGGCCTTGAACTCAGAAATCCACCTACCTCTGCCTCCCAAGTGCTGGTATTAAAGGCATGCCCCATCACTGCCCAGCTAGCATATTTTAAATAAGCTAGTATTCAGCAAACACTTATTTGAGTACCTACTAGGTGCCAAGGAATGCTGTATTTTATATGGAATTTCTCACTAGAACAATTCAAGGCAATAAAGAATTACCTGCTGACACCTTTGTCTCCATTTGGTCTCATTCTTTGCCTCCAAGAGCTGAGCCTTTCTGCCCCGGACCTGCCCCTAACTATAGGCTGGGTTTTATTATTTCTGACATCTCAGGGATTGGTCTTCTCTGATGACACTATTCATACCCAGCCAAATGCTCAGTTTGGTCCCTACACTATTTCCCCCTATCAGTACCGAATCGTGCTTATCTTTCCTGCATGTAGAAATGAAATCATCTCTCGTGTCCTGTGCTCAGCTGGATGCAGCCCTAAGTCTCCCTGCTGTCTTCACTCCTAACAGATCTGAAATGAGTTGGCCACATCTCTATATCTCTTCTCCATAGTAACGTACTTCAGTCCCACCTTGTCACCAAAACCGCACTCACCAGCATCGTGGGTGACTTTTTCCTCTTAAACCCCTTTTTGGTCTCTAGCTTACCTGACCTCTCTGCCATCGCTGCCATCGCTGATGTTGCTGAATAGACTTTCTTAAAACGTTACTGTTGCCATTGCTGAGACCCTAGTTCTTCTCTTGCCCTGTTGAGACGTCACCTCCTTGCCTCTCTTCTGCTCTGATATTGGTGGCCCTGCAGGCTGTCCCCTTCCCTTTCTCTGTTGCTGCTCTCCTCAGTTGGCCTCATCCTTCCCCATGGTAAAGACTCACGTTCAGTCTTTACCTCTCTTTTGAGTTCACTGTACACATCTGTCTGCAAACTGAGCCTTTCCAAGAGGAAGAATCTGCACTGGGTTGGTACCTCCCTCACTACCTAACCCACTGGAAAAGTGAACCAGTGAATGAGTAAATAAAGCAAAACCCGCTGCACAGTTTTTCTTGATGATATTACTGCCGAGCATTTACTTACGTTAAAAACGCTGCTGGAGTTGACAGCTTCATGTATCCTTTGTGTTGCAATTAAAAGTCAGTCTTGCAGATCTAATCTTCACGGTCTTAAAATACTTGTTTTTGCTTCAGTTCACAAAATCTCCTTTGTCAGAATCTACATGTCTTTTAAGATAGACAGATCTTCAGTATATCAAGGAAAAGATCTCTCTAAAGTTGGCCATTCTTTCACTTTGGCAGGCAAATTGAAACAGACTCGCAAGTACATATGGCCCTGAGTGTAACACCTCTAACATTTATGATCAAGCTATACTCTGCTCCAAGCACTGTTGGGAGCAATGTGTAGTAACTTATTCAGTCTCCCCAGGTTCCCATGGGGTGTAGATCTCATGAGAAGGCACTGTACATGTGACAAATGAGCCAGAGGCAGCTGGCAGGTAGCTGAGGCAGGGCTTGAACTCAGAGACGAGTTGTGAGATAAGCACCTAACCTGCACACTGTACTTCCTGGCCAGCAGTTCACATGCCTCAGAGCAAATTTTCTTTTTTGTTGTTGTTGGTTTTTTGTTTTTTTGTTTTTTTGTTTTTTTCAAGACAGCGTTTCTCTATGTAACCCTGGCTGTCCTGGAACTCACTATGTAGACCAGGCTGGCCTCAAACCCAGAAATCCACCTGCCTCTGCCTCCCAAGTGCTGGGATTAAAGGCGTGCGCCACCACTGCCTGGCTAGATTTTCTTATATCGCTGTTTCTGAAAGGTGGAAAGTGTCTTGAATAATCAGGATATGGTGTAATTCTAAATATGTGCCCAGAAGATGCATTTGCTGGTTCTCAGGAAATTGATGACATTGATATAATACTTGTCACAAAGACTGGCTCCGTCGACTTCTATTCCAGTTTATGTTTAAGTTTTCAACAGCATCCAAGATTCCCTTTGATTCTTTGAAACACAAACAATGGCCATAGCAACTTTATCTTCTTCTGAGTCCCCTGCTTATTTCATGTTCATTGCAACAGCTTTATCATGTCATCTTTGAGATGTTTGGCTTTCCACAGTGGTAGCACAAATCACATTCCTTTGCTTTCTTTGTAGACAGCGGTTGAGCAACCATCAAAACTCATAGGAAGTCAGTGACTCACCCAACAGAAAGCAGTTAGTAATGTGACTTTCGTCTCCGTTGCCAAGTAGTTTTGTGTGGGTTTCCACAGTAACCCATCAGTATAACAAATGTCACAAACTAACTTTGCAGCTTTTTGGATTTGTTTAATTTGGACAGCTTTTTCCCAAGGTCTATGTGTACACATGAAAGATTACCATAGAAAACTCTGACTAACAGCCTTAGGAACATAATACACTTTTTGTTTTTTGTTTGAGACAAGGTCTCTGTAGCCCAGGCTGCCCTCAAAAAACAAACAAAAAAAAAACAAAACAAAAAAACAAAACAAAACAAAAAAACTCAATTACATTTGTTTGTTTGTTTGTTTTTCTGCCGTGTTTACCCAAGTGCTGGGATTGCAGATTGCAGGTGTGAACCACACTCTGGGGTGGAGAGCCGAGGGAGATAGATTTGAACAGGAACCATTAAAGAGGCTCTTGCAATGATTCAAGGAAATGGTGTTAAGAATCTGAATTGTGATCATGATGCTAGATACAGGAAAGGGCCTGATTTCCGAGTAGTTAGAAAGAGATAGGCAGGAATCGACACCTGGTACCAGGTATTTTTGGACTGTTTCTTAAACACTGACCGGGGTTGGCAGGCTGGATTCATGGGGTATGACAGTAGTATTGTATCTATTTTATGGGGTTGTTTGTATGTTGTGTCATGTTTGTTGTCTTGTATCAGTTTGGTTTTGTTTTCTGTGTTCAAGGCAAGGTTTCTTTCTATAGCTCTAACTTCCTAGAACTCACTCTATAGACCAGGCTGCAGTCAAACTCACAGAGATCCATCTGCTTCTACATAAACACTGTGCAAATCTAGCTCATCGAGCCTGATCTCTTGGCTTACTGAACTGTCCTATATAAGGACCTGTTCCAGAATCCTTCACATATGCTGTTGTCCTGATACTTGGAAGGCAGAATTCAGGCAGCTGGATGTTTCCATCGATAGGCAGTGAACCTGGCTTATTTGTGGGTGGGGCTTTCCTACTAGGTAGTTTGTAAGATCAAAGCATTGATCCATGCAGTAATCTTGTTTCGTTTTGGTTTTTGTTGTTGTTGTTGTTGTTGTTGTTGTTGATGATGATGATTTTGATTTTTGAGATAGAGTATGGCTATGTAGCACAGACTAGCCTTGGGCTCATACTCATCTCGTTTCAGCCTCCCAGGTGCTGGGACACAGTAACCCTCCCTGATGGGGAGAGGACTCTGGATTCTGAGAGTACATTCCACATGGAAAGAGTATCGGGACTCAGGTTTCTAAGTGTTGGAGTGATCAGACTTCAGTTGTGTTAGAGTTTAGCTCTCTTACATAGATGAAACCTAAAACAAGCCTTTTAAATAATAAACGTGGGAAGTGTAAATGGGGACAGCCCAGACTTCATGCTTATCCACCTTCCATCTCTATATTATCACCAGGCAGTTTTTCATGTAGGTAGCCTCATGGTGCAACATGGCTTCTGACATTAGAAACCGTTGTCATGACAGTTTTCAGCCCCCTCCTTCCCCTAGCTTCAGAGAAGACTTGTAAAATAGGATTAACTGACTATGCATAAATTAGATATGTTAAAGAAGGAGAGAGACACTGGATAAGCAACTGGCGGTCTCCTCATATGCTCCTGAACAAATGGCTTGACTAGTTTAATGACCTAGCTAATGTGATGAGTTAGACTGCTGTCGAGTACCATGGTAAATAGATACATGACTTAAGTCCTTCTAGGCCAGGTTACCAGGGAGGCTCAGCAGTTAACAGATGATACTATGCATCCAAGCACTAAAGAAAGAGGCTCAGCTGTATATGTGTGTGCACATATGTAAGTATATGCATAATACTTAAAGTATCGAAGTAAAATGAAAAGCTTAGTGGGCACCAACATTTTAAGGAGACAGGAACATGAAATTAAGAACAAGTAGGCACAAAATTAGGAAAGGGCAGGACTCGTTCAAGAATGTATGGAAAGGGTGAAGTATGAAGTCAAGAAAGGCCATTGGGGTCAACAACATGGCTCAGCAGGTGAAGGCTCTTGCTGCCCAGGGGGACAAACAGCCTGAAGTCCATCCCTGGAATCCACACAGTAGAAAAAGAACTGATGCAAGTTGTCCTCTGACCTCCACACACATGCTAGGGCATGTTTACATACACTCAAAGGGCATACATACACTCAAAGACACACACATATAACTTTTAAAAAAGAGAGAGAGAGAAACTAAAGAGCCCGTCAGACTTGGTAATCTATTGCTCACTAGTGAGCAGTTTCAGTGAGGTGTTGGGGTAGAAACCTGACTGGGATGTGGGAAGACAACTGGGAAGTGGAATGGGTCTACTCTACACACAGTACCTTAAATTCAATTTAACTAGTTTTCCCAGTAGTGAAGTTGGATAAGCTACTTAATTTCTCTCAGTTCCTATACTAAGGAAATGGAGAAGTGTTACAATGTATAAAACGTGTAGTGTCTGCTGTATAGAAAGCACTCGGTAGCTACTGGCAACATTGTCATTAAAGCAGAAGTCAGCAGGCAGGGATGGGAACCAGAAGTGTGGTTTCCCCTGCATGATGTAATACCATACTCTTTATTAAAACCTGTTCCTTGCATGCTACAGCCCCTCCCCATGTTTATATTGCTATTATTAACCTGGTTTCTCCCTGAGTCTACCAGACTTCCTGTCGGTTTCCTCCACTCTCTCAATAAACTAGGTAAATATGGAAGACTTCCCACTTAACTGTATTTAAGGATGGCAGGTGCATGCAGAATCCACTTGTGATCTTTAATGTCATTCAGACCAAAGTGACAGTCTATCTGTGCAAATAGTAGCATATATTATTTGGTACATGAAATCATTATAAATATGCCACATTGTAAGAGTACTTTAAAATAGATAAAAATCTAGTATGTGACTCTAATTAATTTAGTTGGAGAATTACGGATATCTCATACACCAATAAAGAACAACAACGTAAACCAAGGTTTTGAGGCTTTGAAGTATTTGTGTTTAGTTTATTTCTGAAATAATTCCTAGAATAGTTGGCTCAGTAACATTTTATGGTACAGCTGTAAACTGCATCCAAAGGACCTTGTGAATGAAGCTCTCTGTTCCTAGCTTGGCACTATGAGGAGGTGATGGAACCTTTAAAAGGTAGAAGGGCTTTAGGTCATTAGGAGTCATCCCCAAAGGGATTGTGTAACTCTGGCCCAGTCCCTCATTTCGATTGTTAGCTTTGAAGAGAGAGGCTTTCCCTCCAGCGCATGCATCCACTATGATAGCCATGCCACAGGCCCTGCACAACAAAGCCAGCCAGTTGTGGACTGAAGGCCCCAAACAATGAGCCAAAGTCAATCTGTCCTCTTTATACATCGATCTGACGCAGACATTGGTTATAGTGACAGAAAGTTGACCAAGATGAGGTTATTTGGTTTTCATATATTAGACAATAAGGAATATTTACAGGGTGGATATTTAAAGCAACTGGAAAATAGTGGCTTTCAACGTTAACTACTTTAAGAAAGGTGTTCTTGTAGTGCAGCCCAAACTGGTATCAAACTTGGATTCCTCCTCCTTCAGCCTCCTTCTCAGTATTGGGATCACAGCACGGGTCTCAATGCTGGCTCTCCCGGATGGAACATTGCTCCCCTTCGAGATTTTTTCAGTACTTAGTAATATTCTTAATCTTCCAGTTTTTACTTTAACAGAGGTTTACGTGTACATATTTTAAAGTCTAAGTGTTGTCATTAAAGAGGAAGTCTGCAGGTAGGGGTGGAGGGCCAGAGTCCCCTACAACTATTCATTTCTGACCCACCTAGCAAGGAGTCAGCCATCAGGATGGCTGTGCTTGCTGTCTTGTTCCCACCCTCAGTCTTCTGGTGCTACTCCTTACGCACAGTGAGAGGAAACCTGGTTTGCAGTCCATGAAGGCTGCCGGCCTCTGGGCTATGAACTAGTAGAGTAAGTCCAAAATGGCAAATGAAAGGCTGAGCCCAGGCCTTCTGTTTCCACTAACATGTTTTAGGGAGCTATGCTTCTTGTTTTTAAAGAACATCTTAGTCCCATAGATGTGATTTCTTTTTATTATTACATATATCTGTGGGTGTGGGGAGGTGAGAGGGTTACATGCACAGGCCTAGGTGTAAGAGTTGAGGTCAAAGGTCAGTGTGGGAGTTGAGCCATCACTTCAGCCCATAATTTTTCATTTGAGAACTTCTCTTCCTCCAGCGTTGGCTCTGTTTGGATGAAGTTGTGTTTTGTGCTGCTCCCCTTGGCCTGTTTTTCCCAGTAAGAGCTTCTCCTAGGATGCTAACTTAGATGTAACTGCAGCTCTGAAGCAGATAGAAGCTCTGTGCTGGTGGAGGGTGCTTAGCATCTTGGGTTTTACTACAGTTGAGACGGTGGAACCGTTTGGTTGGGAGTCCTCGGTGTCCATCTCATTAGAGTTTTCCTGATGGATGCATCCAGGTCCCCAGCACTGCCAGAAACAGCTAAGGCGGGAGGGTCAGCACTGACTCATTCTTCAATATGGCATCATCACACTCCTGAGGCCTGCCCTGGGGTCAAAGGCCAGAGAGTCATCTGTTCCTCTGTCAGGAGAATAAGCTGAGCTTCCTGCAAGTCAGGGTCTGGCTGCTTCTAAAACAGCGTTCGATCAGTCCATCCACCCTTGGCCCGTCCTTCATTTTGTTTCAGAACCAGTTTAAGATTCCACTCTTGGCTTTCCACATTACAGCATCAGGTTCGGATTTCCTTGGTCGCTAAATTAGTCACCACTTGTGTCTGTCCCTGACTGCTTGTTTTGTCTTCCTATGAGATGATGCCTTAAACAAACAAACAAACAAACAACAGAACTTGCTAAGTTTGGGGGAGAAAGAAGTAGAAGCTATCTTTAGCTAGAAGTTTATATGTGTTTTTCTAAGGACAATAAACTATCATGATTTTTAAAAACACTGGTTTGGATACCTGATCCTACACCAGTGGTGTTCATCACAGCGGCAAGCACATGCCTTGAGGTATATTCCTGAAAGTCCCAGGACATCAGCATATCATCTGCGTGCCTTTTTGAGAGCTCCAGACACATGGCTGATACTGTGAGAAAAACAAGAACTAAAAATTCTGTGCCTTTTTTTTTTCTCATAAATCTTTCTGGGCTTCTTAAAGGTTTGTCTACCAACCCAACCGCCGTGATCTTGATGCACATCCGCTTTATTCCCAGAGCCAGCAACAACTTGGCATACTGTTGTGTTCATCCCATTTGTCCTTTCCTCAGCTTTTTTTTTTATCTGAAGTTATCTAAATTTATCTAAGTTCTTACCTTACCTATCAGCTTCTATTGCTCCAGAGAAATGATCTCATTCAGTACTTCATTAGGAAAATCAACCTCCTCATACCTGTGCTCTCAGGAGCCAGCACAGAAGAGGGGGTGGGAAGGCTGTAAACCAGAGGTCAGGGAGGACTGGACAGAAACAGTATCTTCTGGTCAGACAGGAATATCGCTCTCATGAGCTCACAGTATCTGTGGTGGCCTGCACAAGATCAACCCTGTCAATGTTCCAGCCTGGAGGAGGGAGGACCCAAGATCCTTCACAGCTGACTGAGGAGCTAGGCGTGACACTTCTGGGATATGGGATGTCGGGCTTTCTCTAGAGATGTGGCTCTATGGATGCTCCTAGACACATGAGTATATGGGCTGCACACATTGGATTCAGTGACTTGTGAGAAAGGGGAGGAGGAGGAGGAGGAGGAGGAGAAGGAGGAGGAGGAGGAGGAGGAAGAGGAAGAGGAAGGGTGATAACATGAAGTTGGAAGGGAGTGGGAACTAGGACTGGGTGTGGGAGGAGTTAGGGGAAGGAGTAGGAGTGATTGTGACCAAAATACATTTTATATACTTGTATGAAATTCTCAAAGAATTAATAAAAATATTAAGGCCAGGTGGGATGGTACTTTGGAGGCAGAGGCAAGTTGTCTCTTTGAATTTAAGGCCAACATTGTCTACATGGTGAATTCCAGCCAGCAGGACTATACAGTGAGAAACACCCCCCCAAAAAAATGGATATATTAAATAATACACATATTAAAATGTTATGTTGCCTATGTTAACTAAACTGATGCATAAATGTAGAGAGCATTCCTTTGCTTTATCCATTTTTCTCTGTTTATAACCATTCCCCCTCCCCCATTTTCTATCTCCTTTCATAAGCAGAGTAGTTATTTCTCCGATCTAAAGCAACGTCCCTTGAACCTACACAGGCAAGTACATCTTTGCAAAAGTCAGGAAACTTGCAAGAGGGAAGTTGCTGGGAAAACAGCAGACTTAGGGCTGTGGACAAGGGGCTTCGGAGCTAAATTATCTTGAGTTAACTCCCATGCTGAGCTTTAAGTTCCTGGTCTGTGCAGTGAGGGAAATGCCAGCTACATTTTAGAGTTGCTGTGAGATTAAGTGTCATGTTATAAGCACATAGTTCATGAGAGAAAGTGTGGTATTTGTGTGTATTTCTGTCTCTTGCACATAGCCCTGCAAGGTTAGAAATTCTGTCCTCTACCTTGTATTTTAAACATTTAGAAGTATGCTCAACACACAGAAGGTAAGTGAACATTGAAGACTCATTTTAAACTGATTGATGAGGAAGTTAACTTGTTTGCATTTTGAACAGCCAATTATTCCTGTTCCACTGTTTGCAAATACTGTTGCATTTGTACGAGTTCCTGTTTGTGCTTGAGTATGGAAGCCCGACAGGACGTCAGGCAGCACCTGGGGTGCTCTTCAGCTTCTTCCTAGAGTCAGGGTCTCCAGATGGAGCCAGAGCTTGCCATTTTGGCCAGTTTGGCTAGGCAGCTTGCTCCAGGGCGTCCCTATCTCTTGAATGCTGTGACTGCAGACACACGGCTTTTACATGGTCCAAACTGCAGTCCTTGAACTTGCAGCAAGCAGTTTTCTCACTGAGCCATCTCTCCACACCTACAAATACTAACTTCTATCTAACTTTGCGCTGTAGACTTGAGTGAAATTGTGAGTGCTTTTAACATAGTAATCAATTGGCATTTCGGTTTTTATTTTTTCCTATTCAGGGAGGTGGTGCAAGCGAATTGTGTTCACTGGAGAAAGAAGTTCTCATTTATGTGCAAAATGAGCGCCAGCGCCTCCACCGGCATCCTGGATCCTTGTATCTACAGAGTGTCTGTACGGAAGGTATAAAAATAGCCTATTATTCCTCCCCTTTCAGAAACCATAATTAGTTACAGTCACCAATTCACTTTATCTAGATCTGCTTTACCAGTAGAAGTGTAACTTTACACTTACAGTAATAAATTGAATTTCCTTGGAAGATATGGTAGAAAACCTGAGGTTATTATACCTCAAGATTCAAAAAAACACCTCAGTCACTGTACATATGAGTATTAACCACACTTGTATTAGTTTGAGAGTGTACCTGTCTATAATAAGAGTTTATTAAATTTCATTCTTTACTTTTTTACATACTTTAAAAATATTATTTTCATTAATTCCTTGAGAAATTCATACTATGTGTTTTGCTCATACTTAGACTCCTCCCCCAACTCTTCCTGCACACACCCTCTGTGCCTTCACTGCCCCGCCCACCTAACAGTTTTCTTAGGTTTTGGATCCAGTTCAGTTTGTGTTGTCCAGCTGCCCTTGGGGAGTGGGGCCTGCCCTGGAGTGTGGCGCATCATTAAAGAAAACCAACTCTCCCTCTCCCAGGAGCTATCAATACCGCTATTTCCTCGGCTAGGCAACTAGGAGTTGAACTTTTCTCCACGTCCCTCCCCCAATGCTGGGATTTACCTGTATGGAGCTCATGCAGGTCTTGTGTGTGCTGGTCACAATCGCTGTGAGTCCTGTGTGTGTGTGTCTGTCTTATCGTACTTCCCTGAGACTATCCTCTGTCTCTGGCTCCTGACTGCCCTCTTCCCCACACATGCCTGGGTCTCGTGGGGAGGGCTGTGATATGGACATGCCATTTACAGCTGAGCACTACCAAGTCTCTTACGCTCTGCATATTGACCAGTTGAAGGTCTCAGTGTTAATTACCATCTACTGCAAGGAGCAGCTTCTCTGGTGAGGGCTGAGAGAAGCTCTGATCTGGAGTTCTGGACCAGATTCCAACAAACCTTTGTCCTTGAATAGGTATTGTTCCGGGGATTTCAATCAGTTATACCTAATAGCAGCCTTGGAATTGGTGTCCTTTTCTTTATAATCAGAAAAACCAAGGCTCAGAGAAGTGAAGTAACTTGCCCAAATTTACAAATTTATTACATTGTTAATAAATGGTAAAGGGAAGACTCAAACACAAGCCGCTGTCCTTTTTTATATGTATTTTATTTTTATGTATGAGGGTGAGGAAATGTACATGTAAGATCCTGATTTTTTTTTTATTTAAAAAGAGCAATCCATTAATCACTGCGATCAACAAATTAACTACTAGCTTTAAAATTTTAGGAACTTCATAGTCAAGCATGATAGTGCCAAGCCTGTAATCATAGCAACTGGAAATGCAGAGGCAGGAAGATCCCAAGTTCAAGGCTAGCCTAAGCTCCATAGCAAACGTAAAGCCAGCCTAGGCTGTGTCACGACTTTGCCTTTGTAAGTGAAGACCCAACAGTGTGTTTTACATTTTATACACATTTTTTGTTCTGATTTTTCAGAAACAAGGGCTTGCTAGATAGCTAAAGCTGGCCTGGAACTCACATGGCCTGGACTTGTCTCAAACTCATGATCCTCCTTGCCTCTGTCTCCTAAGTATTGGAATTACAGACACACCACCATGCCCAGCTTTATATGTATTTTAAGTTACCAAAGTACATGTATGTGTTAGCAAAGATAAAGACTTAGAATGAGAAACATGAGTCCTTTTGGTCTTTTTCACTCCGTCCTGTGTCTTTCTGTGTCAGATAAAAAGCTGTGTTCTTAGATTTGTCACCCCATGTTTCAAATGAACTGATAGAAGTATGATGGGGGTGGCCATATTCCAGCCTTTTTTATATTGCTTAATATATACATTCAGTTAGAATATAATAAATGCATGTGTACAGAAATGACTTTACAACTTTTAAGTCTTTATGGAAGTAGCTGTGCTTGGAGCAATGGTAATTGAGCAGTGGCTTCTGCAGAGGATTCGAACTCATGACCTTCAGAAGAGCAGTCAGTGCTCTTACCCACTGAGCCATCTCACCAGCCCCTGTTTTTGTTCTTGAGGCAGGATTTCTCTGTGTGATACTTGTCTCCTGGAATCCTGAAACTGTAGATCAGGCTGGCCTTGAACTCAGAGATCTGCCTCAGAGACTGTGCCTTCCAAGTGCTAGAATTAAAGGCATGCTCCACCACACCCAATGCAATGAAATGATTTTTATATTGGGGGTCACTACACAAGGAACTTATTAAAAGGTCACAACAGTGTTGTGGGAAATATTAAGAAAAATGTACCATCCTGCGCTACTCTCTGCCCTGGCGACCTCACTGCCTCTATGGCTAGCCCCAAGGAGTGACCGCCCATCTTGCAGTTCTCTTGCTGCGGATTCTGCTCACATTCCCAGCTATCCACCCCCTGTGGTCAGCGGTCCCAAATCCCAGTAACCCAGTGAAATCAAAACTCTAGAGGCTTGTAATTTATAAGTCAGATTTATATCAGTAATTCTCACCCCACAAGACACCCACACAATTAACTCAGAGCCAATTGATATTGATATAAACTGCCCTCCTAGATAAGACAAAATGTCCTGTAATTACTCATCCCTTATAAGATATTCAAAGCTACCTGTGGCTATTTAAAGCCATGCAGAATCTGGATTGTCTTTCTCTTCCTCCATCTTCCTTCCTTCTCATCTCTGTCCTCTCTCCTGTCTCTAAAAATCTCTGCCCGCCTTCCTTTTCCAATCACAGGCTTCTTGTTGTATTAATATTTAAATTAATTGGGGGAAAACTCTGCTACCCAACATTCATAAAGTTGAGAACCACTGTCTCATAAGATTGTGCTGCTGCTTTGGTAGTGGATCAATTGGTTTTAATATTTCAAACTAGAGATGCTTAGGTTCAGGGAAAGCAGTTTTACACAGAGATAGTCCATTATTTGACACAACCCAACTAAAGTACAAGTTTCTATTACATGGACAGTGAGAGCAGATAACTAAGGTACAGCTAGCAATCTTTCTGTAGAAGCTAAATTAAGGAGTGGATGCAGGAAAGGAGAAGCAGGAGGAACCGCAGCCAGGTAAGCAGTAGATCAGGGAGGTATGGCATGGGGTGTGGCCATTGGGGAGGCGTGGCATGGGGTGTGGCCATCAGGGGAGGTGTACCATCGGGGAGGCGTGGCATCATGGAGGCGTGACATTGGGGTGTGGCCATCGGGGAGGCGTGGCATTGGGTGTGGCCATCAGGGAGGTGTACCATCGAGGGGGCGTGGCATTGGGGAGGCGTGGCATCAGGGAGGTCATTGGTCAAGCCATCACATGCTTGAGAGACTAAGATAAAAACAGGGAGCTTTTAGCTTCTGCAAAATGAAGATCACTGTGGATCCTGAGCTACTAGAAAGGGAAAATGAGTCAAATCCAGCTGAAGAGGGTTGACTAGAGTCAGGTAGAGGTTTAAGCCTTTTGAATTTTGACCATAGATGACATCAATGAAAATAAATAAGTCAAGGAGCCACGGAACACCTAGAGGATGCTTCCTTTTGTTTGTTTAAGAATGGCACCATTGCCGGGCAGTGGTGGTACACGCCTTTAATCCCAGCACTAGAAAGCCAGAGGCAGGTTGATTTCTGAGTTCGAGGGGAGCCTGATCTACAGAGTGAGTTCCAGGGCAGCCAGGGTTACACAGAGAAAAAAAAACAAAAAGAATGGCACCATTAAAAGATGTGAGAATGACCCGATACTGAAGAAATGTTGATAGCTCATATGGACTAGAAACAGTGGCAGGAAAGGGAAAGAGCGGCAGATAGTCTTAACTAACGACGAAGCTCGCTGGGCGGTCTGGGCTTCTTTAAATTCAATGTGTAAAAGATAGGCGTGCTAGATAGTGTATCAGAGTCACAAAAAGGGAAGTGACAACTCTTCAGTAAGCACGTTCTCAAAGTGACTTTGGAGAGAGGAAGCTCTCTGTGATAATGAGAGGAAACGGAGTGCACAGCGTACTAGGCATTGTACTAAGTGCTGCACAATTGGCTCTCACAGCCGTGTGGGATCCCAAATGCAAACATGTGGCCTACTGTCCCAATATCCAGGAAGCTGAGGTGAGTCACTTGAGGTCCAGGAGCTCAAGGTCAGTCTGTGCAAACATAGAGGCTTAATATCAAAAACCAAATAAATAGATAAAGTTGCAAGCAAAGGGAAAATTTTGGTCATTTTTAAGATGTTATTATTGATTTGAATAGTCGGGTTGAAGATCATTCTTATGTATATTGTCTGTGAGGTTTACTACCATATGCTTAGGACTTGTTTGACACACATTTAGTCTTAAATCCTTCATCACATAATGTCCTTCCTTATAGTGTTTTCTGTATTTGCAGGAATTGAAAGGTGGGAAAGCTTATGCAAAGGTAAGTAAATGTTCTTTAACTTTCTTTGTAGTTCATGATGTTGTTATTGCAGCTGTAGGCTTTCAATTGTTACTCCAGCTTGGTTCACTTTAAGTACTGCAGACCGGAGATTGAATAATTGGATCTAACATAGTATTAGAATATTCTTTCTGGGGCCAGAGAAATGGCTCAGTGGCTAGGAAAACTGCCAGTTCTCCAAAGGACCCAGGTTGGTTCTGTTCCCAGGACCCAAATGTGACTAGAACTCTCTCTGTAATTCCAGTTCCAGAGGCCCCAACCCCTCTTCAGGCCCTGCATGCACATAGCACCCAGACATACATGCAGGCAAAATACCCATACACATAATAAAATTAAATGCATCTTTTGTAAAAAAGAAAAAAAAAAGACTATTCTGGGAGCTTATTGTAGGCTGTTACCCTTTAGGATTAAGCTCCCTACTAGAGAATGTTCTCTGGTTTTCTTGAAGTTATAGATTACTGATGGACACAGAATAATTAGATATAAGATATTGCTGCTGCAGGATCGGTTAATCCACTGACTAAAGACCATGGTCAGGGATCCGTTATCCCCTTCCCTCAGCGATAACCTTAATCTTGATTACAATACCTCAACATCAGATGTCTAGTTGCTCAAATTTTTTTAACATAATTCATATGCACAAAAACCTAGCTGGTCTCTGCACATTATTTCTGTTGAATAAGTAAACATTTCCTAGATGCTCTTAGAGGACTCTACCATATGTTTTAGAGTATAACTGGACCTTATGCCCACCCCTAACCATCTGTGGCCATACAAATGGATTGCTATTGTTAAATTAGACTAACCATAATGTAGCAATGATAGGAGAATGGGTCTATAATTACAAAGATTGAATCCCTAGGGAAAAGTGGATTAGCAGGACACAGAGCATTAGGCAGGAAGATAAGCAAGGTCTACCGTTGCTGGTAACTGTTCATGAATTTATTTTCTCTTCTAAGAGCTCTTAAGACAATATTCTCTCACCTTTTATGAGACCATTGCCTTAGACTATGCCTGCGTTATTTTCTATTGGCAGCCCCTGTTGGCCACCTGCTTAGTCTGGTCTCTGTTGTCTAACTCCATCTTCCTTAGTCCTGCCAGTGTGATCTTTCTAAAATTAAAACGTGATTATATCATTCCCCACTTTTAGTTTCTCAGTAGTTATTCATTGACTATAAAGGAAATTGGAAATTCTATAAGCTGATAAATAAGATCCATTGTGGTTTGCGGATCCTTCCTGCCACCTCAGCTCTTCTACCTGCCGCCTGTGCCCTCTGTCTCTCCTCTCCCGCCCCTCATCCTTAGGAGGCATCTTGCCATCGTATGCTTCTGAGAGTATCTATCTGTGCTATTTTAGCTTCTTTGCCTTGTGACTTGACACCATGCATGTCTTCCTCCCTCCCTTTATCCTGTCAACTCATGTATCATTAAAGATCCAGCTTAGTCATACCTTCCCACTGAGAACTTCTCTTCTCTTGTAAGTATGTCTTCCTTTACCACATTACTTATCAGACAGCACCGCAGGAATTTGCTTTCTGTTTTCCCATACTAAACTATGAAAGTAAGAATAAAGGACTCAAGGATAGCTCAGGGCACAGCATGAGCTAGGTCCTGGATTCCATCCCTAGCAGCAAAAACATGGGGAAAACATTCTACATTCCCAATTTATGCCTAATGTTACCTGAAATACGAATGTTAACAATTATTTTCTGAATCAGTTATTGTCTATCACAAATGTAGTATATATACATGATGTATTTATGAGACATACACGGAACACGTGTATAGATAAATATTCATATGACAATTATATTATTGAGGAAGCCAAAGAAAATCAAAACAAAAAATCCTCTGGCAGATTGCTATAATGTGTGTAATGTGAGTTTTTTTGAAGACAGAATATTTTCCTTTTACCTCACTGTTCTCCTAGGTCTAGATAAGAGTCTGGCACATAAAAGGTACATTGGCGTGTTGCTTTCGTAAAAGCAACTGTCTTGTGTGGGTTTTGCCACTATACTGAAGTACAACAGAAGAGGTCACTTAAACAAAATACATTTGGTTCTCACCATTCTAGATGCTGAAGAGTCTAAGGTCAAAATGCCGGCAGATCCCAGGTCTCTGGAGAACCTGCTTCCTGGTTTGCAGATGATTAGCTTCTCAGTGTGTCACCATGTGACAGATTGCAGAGAGAGAATACAAGTTCTCTCCTCTGCTTAAAGCACATTCATCCAGGCCTTAGGGTAGAGGTAGAATACAAACTGAGGCTTATGCAAGGCCCTGGCTTTGATCCCTAGCACCAAAAGTGGAGGGATGCATTAATCCATCCATGAGGGCTTCCATCTCATGGCCTGATTACCTCCCAAAGCCTCCACCAGTCCGTACATCCTACTGAGGGTTCAGCTTTCAACATAGGAATTCTGGAGAAACAGAAGCATGTGATCCATAGCAGAGATCCTTAGTGACCATAGAAAATCAGTATTGGAATGGTAGATGGTAAGTTGATGGGCAGCTAGCCTTTATTTAAGACTCCTTTATTAGCATCAGAACCTTCATGTGAATAGAACTGGAAAGTATTAGATTGTCTAAGAGAGTAAGTTCAAGAGCATTAATGGCATTGAGTTGACTTTGACACATTATAGCCAGCAGAGCTAAGGGGTGAGGGGGGGAAGGGGGAAGTTAATTTGTCCAGGTGGTCAGAGACAACATAGACAACTCTTTCAAGAAGGGTTATTTCTTGTAGGTTTTCTTTGCTTTCGTTTCAATGGAGGATGAACCAAAAAGTGACCCAGTAATCCAGAGAGATGTGAGACAAGTCTCAGTTTGTTTCTTATGATAGGAGAGGACCCAGCATGTTTGTGTGCTGGTGGGAGTGGTCTAGTGGAGAGAGGTAAATTAGAGTGCCAGAGAGCAGGGGAAAAGACAGAATAAACATAGTAGGTAAGAGGCCTCAGGAGCACTGCCACGTCATCCATAGCATCTGAGTGGGAAGGCAGCGGAGGCCCAGGTGCAGGCCAGCGAGTGACTGTGGCTGACAGAATGAGCTCCTGGAAGGATGATAAGTGCTCTCAGTCACCCTTAGCTTCTGAGTCAAATAGGTATCAAGGCCAGCCCCGGGGACAAGAGCAGGAAGAAGCGCTGGAGCTCTAAAGGGGAGAGACGTAGGAAATAGTACATGCTGGTAATAGATGATCAAGTAAGTCACGTGTGTCTTCACATGTTCACACACATGTTGCTTTGCATGGACCTACCCTGGCCTTTTCTCTTATGTTGCTTCACTAAAAGGCAGAAAGACCGAACTAACCACGTGAAAGTTAGGCAGCTTTTACCTGTGTCTTGAAGCATGTGTTGGGGGCTTACAAGGCTTATGACTCCCTAGGCTCTTACTCTTAACTCTTTGTATACCAGTTCAAAACCAGTGAACTAGTGCTCCAGTGTGCAACGAAGGCCATCCCCTTGCATGACCCTGAAGTGGGTCTGGGGAGATGGCTCATGGGGAAAGTTCTTGCCACACAAGTTTAAGAACTAGAGTCTAGAGCCCTGAAATCAAGCACTGTAGCACACAGCTGTGCTACAGTGAGATGGGAAGTGGAGACAGGAGGATCCCGGCAGGCTAGCTAGCCTGGCAGGCACAGCGCAGTGGCAAACGCAAAGAGACTCTGCCTCAGACAGGTGGTGGAAGGTAAAGACCAAAGCCTGAGGTTGTCCCCTGACCTCTGTACATTTTCTGTTGGATATGTGTACCTACACAGACACATATGTATACATACGTTAGACACACAGAAATCCCTGACACAAACAACCTCAGCAATGTTTGAAACATCTGGTGTAGTTTACTGCATGCGTGTAGAGATATGCTGAGTTCACATTTTGTTCATCAAAATTGTATACACTTAGTCATGTAGAAGTAGACTGCTAAGATAACAATGATACAGGGGTACATTTGAGTCTGGGTTAAGCAACGTCAGAGGGAAAACTGGAGCAAGCTTTGATAATGGCTGAAGATGGCATTTCTGGATAGGGATGTGGAGGCAGACAAGTTTAGACTGAACTGGGTAGCAGCAGATAGGATAGAGATGGGACAGGACTGTGAACTTGGGAAGAAAAACCTGCCATAGAGAGACTCAGCTTAAGATTGTTAGCAAGGCCAAAGTGGAAAAGGTGTCCTCACTGAAGAAGAGACGAACATCACTGGAGTCCTCTCATGAGCGTGTGGACAATGAGAACTTAACCTGTACCCTGTGGCCACAGGCCCCAGTGGTTAACCCAGAATAGAGTAGGATCCAGGGCGGAGAGCTGAGAGTTTGTGGGTAGCTGCACGTGAGCATAGCATCTCCTACAGTGTGGCATGAGTCGGTGCTCCTTGAGTGAGCCTGCTTGTCTGACAGGCCTTAGTTGGACTATCACAGTTAAACATTTGTTTTCGTGTGTACAGAAATGTCTTTAGCACAGCATATCAAATCCATGGTAAAAGATGGGTAGAATAGGGAGCAGATTTTTATTAAAAAGCAAGTATATGAAGGACCTGTATGAAGGAAATGATAAAGCAAGTAGCAGTAAAAGATCAAGAACTGAAAGGTCTGAGAAAACTCAGGCTGGATGTCTATTTTAAGGAGGTAGGCTAGAGCATCCTAGATAGTCTATTAATATGATTCTCTTTCTTTTCATAGCTGGGCTTTGCAGATCTAAACCTGGCAGAGTTTGCTGGATCAGGAAATACCACCCGCCGCTGTTTACTGGAAGGCTACGATACCAAAAATACAAGACAGGACAATTCCATCCTTAAAGTAAGCACTCTTCTTCAAGATGTACATGCCGGTAAAAGAGACCTCATGGCTCACACTAAACACAGGCATCTGCTGTTGTTGATATGATGGGAGTCCATCCGGAGGTCATAAGCCACCATCACACCACTAGGGAAAGACCCTTCCACACCATGGAAGCAGTGAAAAGAAATCACTCTCTTTATGGTCCAGTGTGTTTCTCATTGGTGCTGTGAACAAATAAATAACACCACCACTGCAACAGAAGTGCTCGCTGAGAAGAAACACGATGATTAAACACGTGGCTTAAAGTTCATATAGCTATCAGGGCCAGAAAGACAGCTTAGTAGTTAAAGACTTTTACCACACAGCCATGAAGAGTTAAGTTCAGACCCAGTGCATACAAGAAGGCAGGGGTGATGCCTTGGTCATGCTTGTCATCACATGCTATGGGGGGCAGAGACAGAAAGGATGGTAGTGCTCGTTGGTCATCAGCATAGCTGTGAAATGCATGCTCCGGGTTCAGGGAAAGAGACCTTGTCACAAAAGAATAAGGCTGAAAGTGACAGGAGGAATTCTCATGCACTCCTGTGGGCTTTGTGTATGCATAGGCTTGTGTACTTACACAAACATTGCCCCCATCACACACACACACACACACACACACACACACACGACACTTCTCAAGAGAACTTCCAAAGAAGCTGTGACACATTGATAGGTCACTGGGTTCCCTTGTAACTAGTGAAAATGACAGGCAACCTCACTCATGGGCTCTACTTCTCCAGGTCTCATCAGGGGCTGTGTATTCAGATAATCAGAATGGGCCTTCCATGAGGTCGATGCAAGTATTACATGAGATCCATTGGGAAATTATTCAGAGAGTAGCTTGTACCTATGAGAATTCTTTTTACTATATTTTGCTGCATTGTTAAGTTACCTAACGAGAAGAAAGATAACTGGGTAAAAACCAAATGGTTCTAATTCCAAAGTTGGTATAGTGAAGAATTGCTTTATACTTATAGTTTAAGCTGTTTTCGGTGAACTTTTAACTTTGGCAATATAGAAATTCATGAACTGGTTCTCATAGGTAGTCCTCCCTTGCACACAGAATCGACTTTAAGAAATGCAGGGTGGACAGTTGATATGGAGAAGAAAATGATTTAAAAAAAAAAAAAAGATGAGGAACTGTCAGTTATGGTGGCATCCCCCTATAATTCCAGTACTCTGGAGGCGGAGACAGGGAAGACCAGGGGCTCAAGGCCAGCCTGAGATACATGAGACCCTGTCTCAAAAACCAAGGTTGGGAAAGAGGAAGTTAGAAAAGCACCATGTTATGAACTCAGAGTCCATTTGATTTTGTTGATTTAGACCTCTGAAAATATCTCAGGGCACTTGCACATACCACCGTAAGCTTGACAGGTCTAGATGGACGGGGAACAGTTTTTATCCCTAATTTCTAATGGAGGTGAGACCCAGGTGGTAAGGTGTCTTCTGTAAGAGAAGCAGTTAGGGGCTGAAGAGATGGCTCAGTGGTTAAGAGCACTGACTGCTCTTCCATAGGTCCTGAGTTCAGTTCCCAGAAACCACATGGTAGTAATGGGATCTGATGTCCTCTTCTGGTGCGTCTGAAGACAGCTAGTTATGTGTGTCGGAAAACATCTACTTATATACATCAAATAAATAAATCAGTAGAGAAGCAGTTAGTGAGAGAGGTGAGCTCAGCAGGCAGATCTGCTCTTTGGTGGCTCTTTCCCATTCCCGTGCCCTCCAATCCCTGTTCTCAGAACCCACTGACTACACTGTTTGTTCTAAATGACCCCAAACAAGTTACTAAAACCCAGCCTTCTCATACATGCCTCACATTAAAAAAACCATATAGCCCACCGAGTGATGGTGGTGTACGCCTTTAATCCCAGCACTTGGGAGGCAGAGGCAGGTGGATCTCTGTGAGTTTGAGACCAGCCTGGTCTATGTATGGAGGTCCAGGATAGCCAGGGTTACATAGCAAAACCCTGTCTGGAATAAAAAAAAAAATCACATAACTCCTCTCTGAATCTCCTGTTTTCAGGGTGTGTGTGTGTGTGTGTGTGTGTGTGTGTGTGTGTGTGTCCTCTTCTATGTGACAAGTGCTTTAACCACCCAGTCATCTCCACACTGAAATTGCTGCCTAGTTTTAGGCAGGTTCCCCTGTCCTACCACCATCTCCTATGTACCCAGCCCTCCTGGTCTACTCGCACAGCTGGTATTTCCAACCCTACCCCTTTCTCATGATCTGCCAACCCCTTAATGGCTTCCACTTCCCCCATCTGTAGCTCAGAGTGCACAGTTCATGATTATCCCTACTTAAACTATCACTCTGGGTTCCTTTCCCTTAGCTGCTCCTGAGTGTCACCAACTCTACTTGGTTTGACTGCACGTCCTCCCTGAGTCTGTGTCCTGCTGCTGCACATTGCTGGAGGACACACGGCCGAGTGGGCATCACCTCCAGCTGGCACCAGTACTCTGCCCAATTAGATAATTCTCCTTCCTGCCTTTTTCCCCAGTGTATTTTCATTCCCCGTGTTTTAGCTCCGCTCAGCTCCTCCTTTATTGAAAAGATGGAGTTCATTAAATGTGTATCCCCTCGTCATCCTAACATAGAGCTTACTCTTCTATTTGTCTGTCCACTCTATAACAGTACATGACCATTGCCTTGCCTGTGGTTATGATGTCTGACACGACCCTCTTCCTGTTAGACATCAGTCCTCTTGGGCTCTAGAATCCACACAAGGCATAATCAAGAGTTTTCTTTTCTCCTTGGCTCATCTGTTCTATTAGTCATCTGGCCCTTTACTGAACCTTCCTTGTCAACATACAAAGAGAGAGTTGACGACGTGTACCGCATCTTAAGAACGTGTACCGCATCTTAAGAACGAACCTCAGCCTCCCACCTCCCAGCGCCCTCCCACTTCTCGGATCTGACTCCCCATACAATTTCTTTCATCCTAAGACATTCAGATAGACACAATGTTGTCCTGGGGAGTTGGAAAACAGAATGAAGGACCGTATGAAAGAAGAGGCAATAAGAAAGCCAGAACAACAGGATAGGTCTGAGACTTAAGGACAAAATCAAAATAAGAAAGGGACAATAGTGGATGTCCTGGGGTAAAGAGGTGTGAATGAAATGAGGTTGTAGAAGACACATGTCAACCATTAGCTGGAAAGCATGCAGTAGTCTCTGTGTCCTGGGTATCTTTAAGACTATGGCCTCAGTATGTGTGGTCCTGGGTTCTGCCCTGTGCCAGTTCTGTGATTCATAAAATATCCCCTCATCCCTGTGGTCTCAAAAAGACAACGTTACTTTCTCATAAGCTTGTTGAAGATGAAATGAGATGAAGTGTATAAAACACAAAGTTTATACCTGGAATATTAATTCCCCACTCAAGCCAAGTGTGAATGTGCATGTGTGTAACCCCAGCACTCTGGAGGCTGAGGCATGAGGATCATAAGTTTGAGACTATCCTTGGCTACCTAGCAAGTTCAAGGGTAGCCTGGAATAACGAGACACTCTCAAAGACCCAAACCCAAATAAATTCTCAAGTCATTATCCTTGTGAACACCATCATCACTATCATCACTCCCATTAGAATGTGAATTTGGGGCTGGGAATACCGTCTGGTTGGTAGAATGTTTGCCTAGCATGCAAGAAGCCCTGGGCTCCATCCCCACCACCATATAAACTAGGTGTGGTTGGGGCACGCCTGGGATGGAGGCAGCACCAGGATGGAGGAAAAGGAGTTCAAGGCTACCCTCTGATGCATACTGAGTCCAAGGCCAGACTCGCTCAGAATAAATAAGATCATCCTGTGGTTGATTCATAAAAGTTACTCAGCAACCAGGGAACATCAACATCCCAAAAGGAAACAGCAAGGCTTTAGTTCCAGCCCATGGCTGGTGCAAAGGCCAGATGCTCTGCCCCCTTAGAGCCTGGAGCAGCTATCCCATGGAGCCTCATCCTGTGGAGCTGGAGGGCCTGCTTATCCCCACAGGAATCTGGAGTAAACACAGACAACCCAGACACAGCCACATGTTAAAGAGGGATTACTACTAGAGAAGTGCTTTTCATCCTTACATGTTCAACAAGATTTTTAGAATCACAAGGTTTTGGACACCAAAGGTAATTTTTAATCCACCTCTACATAAAGCAGTAATTGAATTCTGAGTACACCCTCATTACACATTTATTTCATTTAATGCTTTCTGAATAGAAAACGTTAGACTAGGTGTTGTGGGAGAAACACCTATTAGCAGAAGCTGGCTTCTGGAGAAGGCTTCTGTTAACTGTGACATTTGTTGCTCTTTTGTTTAGGTTTTGATCAGTATGCAGCTGATGTCCGGTGACCCGTGTTTTAAAACGTAAGTTGATAACCAGTAAGTGGGCTGTTTTGTCTGAAAGTGTGATACAAATTGAAGCACTTTTGTAGGTAAATGGTTCCTTTCATGGTAGACTGGCCTAAACTTCATAGAAGTGACTGTCCCCTGGTATCAAGTAAGCCACTCTCGAAATGATGCAAATTAAGAGATCTTTCCCCATCTTTGGGGTTTCAGGTTTAAGGTGGAATTAGACAAACGACAGTTTTAATTTGCTTTCTCTTTTCTTACTTCTTCAACAAACGCCCGGTAGGTGCCTTACTGCATGTGGGACTGCATTCTAACCTGCAGTAAGCAAAAGAGACTGCATTTCTCCCATGTTAGAGTTTATACTCAAAGAAGGAAAGAACCAAGTAGCAATAAGCAGAGAAAGAATCCATAGATGCTCTGGTCGGGGGGTGCTTTATGGAGTATCGGGGAGGCCTTCCTGGATGAGATGACATTTAAGTAGAAACTTGAAGGAGGTGGGAAGCAAGGCACACAGATATTTGGGGAAAGAGTATTCAAAGTGGAGGAAATATGGACAAAAGCCTTGAGGGGGTTCTGTATCCAGCATGCTCGAGTAACTGCCTGGAGACCAATATATCTAGAGCAGAGGGAGCAAAGAGCTTGGTAACAGGAGATGAGGTCAGATGGTCATCTTGTGAGCCACTCAGATGGCCCCACTTACCTTCTGAATAAGGTAAAAAGCTGCAGAGGCTTCAGGTGAGAAAGATTGCCCTTGTTTATGAGGCAAAAAAGAAAAGAGACCGTGTGAGGGAGCCGTGGAACGATGGTGGAAGAGGTAGATTGTGTGACCGACTCATTAGTTAATGTTTTCTCTCCTGAGAAGCCCCAGGAGGAACAACTCAGAGCTCAGACATAAGACACAGTAAGACCCACATCTAAAAAAGGAATCTGTAAAACATCCTGGTGTGATCCTTATCTTACATAGGAGGAAGCTAAGGCAGGGCCATTATCTTGGCCAAGAATGTCTGTGTGGAACCAACTGTACATAACTACTGGTGAGATGCACGTCCCACTCTGCTGGACGCCTGGGAGATGTGCACACAGCACACAATGTTACAGGGGTAGAGAGCGGAGAGCCGCAGCTCACCACTGACCCTTGAAAGCCAGAAAGTCCTTCCTGAGGGGGCAGCACTGGGCTGAGCTGTGATGATGATTAAGAATGTCCTAAGTGTAGAAGGTGAGGAGGGACATCCCAAGAAGAAAAATCAGTTTGCACACACACCAGACATTGTAATGGGTGCACAGAATATTTGTAGGATATAATGTCATTTTAGGAGGTCACTTTTCACAGAGTCTGAACATTGCTATAAAACTAAAATAATTCCCATTTCTTTAATCTATAACCATTCTATATTAAGGGAACCTGACAAAGAATATAAAACATTTTTTGAACAAAAGAAGTACTAGAACTGAGCCAACATGCTGAAACTGTGTTGCCCCGGGCAACAGAACTGCAGCAGCCTAGCTAAGATTTCAGATTCTGAGTCTGCTGTACTAACAGTCCCCCGTGGTCAGCTTGCTCTGCCTGAATGCTAGTCACCTGACCCAGAGCACTCAGCAGAAATGACTCCTGGGTTTTTGAGATAGCAGGACAGGAAAGCCAAATGTAAGGGAGTGTTAGATGTGTTATGGCTATAATCACCTATAGAAGGGAAGACAACTGACAATTAAGAATTGAGGTGGGCTGGAGAGATGGCTCAGTGGTTAAGAGCACTGACTGCTCTTCCGAAGGTCCAGAGTTCAAATCCCGGCAACTACATGGTGGCTCACAACCATCCGTAATGAGATCTGACGCCCCCTTCTGGTGTGTCTGAAGACAGCTACAGTGTACTTATATTAATTAAATGAATAAATAAATTAATTAATTAAGTGAGGCATGCAGGCACAGTAAAGTCACTAGTGATTTATGACTGTTATTAAAAGCCCCATTCTTTGTATGAATCATATATATATGTATATACACATATATCCATCCCTGTGAAATATTCAATGGATTTTTTAACCGAGTTTTTTTTTATGTTATTTAAACATATAACTTGGCAGGGCATGGTAGCATAAGCCTATATGTAGTCCTAGCACTCAGAAAACTGAGGCAGGAGGATTTTCGTAAATTCAAAGCTAGTCTGAGCTGTATACAGGTTACCAAGCCAGCCAGGACTACCAAGCAAGTTTATGCCCTCTCCCCTAGAACCCCTAAAATATTACAACAAAAATTAAAATACAGTTATTGGTAATTAAAGAGGTTGGTCCAAATCAGATTATGAAGAGCTGTGGGTGTCGTCCTTGGAGCTTGAGCTTTGATCCAAAGGCGCTCTTGAAGGATTTGCCTTGGCCTTCAGATGGACTCATGGACCCCATGTTGGTATCCAGCTTACTACATGTCCTAGGATAACCTGGTCCTCCTGCCTCAACCTCCTAAGTGCTGAGTACAGGACTGTGATACCACATTGGGTTCTCCCTCTGCAGAATGCCATGAGACAATACTCTTTCTATTCCCAGTATTTCATTGTATAAGAACCTTTTCCCACAGGGCAGGAGGGATGGCTCAGTGATTAAGAGCACTTGCTGCCCTTTGCAGAGGACCTGGGTGGGTTCCCAGCACCTATGTCAAGTGGCTTCCAGTCATCACTAACTCTAGCTCCAGAGGATCCAGCACCCTCTTTTGATCTCTGTAGGCACCTGCATATGTGTGTACATACACATAAATAAAAATAGTATCTTTATATAAAAATCTTTCCCACGTGTATTATTCAGGTTTTAAGATTCTAAAGTATACTTATATTTAATGTTTTTTTTTTTTATTTCATCCTCAAAAGGATAATGCTAATAAAGAACTTACTAAGGCCAGATGCTGACCACACAATGAGTCTCTAACAGTAGTTCAAACCTTCAGGCTCACACATGGTTCAAGATCTGATCCTTAGACTATCTATTTACAGGCCTCCTTCCACATCCATGTCAATACCAATCGCTGGAGAGTCTGAGTCTCTGGAAGAGGATAGGAAAGGTGGCGAGACCCTCAAAGTGCATCTTGGAATAGCAGGTATGGGAACATAGCTTCCTGATCTTTCAATGTCTGAAAAACAGTACTAGTTTATTTCCGAAGAGAGTCTAAACCCTGAGGGGCTGGAAGATTGCTCTAGTGTATGTCAGGGTGCCTGCTGCCAAGTCTGGTGATGCCAACTCAGTTCTTGGACTGAGTTCAGTTTAAGAACAGGACTGTTCACTCCCTTAGGTAATCTAACATTTTTCAGTTCTATTCACCTGTCAGCTCTGCCAGTCTGGGGCTTGGTAGATGCAAGTTGGTGCCTTGAAACTTTATCATGGTTTCAAGGTGCATGGTACTTAGCACAACTTTAAGATCTATTTCTCGATGATGGTGCACACCTTTAATCCCAGCCCTCGGGAGACAGAGGCAGCCAAATCTCTGTGAGTTCAAGGCCAACCTGGTTTACAAAGTGAGATCCACTTCCCTAGACAAACTTCCAACTGAGGCAGAATCTATTGTAGTTGCTAAATGCAGAGTAGGCAAGATGCCACCCCAGGTGCAGGAAAAGGATATGGGAGCAGAATGTATTGTTGGAAAGAGATGAAAGAAAAGTGAAGTGCTAGGATTAACATTTTCACTACCTTTTAAAATATGCAATGCTAAGGCTTCTTAGCATTGATTGCGAGTATATATTTCTTGATTTGAAATCGGCTGATCATATGGATCCTGTCAGTCTTTTCATTCACTCCTCCCTTCAGCGCTTAAACAATCCTGAGCTGTTGTCTACACTGAGAAAATATAAAGTAAGCCCTATTACCCTTACATCCTTCTCTAGCTTCTGAGGTCCCATAGAACCCAGCAGCCCAGTGTTGGGCAAGCAGACACACAGACGTGGAAAAGTATCACCAAGAGAATACGTATTTGATACATGCATCACCGTATATGTAGACAAACTTCTAGAACTTGAGACTGCTTGCATCTGTTTTCCTTTTCTTGTTGCTGTGACAAAAGAACCTGAAGGAGATTTGAGCTCATAGTTCCAGGGGTACAGCCTGTCCCTGTGGGGAAGCCACAGTGGGACGGGAGGCATCTGGTCACATTGCAGTCAGGAAACACAACGCTAAGTGCCGGTATTCAGCTGGTTCTTCCTTCAGCCCAGGACCTCGGCTCAGGAAACGGTTCTGCTCACACTCAGGATGTGTTTTCACTTCTCAGTTAAACCTCACAGGCAGGCTCAGTTAGGTGGCCCTTAGGTAAATCCCAGGCTAGTCAGACTTCCGGTGAGAGTTAACCATTGCACTGCCCATTGATTGTTAAACTCGTCTGCAGTCTGGTTTGTGTTCTGTCTTGATGTCTACGGTCACATGATGGCCAAAGCCTGTGGGCACTTCTGTTCTCATATGACTCAGCCACTAATTCTTTCTTGAAGCCTTTTCTTCCCTTGTCTCCTACCTTCATGACCTTTCCTCTTGTAGCTTCTTAGGGATTCCTTGAGCCAACAAGACAATCCGGCTGGTAAAGCCACTTGCTGCCACTTCTGAAGACATGAGTTCAATCTCCAGGACCCTCTAGCTAGTTAACTAGTTGTCATCTGGCCTCCACATGTATGCTGTATGGCACACACATGCACACGCACACACTCAAATAAATAAGTAAATAAATAACCATAGTGATTGTTTTAAAGCTAAGAATCTTTTGGTAATTGTTGGTAATTACTGTTGGTAAATGAGGGGAGGGAGAGAAAGTTTTATTCAGGAGCTGAGAAGGCTCAAGTAGATGGTCCTACACTTATGCACACAGGGGCATCACTAAGTGGGTTCCGTGCATTTAAGAACACAGCACATTAAATTAGTAGGGAAGAGAGAAAGTACGGGACGAATTGGAGAGGAGGGAATAGACAGTGA
This sequence comes from Mastomys coucha, assembly GCF_008632895.1. NCBI lineage: Eukaryota > Metazoa > Chordata > Mammalia > Rodentia > Muridae > Mastomys > Mastomys coucha. The sequence goes on along the minus strand of NW_022196898.1, from coordinate 57,098,627 downwards.
ATTTGATTAAAACATGTCATTTGCATACCTGAAATTCTCAAATAATAACAAAAAATTAAAAAGAAACTTCCTTAAGGTCCTACAGCTGTCGCTGTGGGAGAGGGTACTCCGCTGTGTGCTTGAGGACCTGGCTTTAGTCCCAGTCCTTCAGAAACAGAAACCAAGGCTTCCCCTGTCTTTTTCAACCTCCTCTCCAGTGTTACTATTCCACAGGAGTTCAACCCCCTCTACTTAGTTTTCTGAGCAATATAATCTGCACCCCTGGATTTAACTGTCTCATAAATATAATTTCTTCATGTGAGTATGCATTAGATCCTTTCCATTCACAAATACGTGTTTGCAAATGTCTCGGGGAAGGTCTCCTTCATGTCACGTATCCTACAGAAGTCCACATGCTCATCTTTCTCCCTTTCTCTCAGTCATCTCCCCACTGCTCTGTATGCATTTGCTTCTCTATAAACAAGGCTTGTTGTGCCCCATGCCGTTCCCCACTCAGCCAGCTAAGAGAGTCCCACATTGGCAGATCCTGGGCTAGCCTCCTCTGCGAGGTCTCCTCCCATGTGATATCAGGTGCACTGGCCTTTGGGGTCCTTAGGACCTTCTTTTGGTTGATGCTGGGCACATGGTATTTTGTCTGCATATGTTTTGCCTCATACTTTGCAGTCCCAGTGTTTGTTTCCTCTACACCACAGACAACTGATTTGAGAAGAGCTTAATAAATTTTTATATAGAATATGTTTTGGAAACCAGATACAGATGGCTGAGATCTGAGCCAGACACTGGGGTAGACTTCTGGGTGTACAGGAATCTCTACAAACCATCACTTGGAGAGGGTTCCATTGGACCTGACCTTTGGGTTTAGGGCTGCTATAGAGATGAACACTTGGGACCCTTGCAGTCTACCCGGACATGTGAAAAGTCTTTGCAGTGGACCAGTAGTTTGCCTGTTAGACAGTATCTGCTGGTCCAACTGTGCAGCATCAGTGTGGTAACTGCCTCACTCAACTGCTTTCCTTCTGCTCCTACGTTAACAACGGTTCTTGTTTCCAAGTGTTTTACGCTAATACTGAACGCTCACAGTTCTGTCTTCTGTGGAGGTTGGCTGGTACTGCCAGTGCATAATTGCTATCTAGACTATGCACATGATCAGGGAGCTACTAGAAACAGTTTGCGGTCCCAAATAGTACCTCACAAACTAGATACTATCCCGTTTCTTTCGTCACTTTATTTTTCAAATTTTATTTATCTTATTTGTTAGTGTGTGATTGTTTTGCCTATGTACATATCTGTTCACCATGTGCATGCCTGTAGAGGCCAAAAGAGGGTGTTGGGTCCCCTGGAACTGGAGTAACAGCTGGTTGTGAGCTGCCATGTAGGTGCTGGGAACTGAACCCAAGTTCTCTGGAAGAGCAGCCAGTGCTCTAAACAGCTGCGTCATCATCTCCAGTCTTGTATTTGGTTTTTATAAGAACTTTCATCCTGGATACCCTGTGCTGTGTTGATGAAAGTTACAGTATTGACCCAGCACTAGGAAGACTGACATTATAGCAGTAAAGTACCTTTAATTCACTACTGTGATGAATTCTGAAGGCATAAGATCTCCTCCAACCACCAAAAAACAAACAGAACAACAATACCACTACACTGCCAGAGCATGGTGCTGTACACCTGCAACCCCAGCACTGTGGACAGCAAGAAAGGAGGTCAGGAGGTGAAAACTCTGCTGCTGACTGAGTTTAAGGGTAGCTGGGGTTATGAGACCCTGTCTTCTAGATAGGTAGGTAGGTAGATAGATAGATAGATAGATAGATAGATAGATAGAAAAATAGATGATATGAGACTATGTCTGACAGACAGATAGATAGATAGATAGATAGATAGATAGATAGATAGATAGATAGATAGAGAGACGATACGAGACTATGTCTGATAGATAGATGGATAGATAGATAGATAGATAGATAGATAGATAGATAGATAGATTAGATAGATTAGATAGATAGATTAGATATGAGACTGTCAGATAGGTAGGTAGGTAGGTAGGTAGATAGATAGATAGATAGATAGATAGATAGATAGATAGATAGATGGATGATACGAGACTATGTCTGATAGATAGATAGATAGATAGATAGATAGATAGATAGATAGATAGATAGACAGATAGATAGATAGATAGATAGATTAGATAGATTAGATAGATAGATTAGATATGAGACTGTCAGATAGATAGATAGGTAGGTAGGTAGATAGATAGATAGATAGATAGATAGATAGATAGATAGACAACACCAAAGTCCAGCATTTTCCTTAGAATTATAAGAATAAGCCTGACTTATTAGAGAAATGTTGAGGAAAAAGAACTAATGGTTTTAAGACAAACTGCTAGTAGACATGATGAGAGTACCCCAACTTCCCAATGAACTAAGATATTTAAGTATTTTTTAAAAGACTTATTTATTATTATACACAAGTACACTGTAACTGTCTTCAGACGTACCAGAACAGGGCATCAGATCTCATTACGGGTGGTTGTAAGCCACCATGTGGTTGCTGGGATTTGAACTCAGGACCTTCAGAAGAGCAGTCAGTGCTCTTACCCACTGAGCCATCTCACCAGCACTTAAGTATTCTTTCATTTCCTGCAATGTAGCTGTTTTCATTGTGCCAATTTGAAGGATTCTATCATGTTATCATTTATTTTTCTTGATTATGAATTTGTGAAGTAATAAAATCTGCAAGTTAGAATTGACGTTGGACATTGACTTGGTAGTGATAGTAACGTCGAGTCGTGACTTATTGCAGATCTTTCGGCAAAGAGTGCCTCTGTTCCAGATGAACTTGGTGCCTGGGGACACTCCAGAACATCAAGCTATGCGAGCCAACAGTCTAAAGTATCAGGTAGATGCCTGCAGTGGGTGCCTTATTCTTCTAAAGCAGTGGTTCTCAACCAATAGGTCATAACCCCTCTAGGGATCACATTAGCAGATATCCTGCATATCAGATATTTACATTAGGATCCATAACAATTGCAAAATTACACTTGTAACATAGCAATGAAATAATTTTATGATTGGGGATCACTACAGCATGAGGAATGGTATTAAAGGGTCACACCATTATAAAGGTTGAGAACTACTGCTCTAAAGAGATTTGAAGCCAGGTGTGATGACACACACCTGTTATCCTGGGGAAGCTAAGACAGAAGGATGACAAGTTCAAGGCCAGCTTCCACTTGCTGTATAGCAAGTGCCTGTCTCCAGACAAAATAAAATTCAATAATTCACTTGGAACTACTATAGTGGAGAGGTTATTGTTATGGGATAAAGAAATTATATCTCAGAGATGGTAGATGGCTCAGTAATATGTTTGCCATGCAAGCATGAGTTCAGTCACCAGCTTTTATTTACATAAAAGTCAGACATAGACAGTTCATACCTGCAACCTAAGGGCTGGGCAGACAAAGACAGAAGGATTTCAGGGACTCCTGTAGCCAAATCAGCAAGGTCAAGGCTCAGTGTCTCAAAGCACAAGGTGGCCAGTGACAGAGGAGAATACCAGATCAACAACTGTCCTCTGTACCCATCCACATGCACCCGCACACAGATGTGCGCACACCCCTATGAACACTCATACAGAAAGAAAAGGTTACATTGTAGTGTGTGTGATCATTGATAGTATATCCAAAGTGGTTTTTTTCCTCTGTCAGGGTATAGCACATGTCACTCCCGGTCATCCAGCTTCTCTGAGTTCTGCCACAGGAGAAATACCTCCGTGGGAAGCACGTCCACGGGGATTGAAAGCATTCTTGAGCCATGCGACGAAACTGAGCAGATCACAACAGAACCAAATCCAGACCCTCCTGCGGCCTCCGCTGTCGCGGCCAAGGAAGAAGAGGCTTCGGAGAAACTCGCCAGGTACCCTCCCACGTGATATCTTTCTGTTTCAAAGCATCTTTATTCTCATGGCATAGTATGAAAGGAGGAAACAGCTGTGGCTCTCTTCCCAGGTGCCCAGTGAAGCAGGACTCGGTCGAGTCTCAGCTGAAGCGGGTTGACGACACCAGAGTGGACGCTGATGACATTGTGGAGAAAATCCTACAGAGTCAGGACTTCAGCCTCGACTCCAGTGCAGAAGGTGCGCAGAGACCGGATGCGTACAGGCGCTGTGGCCCACCGCTGTGGGGCCGTGTGGCTGGGCTACTGCTGCAGACGTGTGAACTCAATTCCATGCCCACAAGAGCAATGGTAGTTCTTTAGCTTGTCTCTGACAAAGGCTGGTGATCCTGGAAAAGGAGCAAACTTTAGTGGAGGAGTCAACTGAAGGAGGTGTCGTTCAGTAGTACAGCAAGTCCCTAGAATGTACAAGGGCCTGGGTTCAATCCCTGGAAATGGTGTGGGTCCAGAGAAGCAGAGATCAGTTTTAAAGAAAGTTTTCCTGTCCACACACTTCATGAGTACTGGGTTCATGACCCGTGGGGTAGGGGTGGGGGTGTTGGGGGGGAGGCCGCTGGTGTGGTGGTCTTGAAACCAGTTGTGAATAGAATCGTGCAGTCTCTCCCAACAGTTTCCACAGAAACTGAAATTTTATCTGCCACCAGCTTGAAAGGTGCAATTACTCATGCTGGTGAGATTAGAGAACACTTAACAGTAGACCATTTTGTTGTGTAACTGGCTGGAAATAGAAATAATTAAACCCTCTGAAAATTTGTAGAAAGAGCTGTCATTACTGTCAAAAGGAAAAGAGTTTTGGGGGAGGTCAGTGAGAAAGAACCGTGAGTTAAGCTGGCTTTCCAATTGTCTCTCATAAAACTCTGACACACCTGATGAATGTAAAATGCGGGTTACTACCATATGCGTGTTATTTGAGAGTGGTCTGGTAACTGTGCGCTTAGCAAGCATTCCAATTATGTGTTGCAGAGGAAGGCCTGAGATTATTCGTGGGACCTGGGGGAAGTACAACCTTTGGCAGCCACCACCTTCCAAACAGGTATGTCATGCACCCGGCCACTCTGTGGAAACATGGGTGTCCCACTTCACAGGGAGAGGAAGTGTAGTGAGAAGGCTCACCTAGCAAAAGCAAAGCCTCACTTCCGTCAGAGAGACAGAAACAAGTGTGGCGGCTCCCTCCTATAACCCCAGTGACTGGGAAGGTAAGAGCAGGAAGTTCAGGAGTTCAGGGCTATCCTCGGCTACATAGACTGAAGAGTCTGAAGCTAGCCTGGGCTCTGAGAGGAAAAAAAATAAGTAAAGGATGAAGGTTGCAGTTTTCATTATGTTGAGGCTAAAATAGTACACACGCTGTACTTCCATGAGAGGAACTGGTTATGACTGGGATATTCTTTCCTTTCCTGGGTGTCTTCAACATTATATTTGATGTTAGTTTGTTACTTTATTTATATTTTTAGAATCTGTTGGACAAATAGAGCACTTGACAATTGGAACATAAAGAGAATTTTTAGAACAGAATGGTAGCCTAATATTTTAGACAGAGCAAAGCAGCCATTTCCAGCCAGTGGCCTTACTTCTGTGAGCCGCTGTGCACCCACTCAATAGCCGCTGTGCTATGAGCCTTTCTTGACCTTAGGGACATTTCTTTTTTTTTTTTTTCCAAACAAAAAGGATGTTTCCATTTCTGTTTTTAATCTTTATATAATTTGTATATATGGCTGTTTTAAAGGTTTTTTTTAAATATGTGTGTCTGTGTCAGTATGTACAGGGTGGGGTTGGTGGGGTGCACCCACAGAGGCCAGAAGAGAGAGCATTGGCTATCCTGGAGCAGAGTTACAGTTATAAATGCTGGAAACCAAACTCAGGTCCTCAGGAAAATTGGGAATGACTCTTAAACTCCTGAACCATCTCTCCAGTCCCTATCTAGATAGTTTTTAAATTTTTTCTTTCTTTGAGACAGAGTCACAATGTATAGCTCTGACTGGTCTGGAACTCTCTATGGAGACCAGGCTATCCTCAAACTCACAGAAACCCACCTGCCTCTGCCTCCTGAATGCTGGGACTAAAGGCATGTGCCAGCACACCAAACAAGATTTCCTCCTTGTTGCTGGTTTCTTAGAAGTTGGCACATGATATGAGCTGGGTGTGTTTCTCTGTCTTCATTCTGTTTGGGTTTCATTGAACTTCTTGGATCCCTGTACGTACACATTTCATCATATTTGAGAATTCTCCATCTGTTATTTCACACACACACATGCTTCCTTCCGGTATTCTCATGTTCGAATGTCAATTCTTATCTCCTATGAACTAAGATAAAGCACCACCAACAGACCAAAGTAATGGTTGGTGAACCAATGAACCGGTAAGCTTCCTGGGCTTACAAGAGCAAGGATCCCTCGAAACCAAGAAATCCTGCTCCGTCACAGTTGACAACCTCATAGAGGCCTAGCATCAGTTAGCCCTCCACCCCACCCCACCCCATATGCCCTAGCATCTTCCAAGAGCACATGCAGGATGGAATGGTGGGTGGAATCCCTGGTGAGAGTCTGGTAATCTTCCCTTCGTTCTTTCTACAAGTGGGAATTAAAAGCCCAACCCTATTTTGATTCTCATAGATCTTGCTGTCACTGTATTGGTTTATTTCACTGCCATGACTACAGATGAAGCTCAAGGGGTTTATCAATTCACCAACTATAGGAATGGGATAATCATGTTATACCTAGAGATAAAGATATATCATAAACACCTCAGAAAATGTCATTAAGGGGTAAGACCAGGCGTAGTAGTCTCCAGGATTATTAAACTTTATACACTCAGGGCAAAACAGCAGGTGTAGGGGGAGGGGCTTTCTGATACCTCAGCAAATGAGGAAATGGGTATCTGTGGATAACTTTTACAGACAGACCCTCACCTCCATGCAGATGAGGAGATGGGGACTGTGGATAACTTCTACAGTCAGACCCTCACCTCCATGTAGCACCAGTATTGAAGTTCCCCTGATCGCCCAGGATGCTTTGGGAAGGGATAGAACTATGACTCATTCAAAAACGTCAAGCTAGCTGCTATCTGAAAGACATAGTGAGACCCTTTATTCTGCCAGACCAAGAAACAGTAGCAGGCAGAAGCATGCTCCATCCCTGATGGCACAGAACCATGGTCCTGAGTGCATCAGTTATAATAGCTGCAGACGGTCTCCTGTTGATGAGACCATACTTAAGTAGGCTGTCTCAGAATGGCCTTATTCACAAAGCCTGCAAGTTATTTAGTATATTCCATCATTCTATTAGTATATTTCATTATTTCTTCTTTCTTTCCTTCTTTCTCTCTTTCTTTTTTGTTTCAATTTTTATCTTGCAAATTTGATTTTATTTTACTTTATTAGTCATTCCATTCATTTACATCTCAAATGATAGCCCCTTTCCTGGTTACCCCTCCACAACCTCCCCATCCCATCTGCCCTTTCCCCCCTCCCCTTTGCCTCTATGAGAGTACTCCCCCAACCCCTACCCACTCCCACCCCACTGCTCTAGCATCCCCCTATGCTGGAGCATCAAACTGACACAGAGCCAAGGGCCTCCCCTCCCACTGATGTCAGATAAGGCCATCCTCTGCTGCATATGTATCTGTATCTGGTCAGCTCATACCCAGCATATTACAGAACTGTGACACAGAAACCCAAGAATGCAATTGTGAGATTCCCAGAGGGACCCCCACACTCAAATCCCGGGACCAACGACCCCACACACCACCAAGACATGGACTTGATGCAATCTACAAAGAGGCTTTTTATTCCAGCTAGCTGGGGCGAGACTCATATCCCTCGAAGGGGTAGAGGAGTCTGGCCCAGAGCAAGGTCTTAGGCAGCTTTTTATTCCTGTGCAGTTGTGGGGGCAAAAGGGAAAACTGGAGTAAGGGGAAGGTACGGGGTGGTTTCTGATTGGTGCTGGCTCGTGCTAGGGTCCAGGCGTGGCCTAGCCACCTGGCAATTGTTTTGGGCCAGGTTGTTTCTGGGTTCTCGGGCCAGGTCATCTTGGTTCCCTTGTTTCTGGGTTCTGGGAGCTACTGGTCTCCCATTGTTTTTAGGTTCTGGGAGCTGGTCTCTCACTGAGTTTAACTAAAGGCTAAATTCCCACAGTACCATTTGAAAACTTAATCTTACACAATGGCCAGGTTGATTATTCAACTCTGTCCCCCAAACTTATGTACTACCATCTTATTCTTTCACTGGCCTGGACTGCTGGGGTAGCTGCCAACCCAGGAAGGATTTCTTATACACTAGAGAGATGGAAGTCAATATATCTCTTTGGATGTTATGTGGGAAAATTTAGTCCCATGGCCACGCCTATCCACAGGGGAGTTGAGAAGACAGTCTCCAGCAAGCTTCCCTGTCCCCAGCTCAATTATAAAAAAGAGAAGAGATTGAGGGAAGGGGCCAGCCAAGAGCACTTTCCCTTTTGATCTACGTCACACAGGTGTCATTTACAAGACTGGCCACATATAAAGGCATGTATTGACTAAAAGAAATCTTGAGCCCTGTCACCCATAATCCCAGCACTTGAGAGGTAGAGGCAGGAAGAGCTGGACCTCAAAACCAGAGAGGTGTAGACCAGCCTAGGCTACATGAAACTCTGTCTGAAAAAGAAGGAGAGACAGAAAGAAGAGGAGGAAGAGGGAAAAAGAGGAGAGAGAGTGGAAAGGGCTCTCCCCTTTCTAGAAAGATATATTAAGACCTACAGTATTATTGCTTAAGACTCATCATTCTCCAGGAAAACCCTGTGACACTGAGGTGACACACTGCACTGCACTGCACTGGCTGACACTGAGTTTAGGATTGGGTGGCTGTGGCACACACTTTTAAACCCAGGAAGCCAAGGGCAGACTGGTCTTCTAGGACAGCCAGAGCTACACAGAGAATCCATGTCTCAAAAAAGGGGAAAGGAGAGCTGGCAAGATGGCTCAGTGGGTAAGAGCACTGACTGCTCTTCCAAAGGTCCTGACTTCGGGTCCCCGCAACCACATGGTGGCTCACAAGCACTCTTAATGAGATTGGACGCCCTCTTCTGGTGTGTCTGATGACAGCTATAATGAATTACGCTGGAGCGAGCAGGGCTGGCAGAGGTCCTGAGTTCAATTCCCAGCAGCCACACACATGATGGCTCATGGCCATCTGTACAGCTACAGTGTACTCATACACATAGAATAAATCTTAAAAAAAAAAAGGAGGGGAGGAAACCAGCGGGCGTGCCTGGGAGGGGAGTTCTTCGGAGGGTGCCACCTCTACAGTTCAAGGTCTGAACGTTTTCCTCTCACTACCGTTTCAGGGTAGGATCTGGAGCCTATGAACAGGTTGTGATCAAACGCTAGAAGTGAAGCCAGCAGGCAGAAGCTGCCCTGTGCGGACAGCAGGTGTTTCAAGGTGTGTCACTCAAGCATGTAAGAAAAACCAGGAGCCTGTTTTCAAAGTGAAGCTCATCTGTGAAGAAGAAAGCTGAGCTGACTCCTTCTTAAAGCAGCCCTTGCCATCCTTTCCCACCTACTCACCCACTGGGCTAGCCTATGAACAGATGGGGGTGCTGGAGTTGGGGCAGTGAAGATCTGACCCGCATCAGTACCCAGAACCAAAGGGCTGCCTGTGCTTCTGAAGCACCCGGAGAAAACCCACACTGGATACATCTGAGGGTGATTTGAGTATTCCAGCGTAGATATCTAAGTTAGGGTTGTTCAACAGGTCTGGGCTCTGTTTTTAAATTTTACATTTAAGAGAGAGTACTTGAGGTCAGTTTAAACCCTACAAATTCTATCAAAATAGTTGTAATTCCTGTGAAGTAAATCTTCCATGTCCTGTTACCTACAGCATTGTACTACATGTATTAACTCCTTTAATGCAGTAATTGGCAGAAAGAGAGGGTGTTCATGCTTTGGGGAAATATTATGCTATAACTTAAACATTTTAAACACTTTATAATTCTGAGCGCTTCAGACTTAAGTCAAATGGCAAATGTGTCCAAGTCTGCGACAGATGGACGGAAGGAATGCCATGATGTGCAGCATCTGTTATTCCTGCCTTTAATATTAGGTGAGTTACAAAAGCCCCGGTGCCACAGTATAAGAGTCAAAGTAAGCATAACAAGCAGCATGTTGGACGACCATAGGCAAGCCACAAGAGGAGCTGTCTCACCATCCAGTCAGTGCTAAGGCTTGCTGGTCTGGCGGCCAGAACGGACGAAAAACTGTTAGCTGGTCAGAAAGATAGCATTCTATCACAGCCAGACTTCTGTGAACTGACACTTACCATGCTGTGCTAATGGGCAGACCTCTGAGCAGCTGAGTGGCGTCGATTTCACTGAGGCACCTTCCTATTTCAGCCTCTTTGACCAGAGTCTGTGTCTTTTTTACTGTGTCAGAATTTAGCTGTTTGAAGCCAGAGTAGACTATAACATACCTCTAAGACAGCCTTTAGGGTCCAGATACCTAGTGCGGATCCATGTTAACAGCACTGCACACAAGCTATAGTTTTTCTGGTCTCACTTGACAGCACCCATGTAGAAAGAGCTAAACTTCCCTTTGCTGAAGAGAAGCGTGAGGTTGTGCAGAGCCGTCAATGCCCGGGTCCTCGCCTTCGCAATCATGTCCGAGAAGATGATAAGTTAGTACAGAATTACTCTGGCCAGGGTACTTTTATGTTGACAAAATAGTGTTGCAATGTTTGAATATCTAGATTGGGAAGTTTGGAAAAACTGGAATTGTTTGTGTTAGAATTTTTATTTAATATCTCAAGAATGAAGTAGTCTACCTTAACCCAAACTATTTTTATAAACAGATTCTAATTTTTTTTTTAAAAAAAAAAAAGATGACACCCTGTTTTGGAATATTTTGAATACTAAGAGGAAGGATTATCTGAGTCAGATTAAGGCATACTTGGAGGGCAGGACACCGAGCTAACATCTTGAGCAGGTTATCCAAACAGGTAAGAACGTGCTGTCTGTTTCCAGGTGAGCAGATCCAGTGTATGTTACAACAAGATCAAAGTAAGTTTTAACTAGAGTTAATGGAGATATTATTTAAAGAGGTTTAGTCTGACAATTTTAAAGGCATGTTTTTCTATTTTTAAAATATAATTTCTAGGCTATATTTTTATTGGCGCTTCTGCAAATGATTTTGGATTCTAAAGACAGTAATAACACTAGGTTGTGGGTCTGATTCAGTAAGGCCGCTCATCAGACACATTCAGGTGCTACAGTCAGGGCAGAGCTTAGCCTTCGCCTGGCTGCCTTGGCGCTATATCTTACCACAGGATTAGGTCTCGGTATTTTAAATGGTACAGAAACTTTTTTTTTTTAGAGCAGTATAATGTGTGAGGCTGGGGAATATAGCTCAGTTGGTAGAGTATTTGCCTAGACTACACAAAGTCCTGGGTTTAATCCCCACCCAGTACATAAACCAGGCATGGTGGTATATGCCTATAATCCCAGCACTTGGGAGGTAGAGGCAAGAGGATCAGATGTTTAGGGTCATTCCTGGCTCCATAGGAAGCGAGGAGCTAAAGTAGGCTGTGGGATACTCTATCTCAAAAAGGAAAAACGAAAAATGTGAAGACATTTTGAAAAGTGTAAAAATTATGCTTTTTTATTTTAGCAGCTGATAATAATCTTGATTCATATATTGTTAAGTATTATAAAAAATTCACTTAATAACTAGAAACATGGAGTTGGAAGGGGAAAGAATAGCTGTGACTCTCAAGTCAGCTGAAGTCTGGATTCTCCTCCCCTAGTGTTTGAGGGCATATTCTGCATTCATATTTCAATACAGTCCTATCAGAATGTGAAGTGTTGCCAGAGTGTCTGCATTTCTGTTCTTTCTGCATGGCATATAGTGCCCAGGCTCTCTGCCACAAAGCTATTTTGAAAGCTGTTTGCTAAGTACCAAGTCTACTTTTAACTCTGCTTTGAGTTTAGAGAACAATAGACTTGGAAAAGTGGGCTCTTAACAAATTAATTTTTTTTAATATTTAGTTCAGATTTTAAACAGACCAATCTTGGAGAAATTTTTAGCTGTGAGTTGTTTTCTACTTCTGTCCTAGAAGACAGACAGACAGACAACACCCTTTAAAGCTAGTATCTGTGATGAGACAAAAGGCCCAGAGCCATTAGTATACACCTGAATGCTGGGCTCTGTTTTGTGGCAATGTTAGAAGGCTTCTGCATACAAACAGCTAATATATATTAACATTTTTATATTAAAGTCCTGACCAACAACCCCAAACTCTACCACCTCATTCCAGCATAAAACCATGAGAATAATATCCAAACTAGATTCTTCTGTATGTTTTTGTTTTTAGTTGTTTTGTTCCTGTCTGTACAAAACTGTGAGTCACAGAGGCAGACCACTTAACCCTTTTTTACTAGAAGAAAAAGAAAATATCTTCAACTAGTCTCCATTCAAAAGATACTCAAATTCAGGCTCATAGCTGTAATCCCAGCACTTGGGAGGCTGAGGCAGGAGGATCTATGAGTTCAAGGCTAGCCTAGGATACATGGTCTCCTTGAGTTCAAGGACAGTTTGGGCCCCATGGTAATCTTGAACCCAAAATGAGACCCTGACTCAAAAAGCAATTTTTTTTTTAAATCAGTCAGCACAGAGTTTTGGTAAGTCAAAGCATCCAGAAGCAATTCCAGACTCTCATATTTCCATGTTAAATAAACCACTTTTGAAACATAAGCTGACAGTATCATTAAACACTTCACCGAAACACTTCTGAAACTTTAGGCTCCCATGTTTATATCAAATCTCTGAGAGACACAGTGAGCTCATATGACGAGATTATACTCTTTTCTTCACAAGTCTTTCATGTGGACATTTCAGAAATTCAGTTCTCTTAGATGGTACGTCTTGTGAGTGTAATCAAGTATTGGTAGCTGAGACTGTTAGGCCACTGCGCATCTTCGCTTAGTTAGGTACTGTTAGTAGTCGAGCTGTACGGATGAAATATTCCTATAGTAGGCCTAAGTTGAGACTGCCTTGGAAATACGGCCTTATTCCCTGCTCCATGGGATTTGTATCAGAAAATGTATAAGTGGTAATACGGGTGGTCTCCCCATATAACAAAGATAACAAAAAATTGATTTACAATGTGTTCTGTATTTTGAAATGAATATGTTTATCTTATATAATCCTTTGACTGCTATCCATCAGCCGGTTCAGTACAAGGAAGGACAGACTTAGGGAAGACGTTGATTAACTTGGCAATGTGTCTTAAGGATTATCTTCCTCTGTGTTAGTTCAGTCCTTTAGAGGTTAATACAGTGTTTATGAGAAAATGTTACTGGTAGCTGAAGAACAGCTCCGTGGTAAGGAGACTTCCAGCATGTGCAAGACCCAGGGGTTGGTCCTTAGCGCTGAACAAAAGAAAATGAAGTGACTCCGTCGGTATTCTGTTCTAATCCTTGGAGAATGACCTTCATATTTATATATTATATGTCTTATGTCTTAACCATTCAGTGATAAAAATCCAGGAAATGTTTTTTTAACAAACTAGAATTTTGTTTGTAAAATGTTTATAATAATATAAAAGTGGATCTTATACATGTTCAATAAAAAGCAGTATCTCAAAAAAGTTTAGATGCTCTTAATCTTAAAATTTTACTTTAACTGCTTTTATCTCCATGCATGGAGGATTGTGCAGGTCAGTGTGATACTCAGGAAGGCCTAGACGACTTGAATCTCCTGCTAACAGATCCTTAGCCACCGAGCCACCTTTCCAGCCCTTTACTATATGAGGAAGCTAAGTGTGATGGTGCATGCCTGAAATCCAGGACTACAGAGTGAGGTCGTGCCCACCCACCCCGCCCCCCCAAAAAAGAATAGTCAAAAGAGCATTGCTGTTCCCTCAGAGCCCTTGGACTGGGGCATGGAGCCATGGAAGACCTCTGTTGTGTTAGGAGGACTTTGCTGATGGTCTGTAGCCTGTACTGCAGCCTGGCACCAGGCAAGAATCATCCAAGTACTCATAATAGCTAACACATAACCTACAGCTTTAGCCAGTGGAGCCCTTCCTAGGGTTCCCTGTCTCTTTCATGAAGCAGGGTTTATGAATGCCCCGTAGCTATTCTCAGTGACATTTAAATCAGGCTCAAGTATATTCTGGGCCAGTTAGATTTCACTGGCCACCAGTGGCATGCTACCTTCAAAGACCCTTCCCAGCCAATGTAGTGATGAAAGGAGAGGGGGAAATGGGCGGGAATTTAAAAGGCCGATGAGACAGAATTGCTCACTGTTACCTGAACTCAAATACATGGGAAAACAGTTAGATCTTACCTAGGGACAGTTTCCCACGGGTGGTGGACCATAAAAGTCCTACTCCTTCCTGTTCAACATAGGAATGAAGCTAAAAATTCAGGATAGCGCAGTAGCCTTGTAACCCAGTGCCCCAGCTGAAGAGATCACTGCCTCTCAGCAATCGGTCTCATGTCTGAACATTATCTTTTACCATTTCCAGTGAGATCTTTTTTAATATAAATGTTTTTGATAAACTATCCATATTTGTAAGTGCTTTGGATGGAATCAAGGGCTCACATAGGTCTTAAATATATCATAAAGATACTTCTTAAAGTTTTGCCAAAAAAAAAAAAATGTTAGGAGTTAGTTTTTTTTTTTTTTTTAAGTTATATTCAGGACAGGAGAGATGGCTCAGCAGGTAAGAGCACTGACTGCTCTTCCAGAGGTCCTGAGTTCAATTCCCAGCAACCACATGGTGGCTCACATCTGTAATGGGATCCGATGCCCTCTTCTGGTGTGTCTGAAGACAGCAACAGTGTACTCACTGACATAAAATAGTCCTTTTAAAAATTCCTTTGAGTCACCCATATCCTCCTACAGACCTTTCTTACCACTGATCAGAGCAACCTCTTAGAAAGGAAATATAACGGCAGCACCCTTCATTGATGCTGCTGAAGAGGATGAGAGTTCATAAAGAGCTGGGCTTAGGAGTTTGAGACCAGATCCCTTTGCCCATTATTAGGGCCCCTGGACAGTACAGCTCTTACAAGCTTTGACCACTGAGCATCCTACTTATTGATGGAAGGGGATACAATATGGTAAGGAAGAGACTCCAAACCCCAGGACACAGAATAACTTGGTCCCAGATCGTGGCAAAGCCAGGCAGGACCTCTGTCTGACCTCTTTGCTACATCTCCAGCCTGCAGCTCCCTCTTTTCTCAGCATCTAGTGGTTTTTCTCCTGTCTCCTGGCCTTTCTCCTTTTCCTACCCATTTCAGCCTGTCCACCACGGTGCTGGATAGTTTTTTGATGTGACACAAGCTAGACTGTCCTGGGAAAGGGAGCCTCGATTGAGAAAATGCCTCTTCTCAGATTGGTCTGTGGCCTGTTTACTTGATTAACGTTCAACTTGGGAACGCCCAACCCCTCTGGGCAATGTCACCCCTAGAAAGGTGGTCCATGGTTAGGTAAAAGCAACCAGGCTGCACAAGTCAAGGGAAGCAAGTAGCATTTCTCCATGGCTTCTGTTTCAGTTCCTGCCTGGAGTTATTGCCTTGAGCTCCTGCCCTGACTTCCCTTAATGATGCACTGTGCTGAGGAAATATAAGCCAAACAAACTCTTTATGACAGCAACAACAACAGCAACAACAACAACAACAAAAAAAAAAAGCAAACTAAGACGACCACTTACCTAGTAGTAGCACATAATGAAAGTTTCCATTTGAGTGAGTTAGAAAACCATTGGTGAAATTAATCTAGCTCGTGATTATGTAACATACCAGTCAGAAAGCAAACTGGGAAGGCTCACACTTAGAGACATTCCCTGGGTCTCTGAAAGCCTCTAACAAGGGAATGCCAGTCAAAGGCATCCCTAAATGAGCCACTTTAGACTCATTGTGCAATTTCAACTCTGCTAAATTGGAGCAGGCATCCTAGGCTGCTTTTTTGGTTGCTCAGCTTGGCATTGCTTTGCTTTCTACTCTAGATATAGTGTGAGTCAAAGCTACAATGTATACTTTAGGAAAGTATTACACCTTCTGGCATTGAACTTAAGAGACTCTCAAGTGATCCTCTGTCTGCACATATAATCCACAGAATAACACCAAAACACACACACACACACACACACACACACACACACACACACACATTGGATATTTTTTTCAGTAGTAATGTTAAATTGTTTAAAATGTCTGCCAAAGGACTGGCAAGATAGCTCAGCGGGTAAGAGCACTGGCTGCTCTTCCGAAGGGCTGGAGTTCTGATTCCAGCAACCAGATGGTGGCTCACAACCATCCGTGATGAGATCTGATGCCCTCTCCTGGTGCGTCTGAAGACAGCTACAGTGTATTACGCCAGAGCAAGCAGGGCCGGAGTAAGCAGAGGTCCTGAGTTCAATTCCCAGCAGCCACATGATGGCTCATGGCCATCTGTACAGCTACAATGTACTCATACACATAAAATAAATAAATCTTTTAAAGAAAATAAAATGTCTGCCAAAAAAATTGAATCAAGTCTTGCCCATGCTGATTAAATAAGGTGAAATGTTTCCTCTGGTGTGGGATTAATGAAAAGTCCTGGAAGTACAGGCCCATGAGGAGACCCACCAGGAAGCATGGGACCCAGACACTACATTGAAAACACAAGAGTCATTCAGCAAATACCCAGCATCCAATGGGTCATGGTTAAGGTGTAGATGCAGGCTGCAGTGTTTCTAGGAGTGAAGGAACTGATGTAACTTCATTTGACTAATGCTAGCTTGAACCACAGCTCACAGAATGAAATGGGTAGAAAAATGGTAATTACAGTGTTGAACGCAAAAGGGATTCGGGCAAAATGTGTAAATGCTACAATTTGGCAGGTGTAAAAGCCCCCAGACCTTCTTAGCATAACTGACTCCATGACAGAAATGCCATTCAGGCTATAAAAATCAGCACAAAGACAGGACCACCTGTCAAAATGAAACAAAGACCTAATCCAACCAAGTCCATAGCTCTGGGGAAATCTCTAAAGGTACCAACCTTGCTTTTTGCTTCTATAGTTCTGCTTCTGGCTGGCTGGTCTCATTAACTGGGTTTTGTGCTTAAAAGCTCACCCTGAGAAAGGCTCAGTGCTACACTGGGATCCTGAACACCCCATGTGAACACCAACAGGCTAATAATACAGACTTTCTATAGGTTTAAACTCATACCCAAGAATCCTTCTCTGGTGAATATCCCACAAGAGCAGGAACATTAAAAACCCAACAGATACATAGCAGGCATGAAGGGCTAACTTTGGCAGGTGATAGAGGATATAACCAACATGTAGGACTTCAAAATTAGTATTATATACTGTACAAGTTTCTATAACTCCCACCAGCTTGTTTATCATGACTTTCAACATTGTGGCCAAATGTTATTTTTCCCATTCACAAAGATATGTAGGTATACATTGATACACTGTGTTTGTGTAGCATCCTGCACAATGTGGAAACACGTTGTTCTTAATGTCTTTGGGAGATTCTGCTGCCATTGCTGACAGCCATCAACCCCTGACTTCCTGAAAGTGCTTAGCACAAACCACAGAGTCAGATGTGGTGAGGGTTGTCATTGCAACCCAATCCAGTGGAGAAAACTACTTCAATTGGAATTGTCCCTGGGCCACCACTGACAGAACTGAGGGCTGAGGACAGACACTGTATGGGAGCTGAGGTACCTCTGGAGATGCTGCAGAGGGGAAGATTAGCTGTCAGGAGAGACCCAGAGGGGAAGGGCGGAGAGGAACAAGGAGGCCTGAGAAAGGATGTATGCTCCTGTGAGGGAAGGGGGTAGCGGGCTGTGGAGTCTCATGGAGACACTGAAAGGGCCAGATCTCACATGCAGATGATATGGAAACAGCTTGCACTCAAGGAATGCTGGGAAGACAAGCTTCTGTGGAGTCACAGAAATCTTGTTATCATCGTGGCTCCCCAGAGAGCTCCAGAGAGGCACTGCTGGGAGGGCATGGAACCTTTAAGAGGTAGAAGGAACACCATGGAAGATCTTAGGGCACTGGGGGCGGGGGGGAATGCCTCTGCAGAATCGAGACCATGGTCTCTTCCTCTATTTTGCTCCCTGGCTACAGAGGGAGTGGTCTTGTACCATAAGGTCTGACCAACATGCGCTGCCTTGCCACAAGGCTAAAACAACAATGAAATTATCTCAGACAGGAATTTCCAAGACAGTTAGCCAAAACAAGACTTGTCTCCTTTGAGGTACCTCAGGTAATTTGTCATAATAGCAGAAAGTCGAGTTTTAGAGCCATCCAGACCGGAAATAGGAGTTGGAGGCTGTGGCTGGTAACACATTTCAAATATAGTCCGGGAATGGGGACCCTGTTGAGCAGCATGAAAACTTACTAAGGTTAATTGTTAAAGTAAAATTCTGCCTCCTACGAAACCATGTTATTCATTGACACACAGAATAATTTAACTCATATGAACATGTAGCCCAGGGTCCTGGGAAGATGGCTCCGTGGTTAAGAGTGCCAACTGCTCTCCCAGAGGATCTGGGTTCGATTTCTATCACCTACATGGGGGTTCACAATTGTCTGCAACTCAGTTCCACAGGATCTGATGCCCTCTTCTGCCCCGCCTGCACCAGCAACGTGGCAAAACACTTAGACACATACAAATTAAATTAGTAAATAATAAAAAATGATACTATATTGTCCATTCAAGTGATATACCAGGGGTGTGGGGCTGGGGTGAATAACCTGTCCCACACTAGTCGTTAGTTCTTGCCAGCCCACAGTCCACACTTAAGTGAACTGGGAGCAAGGAATGTTTGCTAAGTCTTCTCCGGGGATCTACAGGAAGGGTAAACTGTTGAAGGACATGCCTTTACATTCTTAATAATAATTAGGGGATCACTGGCTGCTCTTCCAGAGGACTTACATCTAATTCCCAGCACCCATGTAGCAGCTCACAACTGTCTGTTACTTCAGTTCCAGAGAATCCTAGGCCCTCTTCTGTCCTCCAAGGGTACCACATACACTTGGTTGACAGACAGGCAAACACCCATACACACAAAATAAAAAGAGCAATTGGGAATTTTCAGCATGAATTTCTATATACAGCTATTAATGTTTTGCAAAAGAACATGTGGTCGATACAGATAGAAGTACATCCAGTTGCATTTATAAATTGCTAATGACAAAGCTTCATAAAAAAAAGATAACAGTAGGAGCTAGAGAGAAGTTTCCACAGTTCCACAGGGTGCCTGCTGCTCTTGTACAGGACTAACATTCAATTCCCAGCTCCAACACTGGGTGGCTCACAACAGCCTGGAAATCCAGCTGCAAGAGATCACTGTCCCCTTGTGACCTCCACAGACACAGATACAAATGTCCATAAAACTTAAAAAGTAAATATTTAAAACATGTATTAGTAAAAGAATAAGGATAACAAGTGTAAAAAAAACCTATGCACTTAGGCCGTTTGTTGGAAATTGATATAAAACAGTCAACTGGACTCTGTACAAAATGAGCAGAGCTTCTCTTCAGGAAACAATGAATGAGAGAAGCCAGGAGAACCATTGCCCACCGCCCCCAAGGCTTTGAGATTGGGGGTATGGGGGGTATTATTGATAAAAAGAATTAAAGTATGACTAGCTTTACTCTAGATTATATCATCCTGAACTGTACTTTTTATTTCATAACTTAAATTGTAAGATCATAAGAAAATTAATTTAACAGTCTTTGTTCCTTTGTTTCCTTGTTTGTTTGAGACAGGGTTTCAGTATGTAGCCCTGGTTGTCCTGAAGCATGCTGGGTAGAGCAGGTTGACCTCAAATTTGTCTCTGCCTTCTGAGTGTTGAAATTGCCGGTGGGTGCCACCATATTTAGCTGAATCTTTTATTTTATGCTACTAGGGGATCAAACTCAGGCCTTGAGCATCATAGGGAATAAGGAAGGAGGGGCATTTGGGGTTCAGTTGCTGCTTTATGATTGTTTTCAAGGAGGCTTAAAAGTATCAACAACCTTCCTCATTAAGATCTCAAACATCGGAGGCCTGGGGAGGTAGTTCAGTTGGTAAAGTGCCTGCCCGGCATGTATGAAGTCCTGGGTTCAGTGCCCAGCATTGCAGAAAATAGCACAGGCCTGTAATCCCAGCACTCAGGAGGCAGAAGCAAGAAGTTCGAGGCCATATTCACCTATGTAGTGAGTCTGAGGAAAAAAAAGAAAAGAAAATATACTTCCTCTCCATTCATAAACTTCTCAGCCAAACCAGTGCTTAGGCCAGAAAAGATGGCAGCAGCGAATATGCTTTGCTCCAGATATAAGGCACAACGTATTCCTAGGAGGAGCTCTCCCCAGCAGGAAAAGAAAGAGGATTAAAATTACACAAAGCACTTGAAGTTGGGATTGAGCTCAACATCTGCAGAGTCCTGGACTGGATCCCAGCACAGAGATTTTCTTAAGTATCTCCAGACAATGAGAACCTACCAAAGCCCCCTCGTTCCAACTTGTAAAGTTTCAAATACAAAGGTAGCATGAGACATTAGGACCCCGGAGAGTGCATCTCCCATATCTGATTTCCCAGGAAGCTCCCTGGAAATCCCCACACTGGGATGGAATAGGAAAGAAGAGATCTGGCTTTCAACATCCAGGGGCAAAGTTCAAATGAGCTGTTGCTGTGGTGTGAGGGAGCGTGAAGGGCTCACAGGTAATGGGTTGGGCAGGGGCAGTGGTTGAAGCTGACACCACTTCCTTCTGCGTGGACACTCTCTGTTCTACAGAGGGTGTGTGGGTGGGTGGGTGTGCGCGCGCGTGTGTCTGTGTGCCTCTGTGTGTGTTGAGTCTGATGAGGAGCAATGTAAAAGTCACTCTGCAGAGGGTGGAGGGGACTGCACGTGTGCTAGGTTGTACACTCACTTGTACTTCTCTACTCATTTCTTGAAGGCTGCCAGGTGCTTGGCTACTCAGTCTGAGAAACAATTTTAATAATGCTGACTCTCTGACTAGGTCAATACTACAACACTCTCTAGCATTTATAAGAGCACATTACACCTCATTTTACACATAACTGGAGCAAGATTCCCCTGGCAAACCTGAGGGGTTGCTTTCTGCCTTTGGCTTTTATTGTATGTGCGGAGAGGATTATTTGTTCGTTTGTTTGTTTGTTTGTTTGTTTTTCTTGAGACAGAGCCTCATGTAACCCATGGTAGCATCAGACTCACTATGTAGACAAGGAAGACTCTGAACTTCTGAACTTGTCTCTGCTCCCCAATGTTGGGGTGGCGGGCGTGTCCCTTCTCCATGAGGCATGTGTTCTCAAGTCACAGCACTGGGGACTGCAATCTCTAGTGGTCCTGACTCTTTAGAAAGATCCCCGTTTGTGTGCTGCTAAAGGTAAGACTGTGACTTTAGAACAAGGCTCTGAGCTGGGGATGGTGCTGGGGGCGGGGGGAGAGGGAAGAGCATCTGCGCTGCACACACAGAGAGCCCTGGGCTATGTTTCCAGCACCAAAGAAAGAGGAAAGAGTAGACTATGACAGACTAAATCCAACAGCTGCTTTGGGAGATGCTTCATAACTAGAAGTACTACATGCTTATGTTAAACATAACATTACTCTATACCTCAGCTCAAGCAGAGTTGGAGAGCTATGGGGGGGAGGGGGGAGTGTGCTAAAGGCTCCCTACAAGAACTATGCTGATCCCTGGTTGGAAATGTTGAGAAGCCTTCTAATGTGCAAAGAAACGTGTTTATCAAAGCTGGGAGGTGAACACAAACTCAGAATGTAAGTAAAAGCCAAGGGCTGGAAGTGTGGATCAGTGATAGAGCACTTGCCTAGCATATACGAGCCCTGGGGAAGAAGGAGGGGCTAGGTGCAGGAAATGAAAGAGCAGTCCTTGTCCCCTGTAAGTTGAAAGCACATAGGGGTCTGTGGGTAAGGGATCAAGTCATCAGGCTTCAAGACAACTGATGGACTAATTTCAGAGATGTGATGGACAGCTTGACTCTGGCTAGAAAAACGTGGCTTCAGCAGAGAGCAAGGATGAGCAGGGAGCCCTAAGGCAAACCTTGGGCACAGATGTAGAAAAGTGAAGGGCTTGGGAGGGGGATGGAATGCAAATGTGTATTTCGGTTGTGTACATCTTCAAAAGCAGGTGGTGGCACACGAACATCTGGTGGATTAGTCTACGAAACTTAAGAGGGCAGCTGCTTGGCAGTGCTTATGTGATTAGGACTTTTCTCTATCAAGACCCTCTGATTTCATAATCCCCTGATTATGAACCCTTGAAGATTCAGCTTAAGAATAAGTGTTCACAGAGCGCTTGCCCAGGGACCGACTCTGCAGCCCGCGGGAACACGTCTCAGGGAGGTCAGACTGTGCCTTGCGGCACAGGCAGTTTATCATGTTTGTTCTCTTCTGGTTCCTTAGGAGATGGCCGGGTATGCAAGCAGCCCCTCGGAGCACAGACTACACTTCTTAACTTCCCTCACTGCCTTATGAGAGCCCAGGAAGGGTCGTAGTGTTGCCTAGCAACGAGCAGTAAAGTCTACTGGGCAGCTGGTGAGCTCCAGCTCTCTTCCTTTCTGCTAGTGTAGGCTATGCCAGGTTAGTCCTCCATGTCTATCGTGGTTATGAAGATGGACACAGTGTCTCTGACACTGCAGAGCATGCCTGGCTGAGTTACCTCTAGACTCCCACACCTCATGCACCAATATCTCCTTGAAGCCCCCTTTTTAATTAAACAAAGCCACATATCTCTCTCCTGCAGCTACTACCACCCAACTCCAGCCAGAAAGCACTGCGAGGTTAAGCACTTGCCTACAACCTGAAAAGCACTGGGATTCGGATTTTTCTCTATGAAAAATCTGAATGTTTTTGGACTTTTTTTTTCATGCACCATTTTATGCAAAGTATAATAGGTAAATGCTGACAAAGAAAGACAATCCTAGATCTTAAAGCTACATCACCCCTAGGAAAAATTGGGCAGAGGAACTGGTGTTTGTTTTTGAGATAGGGTCTTACCATGTAGCCCAGGCTGGTCTCAAACCCATAATCCTCGTGTCTCATCTATCCATGTGCGAGGATTACAGGTGTGGGCCTCTATGCCCAGCCCTGGGAAAGGTTCTCAAGTGGCTTTGATTACATTTAAATGTTTTAATGTCACATACAACATACGGTTGTTCTAACACCAAAATATGGGTGAGGACAAAATTAACACATTACCACATCTAATTTCTTCATTGTTGTAAACTCTAAATTTAAAAAAAAAAAAATCTAATTTTAAAGGAAAGCAACTACTTTTAGTTAAGCCCTTTCTCAGGCAAAGAGCAGTCTGTGTGTCAGGCAGGTCTGTCATCGAGATCAGGACCCAATTTGTGTTAAAGCTCTCAAACTATTTCTTGAATTATGACTATACAGAGTTTAGATTCTAGGGCTGAGGATGTGGCTGAGTGGCAGAGTGCTTGCTTACCATGCGCAAGGGTTCGAGTCCCGGCATCACTAAAACAAAACAAAACAAAAAAAAAAGCTTGAATTCTAAGCGAACCCCACCATCGGTGGGTCTCTGAGCTTCAGGAAGTCGGGATGACTCAGTTATCTTCAGGCCCATAATCCCAAGAGTTATGCAGGTCAACCACGACTGCGGAGCCATCACTGCTTAAGCACACCGAGCCAGCAATGAGGGACCGCATCCTGTCCTCGTCAGCACACAGGCGGTGCAGTTTGGGGTAAGTGAGCAGTCTCTGCAGGGGAATGTAAAACTTCTCTCCTTCACAGAAGGGTTTGGGAGAGCTCTCTATCCTGGCCTTTTCGGCCTCCGTGAAGACGGCTCCCAACAGCAGGTGTGGGGCTGGGCAGGAGTCCGTGTCCCCGGGTTTAGGGCCCTGGTCTTTCTCCTGCTCCCGAAGCATTCTCTGGTGTCTCAGCCTCAATCGGTCCACTTGTATCAGGAGTTCCCCGACCAGAACAAACTTGAGCACCTTCTCCTGCTGTAAACTCGGGTAGGAGGTTGTATAAACCTGAAGGGCAGAAAACAAAACAGAATACTGAAGCTTTTTAACCTATCGGCAGTTCAGCCCCGTAAGTACCATGTGTGCCAGAACCTACTCACTGTAAAAGCTTTGCTTTTACTGGGAGTCAAACACATGCGGGCATTAGCTAACTGGTTTGTTTCCAATTCTAATGCCAACTATATCCCAGTCAGGTTTCTTCCAGCGGGCACTATCCTTCTTTTTTTTTTTTTTTTTTTTTTTTTTTTTTTTTTTTTTTTAGGATTTATTATTTTGTGTGTAAGAGTGTTTTGCCTGTGTGTACATCTGTGCACCATATGCATGTCTGGCGCCCACTGAGGCCGGAAGAGCGCACTGGATCCAGGGGAGACTAGAGTTAGCAGATGGTTGTGGGCTGGATCGAACCCATAACCCAGTATTTCTACTTGATATCGCATGGAAATCAGTATAAAAAGAGAAAATGGTCCAATCCAGAAGCAGTGATGCACACCTCTAACTCCGGCTCCCTGAGACGCTCAGGCAGAGCAGCTGCTGAGCCGAGAGCCAGGCCACTCCAGGCAATGAAGTGACACACAAACAAAAGAAAATTAAAAATAAATGAAGATGATCCCATCAAGTGAAGAATGTATTCTTTTGAAAGATAAGGGGTGGGGGTGGGGGTGGGGGTGTGCACTCTCACACTCATGCTCTTATACTATACTAATCACTAATCGCTGGCTAGGGAGGAACTATTACTGGCTTTCTTTTTACTGCTGACACTCCTAAGAGATTACAAAGGAGGCAGCCAAGGTTCTGCTTTAAAACATCCTAAGCAAACTGTTCTCTGTAACATAAAGCCGAGGGGCCAGGCAGTCGGAAAGGATGCCGTAGGCCAACCCGGCCAATACTCATCTAGCCTGAAGAATCTTTCTATGATGAATCTCAAAATTAGGTCGTTTAGCCAGGTATGGTGATGCATGACTTTAATCCCGGCACTTGGGAAGTAGAGGTAGGAGATCTGTGTGTGTTCAAGGCCAGTCTACATAGCAAATCTAGGCCAGCTGGGGCTACAGAGTGAGACCCTGTCAAAAAAGAGAGAAGACAGAGAGAAATTAAAAGCAAAACAAACCAAAAAAAAAAAACAAAAAACAGGC
>NW_022196898.1:57062661-57072698 GCF_008632895.1 Mastomys coucha | reverse complement strand
AAGAAAGAAAGAAAGAAAGAAAGAAAGAAAGAAAGAAAGAAAGAAAGAAAGAGAGAGAAAGAAAAGGAAAAGAAAAGAAACTCAGAAATATGAAGAACCAGAGTATTTCTAAGCCAAGCATGGTGGCAGGTGCCTAGCATGCCACTTGGACTGAAGAAGCAGAAGCATTGGGAGTTTAAAGCTAGCCTGAGCTATATAAGGAGGTGCCACCTAAAAAAAAAAAAAAAATCTAAAGTTACACATTCTATGCAGGCATATGATGTTTCAGCAGGATGCCCGATTTCTGTAGGGAGCAAAGGTAGTGACACATTTTCAGCTTCTAAGTCACCACAGGAAGAGGAAAGGGAGGCTATGGGTCAGGCAAAGAGTAGAGGTGGATGAGGAGACCTCAAAGACACCAGCCTAAATTATGCACACTTGGAATTACACAAAAAAAAAAAAAAAAAAAAAGAGCACAAACCAAGAGGCCACCACAAGCATAGGTATGAGGTCACCTCGCAGCCCAGACCTTCCCCATTTTGGCCCTCATCCTATGCCAACACTACAGCCGCCTCTTAAAGACATCTAGTGGGCACATACTCCTCTGCTGTTGCCCAAATGTTCTGCTCTCCTTGTTCTCTCACTACATAGTAAGTCACACATGAAGACCTTGCTGGAATGAAGTAAGAAAAAGTTTAGGTAAGACAGACATATCAAAGCTTATTTCCTATAACAGCGTTCCAACCAAAACAACAACAACAAAACAAAACAAAAAAACAAAGAACCAACCAAATAAGAAACCTTCCGAACTTACCAGGTCTGAAACTCCATTCTGCTCCACTCAAATTTATGGTCGGCATCCCTCAGGGTCACTGTAGGAAACAGGGGGTTGAATTCAGCATTTGGTGTGCTGATGACAATCATGGCTGGTGACAGGTATCCAAAAACCACGTCAGGAAATCTGGCCAGATCATCTGAATCCAAATGTTCTATTCTAAAGTGGTTAATAAGAAAGATGGAGTCAATGTGGCTTTGCTTTCCCTGGTTGAATATTAATGTAATGAGGAGAAGATAATTCCTACCTGAATGTTGATTTCTCACTCCTTTGATAATGCAACAGTCCTCAACCCACGAACAATTGTTTTTGTGTTTGAACCCTTCCCCTCCCAGCTTTGTTCAGGATGATCCATCAACTAAGATATTCTGCTGATTCTATAGAACTCATATCAATATTCCTTTTTTAAAGCATCTGAGTTTGTGCAGCCTTTGATTTGATGCCCCAAGAGCACATTACCACTATGTGCCCTTTTTTTTTTTTTTTCTGAGACAGGGTTTCTTTGTGTAGCCCTGGCTGTCTTGGAACTCACTCTGTAAACCAGGCTGGCCTTGAACTCAGAAATCCGCCTGCCTCTGCCTCTGCCTCCCAAGTGCTGTGATTAAAGGCGTGCGCCACCACTACCGGGCTTATGTGCTCTTTTCAAAAATGCATTCCCAGGGGGAGCTGGAGAGAGGGTATAGCAATTATGAGCATAGACTGCTCTTACAGGGGATCCAAGTTTGGTTTCTATAACCCATATCAGGTGACTCACGGCCACCAATAACTCCAGATCCAGGGTATCTTGTGCCTTCTTCTAGCTTCCAGAGGCACCTGAACTCACACACACTTGTGGACATACTTAGACCTAAGTTCAGATCCCCTGTGTTGACAGAAACAATCTGGCATTGGAACACACATCTGTAACCCCAATGCTGGGAGGTGAGGATCAGAACAACTGGGCTTCGAGTGTGAGACAGGGATTATATAACATGAACACAGGCATCATTGTGAGAGTTCCTGATAACTCGGACTATGGCTACACGAGAGGAAGCACTTCACCTTATTTTTGTAATTTTTATTTATTATCCGTGTGTGTGTGTGTGTGTGTGTGTGTGTGTGTGTGTGTGTATGAGAGAGAGACAGAGAGAGAGAGAGACAGAGACAGAGACAGAGAGAGAGAGAGAGAGAGGTAGACATGCATGTGCCATGCATCTGAGGATGACACTGATAACCAGCTCTCTCCTTCCACCTTTATATGATTCTGGAATTTGAATACAGGTCTCTAGACTTATACAGCAAGTGCCTCTTCCTGCTGAGCCATCTCATTGGCCCAAAGCATTCCTTCTTAGAAAAGATGTTTAAAGGTCTGTGATATGGCTAGCAAGTAAAGGTGCTTACCTCCAAACATGACAACCTGAGTTCCCCAGGAACACACACACACACACACACACACACATACCCACACCCACACACACCTAATAAAAACTGTTAGAGGGCTGGGGAGATGGCTCAGTCGTTAAGTGAATTGGTTGTTCTTCTAGAGGTCCTGAGTTCAATTCCCAGCAACTACATGGTGGCTCACAACCATCTGTAATGGAATCTGATGCCCTCTACTGGTATGTCTGAAAAGAGCAACTGTGTACTTACATACATAAAATAAACAAATCTTTTAAAAAAATAAATAAATAAATATGTTTAGACTATATTTAACATTTAAGAGTAAAAGGCCACTTATGCCAATGTACTCTCAAGTGGATCATATGAAAACTGCGTACAGGAAGTTACACCCAGAGGAAAAGCTTAAGCGAGTGGGACCAAAGGTAAAGAATGAGTGAGCCTGGTTGAACTCAACAGTGGGATTAGTTGCTAATTCCACACATCTGTAACTACAAGTGATGCTGGAACTAGGGACGAGTGGCAAACCGCATCCCCCATCTCAGACAAACACCATTTATGGGAGGACTTGGAGAAAAGAAAGGGAGGGGAAACTGCATAATAATAATCTCAAAAGACAGCACAGTAATTTTTAAAAGATATTATCAATCACTATTACATGTGACATCATAGATTAACCCCAGCACAGCAGAAGAGAATCATCAATACCCTACTCTTACCAACTGACAGGCTATCTCAAACAAAAAAGTCTGAATTAAATGAATCGTAGGTCAAAGGAACTTAACATATAATCTACAGAATGTTCTACCCAAAAACATTCTTCTCAGCAGCCCATGGAGCATTCACAGAAATATATTATGCATTAGGACCCAAAGTATGTCTTACCAAATACAGAATGACTGATATGATCCCCTGTATCTGGACAATCAAATGTAGTAAGACTACAAATCAACAGCAAGAGAAACTCTAAAAGGCCTAAAGGCCTGGTTTCAATCCTTAGCACCACATAAAACTGAGCATGGTAGCTCACACCTATAATCCCAACAACTAGGGCAGTAGAGACAGAGTAATTCAAGATTATATACATCAAGTTTGAGACCATCCTCATCTATGTTAGACTTAAGAAAAAAGGAAGAAAGGAAGGAAAGAAGGAAGGGAGAGAGGGAGGGAGAGACAGAGAGAGGGAGGGAGAAAGGAAGGAAGGAAGGAAGGAAGGAAGGAAGGAAGGAAGGAAAAAAGGCAGACAGACAGGGGCTGGAGAGATGGATCAGTGGTTAAAAGCAGTGGCTACTCTTCCAAAGGAGCAGAATTCAATTCCCAGCATCTACATGATGGTTCACAACTGTCAACTGTCAACTCCAGTCCCAGGGGATCTAATCCTTCTTCTGGTCTCCTCAGGCACTGTACACACATGGTACAATAACATCCAGGTAAACATTAATACACATAAAAGTAAATTTAAAGTCCAATAAACATAATGCATTATAAAAAAGAAGTCCAAACAAGTTTCTTTATTATTATACATGTGACTATTTGCTTGCCCATCATATGCCCTCAGAGATGAGAGGAGGAAGTTGGAGCCCGTGGAATGGGGTTATGAATGGATGTTGGCTACCATGTGGGTGCTGGGAGAACAAGTGTTCTTAATCAGAGAGACATCTTTCCAGTCCCACAGATGAAATCTTTAAACAAGGGCAAAAAGCATATATATGTATATGTATATATATATATATATATATATATATGTATGTGTGTGTGTATATGTATATATATGTACATATATATGTATGTATATGTGTATATATATGTATATATATACACATATATATATATAAAACCTTCCCTTAATTATTCCAAGAAAATAAAACACTGTGTGGAGGAAGAGAGTGCACATGTAATCCGATAAGCAAGAGAAGGGAGGTATTAACAGCTGGCTATGTGGTGAGTATATGAATGTCTATTTTTGGAATTGTCTTCATATTTGGAATTCCCAAGTAAAATACTCAAAGTAAAAAGATACTCCCAAATGATGACCAATTTTTTTTTTTTTACAAATAGCCATATTCATTTCTGAGGCTAGTTCCTTCATATTTTCCAAAATGGACAGTTTCTATAACTTTCAGACTTACAATTCAATGCATGTTATCAAATCGAATCCAAGCAAGCGGGAGTCTCTCTCCACAACAGAGCCATGATACAAGGTGACAGTCAAATCTAGATCTCGGGGTTTTACGAATTCCCCCAAATAGGGAGACAAGCGATGCCTGCAAAAGAACTATAAGTCAGAAACAGTGGCAAACAACCAATTAAGCAACCCTGGGGCTGGATTATGGCTCAGTGGCAAAGGGCTTACCCAGGTAAACAAGGAGGGGCCCTGAGGCTCAAAACCCTACTTTGGTGTATCTGGATTTACTGTGATTCCTGACACCACAGAAAGAAAAAGAAAAGGAATTCTGACAGCTATAGCTATAGAACCCAGATTATCACCTTTCCCCTGCACTGATGTTGACTCTAACTTGGCCTGTTTTTCTCGTCTTGTACTAAACACGAGGCCACCAGGCAACTTCCTTCCACAGTGGGAAGTTAGGCCAGGAAGAACAAGATTTTAATGTTCAGTGTGGTTCTCATTTTCACACTTTGCCTCTCTTTGGATCCGAGATGTCTTGGCTCTTTGCTCGTTAGAAGAGCAGAAAGGGGAGTGTGGTGTGAGGGGGTCAAGCACACGCACGCTTTACAGTACTCCCTCAGAACGACACGGTCATGAGACCCCATGACCTATGACTATACCTCATTTCTCCATAGTTCTACCACCACTCAGGCTTCCAACACAAGCACTTTGGGGGACAAACCACATCCAAACCATAGGACTAGAAGTATTACCCATTTGAATGCAATTTTTCCTCATTGATATCTACCCCAACAAGCAGTTGAATGCATGGGTAGATTTTTAGCAGCTTTAGGAGCTTGGTATCGCCACATCCCAGGTCTGCAACCTATAGATGAGACACAGTGTCATTTGCCAGACATTCATAGCCAGAAAGGTGTGAGTTTTTAAAACTGGGGGGAGGGGGGGTGTGAAGTACAAAACTAAGGAGCTTAGTTCAGATCCCCAAGCACCTATATAAAGTCAAGGGGCAGAATGCACCTGTAATCCTACCTACAGCCTAGCCAAATCTAACATATCCCTGTTCAGTTCGAAACCTATCTCAAAAACAATCCTAATGTGTGCCAGAGGAAGACACTAATGTTGACCTTTTCGGGGGGCCTCCATCCACATGTTTGTGCCTGTGTGGGTGTGTGTCCTGCCTCTATGGGAGACTGTATCAGTAATGAAAACAAAGTTATTATGGGGAAGGATGACCCAGAAGCATTCCTATTCAGAACAATTGCTACTTTCTATATTCGAGATAAGGGAGATAAAAGCATAGTAGTCTTCCACCTATAATCCTAGCACTTGGGGATGCTGAGACAGAAAACTCTGTTTGAAGGCAGCCAGGATAGGAGACCCTCTGCCTTCGGGGGGTCCAGGGAAGGCTAGTTTCCCCATTCAGATTCACATGCTGGGCTGGAGCTGGAATTGAATTGACAAAGTGCCTGCCTAGCATGCCTGAAGCCCTGGGTCCCATTCCCAGCTCCAGGTGAACCAAGAGCAATAGCACAGACCCATAATCCTAGCATTTGGCAAAGTAGAGGCAGGAAGATGGGGAGTTCAAAGTTACCCTCAGGTACAAAACAAAACTCATAAGGGGGGGTGGTTTTTTGTGTTTGTTTTGCTTTGTTTTAGGTGGTTTGATGCTTTTGGTTTGGTTTGTTTTAGACAGGATCATCGATGTGTACTCCTTGCTGGCCTGGAACTCACTGGCAAGCACTGTAATCACAGACTTGGGAGGGAGAGGCAGGAGAGTATAGTTGGAGGCCAGTTTGAACTATAAGACCTTGTCTCCAAAAATGAATAACCATAATTAAGCTGCCCTCACTGTTAAAAACGCTGTTGCTGGTCCTTCTTGGGATTATCATCATGACTTTCCCAATCTGTGACTTTGTTTATGCCTCCATGGTTTAAAAAAGAAAAAGGAAGGAAAAACAACAACAACAAACAAACAAAACAAAAAAGAAAAAAAAAACCCTCCTTAACTCTGAAATACGTGGAGTTCCTGCCCTTAAGGCCTTCTCCCTATTGCAATAATCACTTTGAAGTTTCTCCTGCTGGGCACACCAGTACTCTCTGCTTGGAGAAGTTGAGGCAGGAGGATCACTTGAGCCTATAAAGTAGAAGTCAGACTATGCAACCTACAAAACCACCTCTCTCTCTCTCTCTCTCTCTCTTTTTTTTTTTTTTTTTTTTTTTTTTTTTTTTTTGGTTTTTGAAGACAGGGTTTCTCTGTATAGCCCTGGCTGTCCTCTGTAGACCAGATTGGCCTCAAACTCAGAAATCTGCCTGTCTCTGCCTCCCAATTGCTGGGATTAAAGGCATGCGCCACCACTGCCTGGCCAAAACCACATCTCTTTTTCATTCTTTCTGACAGTTGTCTACTTGTATACAGGTACTGTAGTCATAGCCAACACCCTAAATCATTCAGGCTGGAGAAGTCACTCAGTAATATACAGTTTGCCTAGCATGCCAAAGTCCTTGTTTGTAATCCCAAATACCTGGGTGGGAGGCGAGGGAGCCGGTATCTTACAGTATATTTGATAAACCACTTTAATAAGGCAGCCTTAACAGTTAAAGATAACAATAATTACCTTCTTGGGTTCATGGCGATCCACTAGATCTCTAACGAACTGGTACCGTTGCTTGTATAATGGCGGTTTGAACCTAATTACCTTCTCTAGACAAACTTCTTTGAAATTACCACCAACCACACTATTGCACTGCAAGATTTTAAACAACAACAGAAAGGTCTCAATCGCGCGCACGACTTTAGACATTTATGAAGAAGACAAAAAGGATCAATCTGGACAACAGCAGCTCAAACCTAAGGTCACTGAGCAGTGCCCCTGTGACACACAACCTGCTTGCAGTCTGCCCTACGTGGGCATTCCTGCTTTCTGTAGAAACTGTAGTTGCTGTGTTAACTGCCAAGGACTGTGGTCCAGACAGACCAAAGACTAAGAAGCTAATTCTCTCAACCTCCCAGGCTTCACTCAGACTTCTAAGGCCTCTTCTCTAGCAGGCTTTGATCTGAGTCTGGACCCCAGTCTTTGGACTGCATGGGCCAGTTTTAGCAAGAATTCTAGCTCAGTTAAAAGTGAGTTTCCCACCTTCATGTTTCTTCTTAATTTTCTAAGCACTCACCCTATATTCCCATACACTACTCCTTGCCTGCATCTCTAGCTATACATCTCCATCTTCAGCTGCCCTCACTTTACTTACCCAGAGATAAGCCCTACCGTTCTTGTTGCTACAGTCCTAAATTGGAAATAGCCCTTTTTTTCATCAGCAGATCCAAGAGAAAAAGAAATACAAGCCGTGTCTGCCACCAGCTGTCCCTACTATTCCTACAAGTACTGTAAAGGACTAAACCAAGACAGACCTATATCTAGAGTAACGATATCCAATAAAAGCAAATTACTCATGGGGGGGGATGTAGATAGTGGCAGACCACTTGTCTTCCATGGGTGTGGCCCTGACCTCCATCCCCAGCAATACAATAAAACACGCCCCGCACATGCAACCAAGCCCCAGTCTCTTCTCTCCCTCCCTTGAGCCATGCTGGAGGCTGAACCCGGAGTTTCACACTTGTTAACGCTAAAATTAATCAAAGTAGAGTTCAGCTCCTTGCTCAGTTGCACTAGCCAAATTTCAAGTGCCCAAATGCTACACAGCAGGGAGATTCAACCTAGGTCACCAAGTGTGGTCTCTTAATGAGTATAACATCTTCCTGGAAACTTTAGAAATGCAAAATCTTGGGTCTCAACGGATCTCAGATAAGACTCTACACTTTAAACTGTCTTGGTAAAGAAAATGAAAAATAAAATCTCTAGGTGACCCATTTGTACTTTAGAGATTTTTTTTAAAATAACTAACAACTGTGGTTTTACTTTCTATGCATCAAATATGGGTATTTCACTGATGTCAATGTTATTTAGTTCAATACCCTGGGGGGAGATGCAAGGGCCTAATAGGATGGCTTGTCATTTCTCCACAGTCCCCTCTGAGACCTATGTGGGTGGGTAAGAAGGGTAGAATTTACCGGTATGTTTTCTGCCATTTCCATTTTGTTTCCGACTTCCATTGTGACAAAAAAGTAAGAATAATGCAGATTTATCCTCTGGGCTCTGTATCAGAATCAGCGGCAACTCAGCTGTAAATGCCAATTCCCTTTTCACAGGAGATGCCTAGAAGAAACGATGGCCCAGATGAAAAGGGGTAGGCATCCTGCTGCCTTCTCCTCTGTTACCACTTGCCCACCCACAGAGTTCACCCTGTAAGTACTGAGATGGGTTTGATGATGGGTTCTAAAACCATGCAACTGAGCAAAGTGCGATAATATTCATGTTTAACCTTTACTAGTTCAGTGTGATTCACGCTATTGCTAAGATCCTCGGCCTTGTGTTATGGATGCTGCTCGGTTGGTAGAATGCTTACACAGCAAGCCTGAACCATATTGGCTCTCCCCAACACTGCATAAAACCAGACCCAGTGGTACTCAGCACACAGAAATAGAGAGTCAGAAGTTCAACATCATCCTCGAAATCTCAACCTCATCCATTCTGCTTTCAGAAACTTCTCAAACATCGTCAAATGAATCCGGGGTGCGGTGGATGTCCTTACTAAGCCAATGGTGCTGCAACACGGATCCGATTCACTCGCGGACTTGGATGTTAGTATTCTATCACACATGTTCCTATCAACTAGAACTTAATCTGAAGTAAACAAGAGGTCAACCACTAGCTTTTCAGTAGTTTCCTGAGGTGTATCATGAACCTCGGCTGGGGGTAGGTGGGAGTAGGGGTGTTAGCGTTCCATCTCTAGTCTTCATCAAACCCCCAGCATCACTTACTTACCTACCCATGGGCAAAAAGCAAACCCACCCTGAAAAGCAAGAAGCTCAGACAAAGCCCCGCCCAGAACCGTGTGGCTGTGGGCCCCGCCCCTGACGCCCCTGGAGACCCCCCGACGCCCCCCGACGCCCCATGACGCCCCTGACGCCCGCGCAGCCGCGCTGCTCCATCCGTGCTCTGCACCTGGACGCCGGCTGGCCCTGCGCCTCGCGCCTGCGCTCTGCGTCCTCAGGGTCCTCGCTGGGCGTGCGAAGCCCGGCCATGCTCGGGCCCCATGCCTCCAGGCTGCCACCTCCAAGGTGTCGGTTTTGGGTCTCTTAACGGCTGCTGTGGCGCATGCCCCGAAGACATTTTCCCACCGATCTTCCGAACCCTGGAGACCACGACCCTCAGCCCCACAGCATCCCAGATCCTCGCGCTGCGGCGACCTGCCCCTGCCTTCCGCGACTGTTAGGTGCTGCCCAGACGAGCGGCCAGGCCAGGCTGCGGGCTCGGCGGCTGTTAGGTCCGTGGCGCCCCGGGTGCGAGGCTCCTCGTGCGCGGAAGAGACGTGGACATCGTCCGGGCCAATGGCAGGCCACAGAAGAGGCAGGTGAGCTCAGCGCGAGCCTGCTGGCCCAGAATTGATGGCACGAGGGCCTTTTAGGGACCATAAACTGGGTAAAGTTGAATCCCAACCACCTACGCTCTTAACCTTTTTTTAAAACCATATACACTTTAAGGACTGTCTGATCTTAGAAAATGTGTAGTGTTATGCCCTCCTTTCCATCAATTTTACACTTGCTGTATGCAATCAAAGAAGATGATTGGGAACGCCTGAGGTGGGAGTGGGAGCAAAAAA
>NW_022196898.1:57060300-57062568 GCF_008632895.1 Mastomys coucha | reverse complement strand
AAAAAAAAAAAAAAAAAAAAAAAAAAAAAGATAGGAAGGAGAGCCAGCTGGGCACATTCCTGTAATCCCAGCATAGTGGGGAAGTTGGGGTAGAATCAGGAATTCAAAGTTACCATCAACTACATTGTTGGAGGCCAGCTTAGGCAGCATAAGACCCTTGTCTCATAAATATTCATTCATTAATTTATTCCAAAGCTTGTGTTTACTAGTGAATAGCCTGTTACCATAAATAAGCTGGACATGGTAACGCATGATATGGTAGTGTCAGCGCTTGGAGTTAGGGATCAGAAATTTAAGAACAGCTTCGAGTACTAAAGAATACACTTGCCTCTAAGGTTAAAAAAAAAAAAGCCACAAATAAAACATTAAATATTCAAACACTCACTGGGTACTCTGTGCAAAAGCATGATGCTGATAGTTACAAGGTAGCACAAAGATAAATTACATCTTGTTCTCAGTACTTGAGAGTCTAGAGCTTATGGAGAAAACCATGTATAACTCCAGCTTTTGAGATAGGATCGTGTATTATTACACTTTGAGAGTTTCCCGGTGGCTTAGCACACATGCAGTTAAAGCAGACTTTATTAAAGGGGTATGTAAGATGACATAAATGCACTTCTTAGGTACAAAACAATAAAAACCTAAAAGAAGCTGGCCTCCATGCTAGGGAGGTAGGCTGGACAGTGGTGATGTCAACTTGACACAATCTAGACTCCACAGAGCATCCCTATGGTAGGGGATTGTCTTGATTCCCCTAATTGTGATGGGAAGCCTTGACCAGTGTGGGTGCTGCTGTTCCCCGCCTTCAGCTGAGTGAGGAGAGAGAGCTGAGGCAAGCATTCACTCTGCCTCTTGACTAAATGCCATGTGACCAGCTCCAGCTCCTGGGACTTCCCCAAGGGGTGGGGTGGGGTGGGGAGAAGGATTGAAACCTGGAACTTTTGAACCAGAATAACCCCTTCCTCCCCTCCCCCAATCACTTGTATTGGGATATTTTATCACAGTGAGACAGCAGCAGTAAGGCCCACCCATTAAGGAAAATCCGTTCCTTCTGGACTTACCTAGGTGGACACCTAATGTTCTCTTTGGTCTGGTCAACCATCTAAAGAAGGGACCACCCCTCCAGAAATGTCTCCCCCAGAAGGCTCATATATTGAAGGACTGGTGTCACTGTTGAGAAGAAACTAGATGTGGGGAAGGGGAGTTTAACGACCCATTAATGAATTTATAGTTGAATTCACTGAATGGGCTAAAAGGTGGGTCCTAATTGGGAGAAGTAATGCACTGGAAATGAAGCTCTCCCTCTCTGCTTTCTGACTTTCTCAGGCGGGCAGGCTCCTTTACAACATGGTCCCGTTGTCATAACAGCCAACCTTCCCTCTGGCACAATACAATGAGGCCGTCAGAACTTAGGTTGACACCTCTGAATCATAAACCTGGAGTCCTACTTTAAAATATTTTATCTCTGATGTTTTCTTTTTACAACAGACAGGTCCAGAATTTTTGCTGGTTGACCCATTTATGGATATAAATTCCTTATGGCCAGTTTCCTCTCCTTGCCTAGTTCATCCTCACTTGGACCCCTATGCTGCTCAGAGCTGGGTCCCCAAGCCTGAAACCAGGTTGAGTTTGAAGTCAAGTAAGTTAACTTCAAGTAAGTACTGCCTTTACTTTTACTCACTCAAGAACCTTTCAAAATGTCTTTTGAAAAATGATAATGAGCTGAGTGAGGTAGCAAACTGCTTTCCTCCCAGCACTGAGAGGCAAAGGCAGGCAGATCTCTGAGTTCCAGGCCAGCCGGTACCCAGACTAAGCCAGAACAGCCTAAGACCTCGCATC
Organism: Mastomys coucha; assembly: GCF_008632895.1. Classification (NCBI taxonomy): domain Eukaryota; kingdom Metazoa; phylum Chordata; class Mammalia; order Rodentia; family Muridae; genus Mastomys; species Mastomys coucha. The sequence continues at coordinate 57,060,729 of NW_022196898.1, read as the reverse complement.
AGGGCTTTGATACCTGTTACAGGTATGTACCAGTGGGGAGCTGGAAGCCCCATTGCCAGAGGTAAGAGGAGATAAAGGAAATGGCTCTTCCAGGCTGACAGAAATCCATGTCACAGGTTCCTGAAGAATGCTGAGTGTAAGCTCTTTCTGCCCACAGGCAAGCCTTCCAAGTCCAGCATGAGCTGAGCCCAGGTGTCATTTAGGGCATGTTACCTTTCTCTCCTTAGGTTGTTCCTCTCAGGTGTTTTGGTCACAGCACTGACCTGCGGGGTGGTAGTGGTACACGCCTTTAATCCCAGCACTTGGGAGGCAGAGGCAGGTGGATTTCTGAGTTCGAGGCCAGCCTGGTCTACAGAGTGATTTCCAAGGCAGCCAGGGCTACACAGAGAAACCCTGTCTCAAAAAAACAAACAAAAAAAATACAAAAAA
>NW_022196898.1:57058173-57060290 GCF_008632895.1 Mastomys coucha | reverse complement strand
AAAAAAAAAAAAAAAAAAAAACTTTGAAGTATCTTGTCTATCAGACAAAAAAATAAAAACCTCTCTCATTAGAAAATAGACATTTAATAATAATAATAAATAAGATAAAATAAAGAAAAAAGCCTGGTATCTTATCTGTCTTCTACTTTTCAGTATTATGAACCGTTTGGTCCCTCTTACTATTGGGAAGTAGTTCACTGAACAGTACCATCCTCCAGAGAAATGTCTATGACATGGGCCTGAGGTGTGATATTAAAATTTCATTAAAAAAAATTCCTAGTGTTGGGTGTTTTTCTTCTACTGGCTGTCTTGGTGTTAGAATGGACACTGGAATGACCTGATATCCTGACACAAAAGTCTGGGACAAAATTGAATCCCAGTGTGAATGTGTCCTGTGGGCTAGCTCTGAGCCTGTGTTTACTGACTGGTGGATTGAGTAGGAATGGCCCCATAGTGTATGAAATCTGAGAAATTCCTATGTGAATCATAGGAAGTGATACTATAAAGAGATGTGGCCTTGTTGGAGTGGGTGTGGCCATGTTGGAGGAAGTGTGTCACTGTGGAGGTGGGCTTTGAGGTCTTAGAAGCTCAAGTCTGGCCAGTGTGTCTAAATCTGCTACCCAAAGATCAAGTCAGAACTCTCAGCTCCTTCTCCAGCACATATGTGCTTGCATGCCAGCACACTCCTGCCATGACGATAATGGACTAAACCTCTGAAACAGTAAGCCAGCCCCAAATTAAATGTTTTCTGAAGTGGAAATTTCTGGTTGTGTCATGTAATGCAGACTCATGTGATGCTTTGCTGAAGCAAGTCCATGAGAGTACACATGATGTTTGGAGAAAATATAAGTGGGACCCAAGAGGCAGTGACGAGGTGTTTGCATTGCTTGTTCTGCAACACTTTGTTGGTCTCTAGTCGTCATGGATCTTCATTGAGAGAGGCATGACAGAGAACTGACTTTCCGGCTGATTCTGGTCACTCCGCTGACTCATGCCAATTGGGTGGTGGCCTAGCTGTTTCTGCTGTGCCACCACAGCTGATTCATGTTTGGTGACAATATGAACTGGACTGCTGGTATCTTGACAATGGAGATTGGAATCACCCCAAAAAACTACTTCTAAACAGGTTCACATCCCCTTGGCCTGTTTACCATCTTTTCTCCCCTATCTTTGGATGGTGGGCTTGAAAGATGGGTCAAAGCATTTGAGAACCGTTATTAAAGTAGGCTTTGAAAAATCTAAGCCTACAGTTTTCCTTCATAAAGGTTTCCATGGTTATGGTGTCTCTTCACAGCGACAGAAACCTTAAGTAAGACAGTAACAAAGACATAAGATTTGGAATGTGTGACTCCTGGTGAATCTGGAGAATTCTGCCAATTGTCAAACATACAAAACTGGCTTTTTGTGAAATGTTTAGGAAACTGGACGGGCTTGGGAAGTCGTATTAACTGAGGTGCCCCAAACTCAGGAAGGAAAGCACATACAACACATGAATACCCACGCTCTCCCTCATATGTGGCTTTGAAGTATACATGTGGATACGAAAACACATGTAAGTTTTTCTATAGTCTTAAGATTTGGGAAAGCAGAAAGGGTGATATCAGGTAATACGGAAGGACAGAGGGAAGCAAAGGGACATTCAAGGCATGAAAGAGAATATAGCGTTCGCCTTTTTGTTTGTTTCTTCTTTTACATTTTTTTATTTTGTTGTAGTGGATAAGTAAATAAAAATTCAATTGATAGTTAAAGTGTAAAACACTAAGGAAAGCTCCATTGTTTGAGAAAAGCCATTCTAACCAGACAGAAGTCCACCAAGCTGAATAGGGATTGGAGGCAGGAAAGTGAATGGCTTCCTGAAATGAGGTGGCTATGTGATGGCTTTATTTCCCAGTTAATTAGAATAAAGTGGTTTGATTTTTTAAAGGCCTGTGACTTTATTTGCTTTTCTGCTTGTTTGTTTTTTGAGACAGAGTTTCTCTGTGTATCAGTGACTGTCCTGGAACTCATTTTGCAGACCAGCCTGGCCTGGAACTCAGAGATCCACCTGCCTCTGCCTCTGCCTCCGCCTCCGCCTCCTCTGCCTCCGCCTCCGCCTCCGCCTCCTCTGCCTCCGCCTC
>NW_022196898.1:57048481-57057981 GCF_008632895.1 Mastomys coucha | reverse complement strand
CCCCCCCCAAAAAAAAACTTCAATTTAAAAAATTTTTATTCTCTGAAATTTTCATGCATGCATGCATTATATTTTGATTATATTTACACCTCACTCCCTTCCTCCAGGATGTCACCCGTGTTTCCTCCAACTCCATATCCCTTTATAAAATTGTTGTTTGTTGGTTGGTTGGTTTGCTTTATACCCTAATTTAACCCAGGTCTAATTAGTGCTGCCCACATGTACATAGGTTTGAGGCCATGCACCACAGCATGGTCAACCTGCCAGGAACCACACCCCTAAAGAAAACTGACTCCATCCCCAGCAACTGTTGACTACCAATAGCTCCATCAGCTAGGGGTGAGGTCTTGAGCATCCCTTCCCGATCCGTGCTGGAATGCTGACCGGCCTGATCTTCTGTAGGCACCCACAGCTGCTGACAGTTCATTCAGCTGTCCTGTTGTGTCTGAAGACAGCCTGTCCTACCCAACCTCTTACTCTCAGAGTCTGTCTGTCCCTCTTCCCCAGTGCTCCCTGAGACTGTGTGGTACAGATGTCCCACTACAGCAGAGCACTTCATAGATACTTCCTTTCTACATTTGGACCTGTGAGTTTCTGTATTAACCACAGTCTACTCCAGTAAGAACCTTCTCTAAGGGCTAAAGGCTGCACTAGTCCTTGGGTATAGAGATCTGTAGTTAGAAGGCAATTTGAAACAATGTCCATTTAGCTAATAACAGTAATGTGTATTATGAATGGAAAGCCAGGAGCTAACACCAAGATATTGTAAGATGTTGACTGTTTTTTTTTTTTTACAGCCAGGCCAAACTTAACAGTCTCCCTTGGAAGCAGAATGAAGCAGCCAAGACCAGAAGCAGAAAGGCCTTTTATGGCAAATGAGGGAATGATTACAAAAGCAAAATTTTGCACTTATTTCTAACAATCGTGGGAAAGGTACGTGTTATGGGTTCATGGTCAGATAGTTAACATACCACGGAACATTTTATAGTCAATCAATTCTCAGAACAATGGAAATAGTTAATGTGTAATTCACAAGTTTACTGAGAAAGAACAAATCAAAAATCAAGTTGATTTCTAGCTAAGGGCGCAATTAGAGCAGAGAAAAAGAAATAAATCAAAGCCTAACATTGTTTAGCTAAGAAGAAAATAGAGTCAGCTGTTCCTTGACAATATATTCTTCTCTAAGGCCTATGGAGCTCCCCAGCAGTGAAATCTTGGCTCTATTTAAACTCCCACAAATGAGTTGCCCCTCCTGAGGCCTTAAATCTAATCAGAAATTGCTTGTTTACCCCCATAACATTCACACCACTGTTACATTCAATGTCTTGCCAAACTGGTCATTATTGTAGCTCATAGGGATCACAGCTGAAGGGAATTATTGATGTCTTGTTTGCCCACTCTACCCCCCAGCAAAGGGAAAAAACTAAGTCAGTTCCAGGTTGACTTCTCCATGTTCTGTGACCAAAGTGTGTAATATCTTCAGCAATTGAGTGTAGAATATTACCATCAAGAACAGAACCAATAATGTGTGTGTGTGTGTGTGTGTGTGTGTGTGTGTGTGTGGTGGAGTCTTTATATGTAGACTCTGCTGACTTTGAACCTGAGATCTTCCTTGCTGCCTCACTGGTGGGATTATAAGCAGATAACATAAACACCTTGATGGTGGTTTCTAAGCCAGCAGCATCAGAGACAACTGAGCTGATTCCCAGATGGAGGTAAGTCCATCTGCCCTCGTCCTGGGTAGTAGTGTTTAGCAGATGCACTAGTTATAAAAAAGACTAGTATGCCATGCTGCACTCTCACTCGCCTCTCCTTTTGTGTGCCTTTTTTTTTGGGGGGGGGGAAGGGGAGTGGCTTCGAGACAGGGTTTTTCTGTATAGCCCTGGCTGTCCTGGAACTCACTCTGTAGACCAGACTGGCCTCGAACTCAGAAATCCCCCTGCCTCTGCCTCCCAGAGTGCAGGGATTAAAGTGCTGGGATTAAACGCATGTGCTACCGCTGCCGCCGCCGCCAACACCACCCAGTTCCTTTTGTGTACCTTAAGTGATAGATTGCATGATTGTTGGTCTGGTGTGTTTGCTTTAAGTTTGTATGCCTTGTAACTTTAATACAATCTAGTAAACTCATGTCCATGTGCTCCTGATGAAATTTGTGTGTGTGTTTATGTGTAGTGCTGGAGATGAAACTCAGGGCCTGTGCATGCTAAGCAAACACTTGGGTTGTGGCAGTATTCCTTCAGAGATGTAGATAAAGATCTACTCACTCCAGATAGGGAATCCATGGGAGACCTAACTATAGTTAACACCAAAGTCCAACTAGGTGAACCAATGAGTTTTATAGGAGTTACTTATGGAATATGGGTGAGGGCTTACTGATAGGGGCAGAAATGACTTAAAGATAGCTGCACCACCAAAGTCCGCTTCAGCACAGATGACAGCTCGCTCACAAAAGCTGGAAACCTAGAAGTGCACTACAACCTGCAGGCTGCTCAACATAGTGAAGAGTGACCTCTCTGGGGAGCTCAGTTGGTCTAGCCTGTGGCAGGTGGTCTAGCCTGTGGTCTAGGCTACTCAGCTTGTTGGCACATGCCTCTAGACAGTCTTACTGCTTAAAAATGTGATTGGCACATGAGGGGTCTAATATGAATCTGGTCGTTTTCAGGAACTTCCCGAAGCATTTGGGCTCTTCCCAGTCTAACAAGCTTCCCTGCAGGACTGGATGTTTCCCCTGCCCTTACATCACCATGTTGATTCTCCTCCTTTCTTAGATGGAAGGCTTCCATCTTGAGGAACTGCTACACCAATGCCTTCTACCACTGAGCTACATCCTCAGCCTTCCTGATTTATTTACTCTGTTTCTGTCTAGTACAAGCTAAAACACACGGTGACTGTATACATGAGAGTGTCAGGAAACTCCAGGTTTAGAAAGGAGTAAGGTTAAACTCAAAGGTCACAAAATACTTTCATTTGAAATGTCTATGGAATATTCTCTCAATGTCGGCATTCTTCATAGCTTTTTGTTATGTTGAAATCCTTGATCCTCTGAGGTGAGGGATTCTGTGATGGTTAATAATGATTGCCAGGGCTGGAGAGATGGCTCAGCAGTTAAGATCACTTGCTGATCTGGCAGAGAACCCAGGTTAGGTTCCCAGCACCCACATGGTGGCTCACAACTATCCGTAATTCCAGTTCCTGGAGACCCAGTGCCCTCTTCTGGCCTCCAGTGGCACTGTTCAAATGCAAACATGATGGCCAACAGTCATACACATAAAACAAAAAGAACTTTGAAAAAATGTTGATTGTTGTTCCACCTACAGTCTCAGAACTGAAGAAGCATTAGCCAATCAAGTTGTCCTCAAGTAGCACTCCTTCAGAAGTGTAGATGTTATTCTAACTGATAACAAGCAATAAGGGTGCTTCTTATGTGTCTGTGATGTGGGGTATTAAAATATTAACTACACAAGAAATTATGTATTCTGCTTTTTCCCTTAGGAATTATATCTTATTTGTTTTAAGTGGCCTCTTAGTTTACTTCTGTATTGTTGCTGTTGTAAATATTTAATGTATCAAAAGTGAAAACAAACTAAATAACTTAAAAAGATGTATTCCTAAGATTTAAGGTTCAGTATTTGAATTTAGCCAGAAGTATTTACTGCATTGAATTGTTGAGAGAAAACAATATGCAGTCAAACATAGATGCATTTCAAATATATTAACTGTTTAACATACAGAGAGCACATGGTCACACCAATAACAACAATGTAATTTCTCAACCAGAAGATTATAAACATCAAATGAGGTTTTAACAAACCTATTTTCTACCACAAAACAAAAAATAAAAATTCTAAAACCAAGGATTGTAATTTCTTCAAATTATGGGACTGAGTAGATAAGATATCCCTGTCAGTGGCCATTTAGAAGTTTATTGTATATCATCCAATAGTTATTTTTTCTCTTTATTCTGGGATAATTACATATTACAGCATGAAGCTGCAAAGATAGTGTGAACATTTTGCAGCCAGACATTTACTTTTTCCAAGTAGTTACAACTGACATAATTATAGTGTAATATAAAGCAGGAATTTATATATGCAGAGTGTGTGTGCAGCTCCATGCCATTTTACCCTGTGTGCAGGAAACTCTGTCTCAAAAAAATTATGTGTGTGTGTGTATGTTTGTGTGTGTGTGTGTGTGTGAGAGAGAGAGAGAGAGAGAGAGAGAGAGAGAGAGAAAGGGAGAGAGAGAGAGGAAGGGAGAGAGAGAGAGAGAGAGAGAGAGAGAGAGAATGTGAAAGCTCCCTGGAAAAGCTACACATGTATGTTGAAGATTCTGTAGCCTGGTAACTGATTAGATTCAGCGATGGTACAGAGTTGAAATGTTATGGATGGTGAGTCAAAATGAGTTAGGCTGTTTTTAATCCCTTGTGACAGCCATTTATCACTCACCGATATATCTGACCTAACATCCTACATCTTCTTGACTTTTCGATAAAAGTCTTGGAATGTGTTGTTAAGTTTGGCACACTTAGTCACTACCAACCCAAAAGCAGGTAAGATCTAAAACCTAAATATGACATAAGAGCAGACATTTCCCAGCTTTGTTGCAGTCTGTCTGACAGATGTCCCTACCACTATACTTGCATTGATTTCTGATTTTCTTTTATTCTGTGACTAATAAAAAAATCTCCTGTGACCATTTCACAGTGGAACTATCTTTCAGGGTTGCCTGAATCTGGGTCTCCCAGCCATGGTCACTTTTATTTGGCTCTGATAAACTCCATTCCTTTGAAGGAAGAGGTATGTTTTGCCCTGACACTTATTAGAATCCTTTCTCAGGGAGTAACACAGGTTGTGATTAATCCCTCCAGCAATAAGCCATGACAACCCCTGGGAAATACTGCCAACCAGCAAAGTTCATTAGAAACTCAGTGCCCAGATTTTTCAATTGAAGTCTCGTCATATAAACACCCATTATAGGCATTTATCCAAATTCTCAGCTCCTATAGGGAAAAGTTATATTTATCATAAGTGATATGATTTACATAATTAGTTTAAGAACAAGGTTATTTGACAAAGAATGTAACTTTTCTTTGTCTCACTTTACCGGGAACTAGTGTGTTTGTCTTTGGAATTTCCTGAGTGTGGGAGTATCTTTGTTATTCACAGTGTGCCCAGTAGTTTATACTAATGACGTAATTCAGGAGTTGCCCTTCGAATAGCTTAAAGTAATGAGCTGATTCATGCTGGGGGCAGTCCACTTCAGAAAGATTAGCCTTCTAATTAGAAGGTGAAGCTTCAAGCCTTGAGATACCAGCCTACTTAGAAGGCAATGTCAAGAGTGAGCTACGTCGTCAGAAACAGGCAAACATGTTTGTGACTTTCCATTACATCAGAATTTATTGAATAACAAACTTACAAGGTACAGCGGTTTCAGTGACACAATTTGCCTCCTCCTGCACTCCCATTGTACTGGAGATATAATTAAGGGCATTTCCATTCTTGCAGAGGGCCTGGGTATAATTCCCAGCATCCACAACTAACTGTTTCTCTAGTTCTAGGGAATCCAATGCCATCTTCTGGTGTCCATAGGCACAAGGCACACACACGATGCTCATACATGCAGGCATTCACACATACACATAAAATAAAAATAAATGTTTAAAAAAAGTAAAATAAAATTCTCACTTTTCTTGATTATGCTGGTCAAGGTCAATATGAGTTCCTTTTCCAATCTTAATCACTTAACATTAACCTTAAGGTTGTACGTTATACATCATACAGTAAATATATGTATTCCTACACACACACTATAAGAATAACTGCAAAGGGTTGAGAAGTCAAGAAAGTTCAAAGTCTGTGAGGCTAAAAATTGAAAACTAATAGAGATGTAAAACTTTCTATTGACAAGATAATGAACCCCACTAAATCTTGCTAGAGAATTCACTGTGACTTGACGGTAAACCAGGCTGCAAGATCAGAGTTGAACTGCAGAGATTAAGGCAAACTCCAGAGGTAAAAGGTCAGGGCCAGGTTTAGATGAATGAAAAGTTAGATAGATGGGCAAACAGGACAGGCAGACAGCAATTTGGGTAGGCTACATCAACAGCAGGATCCTGGCTAAGCAGAAGTCTGTAGACACCTGAAAGTTCTCTCCATGTCATTCTGGAAGGTTGGTTGGGGCCATCATAGATAGCTACAGAAATGCTAGAGGCCTACCTTTGCAGGGTGATGTCCAGATGAGGAAGTTAGACTCTTTCCCCAGGCTAGTATGTCCAGTATACTCCTAAACTTGGTATTCCTGATTTTTGTTTTGTTTTGTTTTTCGAGACAGGTTTCTCTGTATAGTTCAGGCTGTCCTGAACTCAGAAATCTGCCTCCTGAGTACTGGGATTAAATGTGTGTGCCACTACCTCCTGGCCCTGATATGATTTTAATGTTCATGTTCCCTTAGAATCTCAATTCACCCCAGTGGATTTGTAGGGTGGAACCCAAAGAGTAAATTATTAATTAGTTTATGTCATGTGCATGGTGCCAGGTACTATGCATATGTCCAAGGTCCATAGCTACCCTCCATTCATAAAATAATGTTGCTTGGAAATCGCAGTCCTTCAAGGCAGGGCACAGGCTGAAAAACAACTGTTTTATACAATATGAAGTATCTTATGGCCACAAAAAGGCTCTAGAGATTGGGTTCAATCACATGGCTGATGACTAAGTCAGTTGTACATATTTAATAAACCGCAATGAAAAGTCCCAGTCAAACATTGTGGTGCATGCCTGCAATCCCAGAGTTCAGGAAACAGGCAAGAAACTGCTATAAGTTGGGGGCCAATTAAGTCTCTACAACAAGTTCAGGCCAGCCAGAAATGCCTAGCAAGGCCTTCTTTCAAACAAACACAAGTTTAAAAATGAAAAACAAACACATAAACAAAACAGAAAGAAAGAGAGGGAAAGAGAAAGGGAGAGAAGAAGAGAAAGAAAAAAGAAAGAAGGAAGGAAAGAAAGAAAGAGGAAGAGAAAGAAAGAAAGAAAGAAAGAAAGAAAGAAAGAGAGCTAGCGAGCAAGCCGAGCAGTGGTTGTGCACGCCTTTAATCCCAGCACTTGGGAGGCAGAGGCAGGCAAGATTTCTGAGTTCAAGGCCAGCCTGGTCTACAGAGTGAGTTCCAGGACAGCCAGGGCTACACAGAGAAATCCTGTCTCGAAAAAAAAAAAAAAAAAAAGGAATGAATGAATAAATGAATGAATCTGTTGCTGTGTGCTCTGGGGAGTTTTCCTGGTTGATAGTTGCATCCCTGTGCTGGAAGGGAAGGGTTCCATACTGAGCGTGTGGAAGCTTTATATTTAAAATGCTCCACAGCTGTATCCTTTCTCCACTTGGCTGGTCCCAATTTATATAATCTGTCTGTCCATAATTATTGTGTTGTGAATCATTGCAATAAATTGATAAGCATCAGGGAATTACGGGAAACCCAAGTTTGTAACCACTAGCTCATAAAAGCAAGTTGCCGTGTAATCTGGAGGAATCCTTTTTGTACTTAGTAGAACCCCGATTTAAGCAAGCAGTCTACCCGTGAGCTACACTTCTACCCCCAAGGTAGTTATATAACCTGAGGACTCTAGATCTTGTTAAGGAGTTTACCCTAACGCTGTGAAGCCTGAGCTCAAATAAGGTCCTTAGCATCAGAATTCTGTGCAGCCAGCCAGTCATAGCATGTAGGGGTGGTAGGGATGTCAGCAGTGACCAGGTAGGGGCACAGCTCCATTCTATTCCCCCCTACACATACACATACACACACACACACACACACACACACACACACACACACACACACACACACACTTACTTATCACTGCACTCTGTAGGAATCTCCATTCAGGCAGTACTGGGATTTAGGGCTTCATACAGAAAGGAACTGCAGGGCAAGCCAGTATGAAGCAGGATTAGAGGTTTATTAAAAGACATTTTTAATATTGATCTTAAGCACAAAGGATAATAGAAAGAGAGAAGAAAAGAATAAGGCATACCCAAATGAGGATATGGGTTTCTCAAGGGACCCACAAAGGATTTCAGTGGCTCTCAACTTACAATTCCAAAAGTTGCTAAGAAACAAGTGTGCCCCCTTCACCCAGCCTTTTTTACCCATTGCTTTATATGTGTGGTTGACAACGAAGTCAGAAGTTAAAGCACTTGCCTTTTCTAAGCAAAGTTGTGAATTTTGTTATGAGAGAGGCATGCAGAAAGCTCAAGGTTACAGATGGTAAATAAAGTTGATTTATTGTTTTTGCCATCCTTGATTAAGATGTCTCTAGGGAACATATTGTCGCAGTAGGTAATTTAGGTTTTATCAGTGGTCCCCTGCTTGCTCTTCCTAGTAGGAAAGGCAGAGCAGGTCTAAGGAGGCAGGGCCTCTTTTCTTTCCCCAGCTTTTCTTCCCATGTCCCCACAATTTCACATCTTTCTGTCCTGCCTCAAAAACTCTCCCCTACTCTGTGATCCCAGATACTTGCTAAGGGGCAGTTTTACAAGCAAGGAGGACAGGTTAGGCCTACCATGTTAGCATTCTTCTGAACAAGTAGTTTGGGGTTTGTATTTGGTTTGTTTGTGGTGCTGGGAGTCGAACCTAGGACCTCACCAATGCTAGGCAAGCACTCTACCCCGCAGACTAGTCTCAGCCCACAAGCAGGTTCTTGGAAATACAAAAGGGAGGAGAACATTTGTTGTAAGGATTTATACCTAGAGACGTTCTTATTTGGGAGCTAAAAAACAACACAAAAGGCTTGTCTCCCAGGAATCTTTGGTCTTCATTTGTAGTCGGCCACTGTGCATATATTCCTTCAGTTCTTGTCAGACAAGATATAATTAAATGACTTCTCTCTTGTTAATCCAGGTTATGTCAATTTAATTTAGCTCAGCAAAAGAAGCCATTTCTCCATTCTCAGGACATGTTTACATCCACATTTGGGCAATTATGAGGAAACCTGCTATATTTGGGTAAGTCTGGGGGAATTCCTCCAACTGTAAAACACAAGTCAGGACCAGACCAAAACGGGAAACAATAAATATCCAAACTGACCCTGACTGCAGCAATAAGCTATGACATAAACACAAATGTGGAGAAGCACCTTAGCAGCTACACTATCTAAGAAAGCAGCAGCAGTTGCTTCTCCACTGGAGCCTATGACTTATTCTGGGTCACAGGTTTTTGTCTAAGTTCACAGTACCATATGTGAGTTTCCCCCTGGTGGAGTGGGTTGGACATTCAATCAAAACATTGGTTCTATCCATAACTGCTTTTGCCACTACTGCAGCTTAAGCTGGCACATCTTGGCAACAGCTTCAGTCATGAAGCACCCGGGATCCACAGGTGCATACCCAAGTATGGGTTTCCCCTTTCTCTATCAAGTCCAGACTCCAGGGGAATCACCTGCGGCCTCTAGTTCACTCTTTTCTTTCTTTCCTACCTGACCTTTCTTTTGCATGGGTATCAGAGCACAGACAAA
>NW_022196898.1:57047492-57048423 GCF_008632895.1 Mastomys coucha | reverse complement strand
AAAAAAAAGAAACACAGTGGACAAGGCCTTAGGGAGAGAAGCTTCAGAAAAAAAGGCAGAGGGCCTTTCCCTCAAGTGCATTTTGTTCCCTGGACTGTTCTTGGACATGATTTCATGCCTCCTGCAATAAACATTTACAGTCAGTGTAAAAGATATGTGTATTCTTGTTGGATGTCAGAACACGGCTATAGAATCCAATCTGCTGCAAAGATGCACTGAATGCTGTCCTCAGTGTGCCCTGGCCTTCTGCCTTGTGTTTGTGCTTTCCCAGATATAATCTATAGTATATGCCAGGGAATTGTGTTTAAATTGGCCTGTCCTGAGAAAGTTCTGGAAAAGGCTGTTCTGTTAATGTTCAGCACATGCTTACTGGCATTTATTTACATGATTTTCTGAATGACCCTCCTTATATCATTGCTTTCTTTGTTTCATTCATGTATAAAAGAACACTGAAACTAAAGTAAACTTGTCTGCAGCACTAGACTGTAGTCTGCACCATTCTTGAAGGTCTTCAAATCCTGGGTCTTGCAAATAGATCTGCATAGGTCAACGAAAGTCAACATCGTGGATTCCAGGTTTGGGACTTCCAAGAAGGGCTCTTTAATATAAATATGATTTGTGTTTTCTTTACCCTTCAGTCTCCCAGTTATGAGAAGTGCCAGGCTATCACCATTATTGCTCCTTCTTTTACCCAACTCATCCAATAGATTGGAGGAGAACAAAGGAAGTCAGCTCCTATTCTCTTTCTTGTTGCAATTCCTCCCTCATAGCTTCCATCTCCCTATGTCCCACCACCCAAGCCTCAGATAACTCTTATCATACATAACAGCAGCCAGGCTGCCTCTGCAGCTGCTAGCTGACACTCCACCGCCACCACCGCCACCACCGCTGCTGCCGCCACCTCCACCACCACCACCGCCACGGCCGCCGC
>NW_022196898.1:56986454-57047409 GCF_008632895.1 Mastomys coucha | reverse complement strand
CACCACCACCACCTCCACCTCCACCACTACCGCCGCCACCACCACCACCACCACCACCACCACTCCCAGTGCTTGTAATATCTGCTCTAGGCCTTCAGCTGTTCTCAAAACACCTCCATACTCCCTTGCTTAATCCTACCATTAAGTAGGCATGTCACCCCCATGCCACTCTCCCCCAAAAGACTGCTATCCCCAATAGATATACCCTCCCCTTAGTTACATATCTCATATACTACCTCTACATTACCCATGATACTGTCACCACTGGCAAAAAGCACACTGCCACATCACATGTGGACAGAAAACCGTGTCAAAATTCCTTCTGCAAACATTCTACCATTAGACTTCAGTTGCCTGTCATTCCCCATATCAAGACAACACCGTTGTTCTTCCCAAACTTATCCTGGGTTTTAATCACATCCTGCCAAGTGTTGCTAATATATCTAAACGGGGGGGGGGGACATAAACAGTGTTTACCCTATCTATTGGCCAAACAACAAATCAAAATATCACTCCACTAAAGTTTACTCTGGGGAAATTACAGAGCAAAGTTCCCTCTAGGCTTACTTACAGAACAATGGTGAGGGATTATGGGCAGAAGCATGGACATCCTGAAGGCAAAATCTGCACCCAGCATGAATGTGGTGATTTTAATGAGAAAGGTCCATAGGCAAATATTTTTGAATGCTCAGTCACTGGAGGGTTAGAAAGATTAGGAGACATGGCCTTGTTGGAGGAAGTGTGTCACTTGGGGTGGGTTTTGAAGTTTCAAAAGTCCATGGGAGGCCCACTGTTCTTTCTCTTGATCTGCAAATAATATGTAGCTCTCAGCTACTCCTCCAGCACCATGTTCCCTGCATGACAACACTGGACTAAAACTCTGAAACTGTAAATAAGTTCCCAATTAAATCCTTTTTCTTTATAAGAGTTGCCTTGGTCATGTTGTGTCTTCACAGCAATAGAACAGTAACTATGTCAGAAATTAGTACCAGGGAGCAGGATATTTCTGTAACAGACCTCACAACTACCTGTTGACAGAATGTGGACTTTGGATTAATGTGCCATACTTGTATAAGCAGGGAAGACAGTGGTGCCGAGAGCAATGGAAAATGCAAAGGCCTGGTTCCAAAGGTTTCGGAGGAGAAGAATACTAACAAGTAGCCTAGAGACCATTCTTGTGATATTTTGGGGAAGACTGTGGCTGCTTGTTGCCCTTGTCCTGAAGATCTGCCTGAGGTTCAGCTGAAGAATTTTGGATTGATGGCTTTGGCAGAGGAGATTTCAAGACAACTTGGTATTTATTAATGGTGTCATGTGGTCACTCTTGTTAGCATACAGGCATTTCCACCAGTCTCCTCATAGGGACCTAGCAACAGCTACATCATCATCTGCCACTGCCAGGTGTGCCAGGTATGGGCTGAGTATAAAAAGACTGCCTACCACCATAGCTCTGTTCCCATGTTTCTCTGTCTGTTCCAGTGTCCCACTCTACACCCTCATGGTTCTGCCCCTCTGTCTGCCTCTACTCCTGTTCGCTCCCAGGTACTCCCTCACCACATTATATTCTTAACAAGTCTTATGTAGTAGATCTATAAAGAAAAGGACCAAGGTGAGCAAACAGATACAAAATGTACAGTTTGAGGAGAAATCATTTTCCAGGAATTATAATGGAGCTAAGTGATCAAGGAGATAAAAAGTCTAAAGGAAAGCCTGATGCTAAATGGATTAAAAGGAGTGGAGACCCCAGGCTAAGACCCCACCCAGCTAAATTTCCAACGTGTAAAAAAAGGAACTAAAGAAAAACTTAAATGTAGAGGAAACCATCAACAACAGAAAGCTGATGCAAATGTAATTGTAGTCCTTCCCAGACCTAACTGAAAGAAGGGATTTATGATCTTGCCCCAGCAAGCACTAGAACTTGGCAGCTGCAGTCATGTTCTGACTTTAGAGCCAAGAATAGAAGAAAGGGGTTATGGAATCTCCACTTGAGTCTAAAGAAAGCCACTGAGGCCAGGCATGTGTCAGGGGTGTCCCTGCGTGAAGGCCCAGAGATACCATTTCATGAATCCAAAGCCTGGATTGCATTGGAGACCCCCAAAATGCTGCAGATGCTAGTCATGGGATACCTGCTGTAATGGTTTGTACATGCTTGGCCCAGGGAGTGGCACTATTATGGAATGTGGCTTTGTTGGATAGGTGTGTCACTCTGGGCGTGGGCTTAAGACCCTCACCCTAGCTGCCTGGAAGTCAGTCTTACACTAGCAGCTTTCAGATGAAGATGTAGAATGCTCAGCTCCTCCTGTACCATGGCTACCTGCACGTTGCCATGCTTCCTGCTATGATGATAATGGACTGAACCTCTGAACCTGTAAGCCAGCCCCAATTAAATGTTGTCTTTTATAAGACTTGCCTTGGTCATGGTGTCTGTTCACAGCAGTAAAACCCTAAGACACCTGCCAATGAGAGCTTGCAGACCAGGTATAGAGAAAGAGCTCAAAAGAGAAAAACGTGTTGCAGTCAAAGAAAGTTGAAGAGAGTTGATGACCTGAAGAGGGCTTTGACATCAGCCATGGAGATGGGGAGTTTTGAGTTTGCCCCACTAGTTTTCAAAACTGCTTACTTTGGTCTCTGTTCTCCCCTCTGGAATTGTCATATATATTCTGTGCCATTGTATGTTGAAAGTATGTGATCTGATCTTTTATTTTATTGGAGTGTTGCTATTAAGACATTGCCTTAAGTTGCAGAAGAGACTTTGAACTTTAGACGTTTAAACAATGCTGAGACTGTGAAAGATTATGGTAATTTTTGAAGTAGGACCAAATGCCTTCTGCATAATGATATGGCTACCAGCCCATGGGGGCTATGGGGTGGGGTATGGTGGCTTGAATGAGAATACTACCCCCTATAGGCACACATATTTGAATGCTTAGTCACCAATGAATGGAACTCAAGAGGTATTTGGTCATTGGTGTCTCTTTATAGCAGTAGAACAGTGACTAAGATAATGAATGATGACATCCCTACTGCAGATAAAAAGAACTTGCCTTGAGTACTGCCATTTTTGTTAGGGTCCAGGAGTCACCCCACAAACCACACAGATACTTAGTCAGACACGGATGGTTTATTAAATGCACACTGGAAGACTGATTGACCAGGGCAACAGCTAAAAGCTATAAGATGGACATTTCTCAAGGCAAGCTTATAAAGGCTAAAATGGCAAAAACCACAGTGAGCTCATACACAGATGTTGGAAGCGCTGCCCAGTAGTCAGCCCTTACTCAAGCCATTTTAGACATAAAAGGTCATATTGACCTTTAATTTGATAGGTCCTACATGAAGCTCATAGTTGGAGAATTTCTTAAGATTAACAAACCTCATACCATACAGAGCAGGTTATGTGTTACACCACACACTCAAATGGCAGGAAAGGTTTCCCTTGCCATGAACTCCCTTTGCAAATCCTCAAAGCAGAAAAATGGTCAAGCCCTGCCTGAGGAACTCCAGCAGTGGGCCCCGTCCGAAGACCTCCCGACCTGTCAGAACTGTACTGTACAAAGGTTATCTCCTGCCTCTCACTGGCACTCTCCCCAGGTGATGCTAATTTTAAGTGAAAAGTCTAAACAAAAGCTGAACTTCCCACAGAAACACTCCAATCCCTGAGCACAAAACTCCACCAATCCCTGAACAGGAAAACTCACCAATTCCTGAGTTGCCCTAAACTTGAAATCCGGCCAATCCTCTCCCTGAAAAGTTCCACCCTAGAAAGCACCACCCCCTAAGGACCCCTATATAAACACTGTGCTTTGACCAATTCACTGCTGCTGTCTGCTCAGGAGTAGAGGCAGCCGCTCCTGCATTTGTCCCTCCTCTCCCAGGACTCTCTAGTAAATCTCTTTTATGAGAGTAGCTGCCTGGTGTGACTCTCTCATCAGAAGACTAGAAGTAATGAAGAAGGGAAGAATCAAAGAGAAGGAGGAAGGCTGAGGCTCTTGAGTGCCTCCGCTCAGCTGGGGGTACCTGCCCCTGGGAGCTGCAGTGCCTCAGCTGGGGGTACCCTCCCCCTGGGGGCTGCAGTGCCGAAGCTGGGGGTACCCTTCCCTGGGAGCTGCAGTGCCAAAGCTGAGGAGGCTTCCTCTCAGCTCTGGTTCCTGGGCTAGCATGTCTCAGGATGCCTTTCTATTGGACACAGTCCCACCTCAGAGCTGTGTAGTCCCTAGGCCCCCAGGTCTCAGGATAACCCTTCCATTAGGATGCCTTCTCCCCTCAGAGCTGTTTGGTTCCTGGGCTTCCGTCTCAGGACACCTTCCCATCTGAGCAGAAAGGCCAACAGTATGTGGTCAGCATGACTCTGGTCTGAATCAAGTTATTTTTCTGTGTCAATGACTGCAGGCATATTACAGTAACAATATGAAATAGCTGGCTGGTGTGGAACAAAAAGGCTACAGCTATCCTGGGGTTGTGGGGGCAGTCTCCAACGATTTTTGACTTTAGACTCCATTTTACCTAAGCAATTCCCTCTCTAAGCAACAATAGTTCCCCAAAAGATAATGCCTGATCCTAACAATAGAAAGAACAAATGAATTTGATTGCTTGGCCAAAAACACTTACATTCAATGTCAGCCAACAATGATGGAGCAATGGGGTTGTCCCTAAACCCCAAGTTCTGTTTGGTAAAAATTGTAACTGTTACTCAGCCCAGATGCGTGCGGGTTTTATGCTTATAAATGCTGCTTCGATCTATACTCGGGGCTGCCAGAAGAAACAAGGCTCCCAAGTCCTTGTCTGGTGGCCCTGATCTATCAATGACTGCTTATGTGGTGGGAATAATAAAAGACTTTGCTGCTTCACAAGCCCACTGGTATTTTCTCTCCCCTTCTCGTGGTGCACATGGCGTTCACTGAGAACTACTGTACTTACTTAGCTACAATCAGCCAATTGGTGTTTGTGTTGACATTCAAATGAAAGGCAAGCACTGAGTTTTGTCATTTCTTTTTTTTGTTTGTTTGTTTTTTGGTTTTTCGAGACAGGGTTTCTCTGTGTAGCCCTGGCTGTCCTGGAACTCACTTTTGTAGACCAGGCTGGCCTCAAACTCAGAAATCCAACTGCCTCTGCCTCCCAAGTGCTGGGATTAAAGGTGTGCACCACCACTGCCCGGCACGTGATTTGTCATTTCTTGACACCCAACCCAACCTTTTTCTTTGCTTCTGTTTTTGCTTTCAAGACAGGGTTTCTCTGTGTAGCTGTCCTGGAACTCCATTGCAGACCAGGCTGGCCTTTCTGCCTCTGCCCCTGGGATTCATCTGAGTGCTGGGATTAAGTGTGGGTGACCCCAGCACAAGGCTAAGGATTCTGTGCTTTTACAGCGCACCTACTTAAGAACTCTTCTCTGCATCTGTGATCTGCTTAGGTTGCTGCTTCCTCAGAACTGGGCATGAACCTGGATGAATCCACATGATTCCTGTTTCCAGTTCCATTCCTTTGTCATTAGTGCCTGGTGCTAGCATCTTGATTTTCTCTGTGTTGTCCCCATCCAAACTTTCTAAAATGTTATATAGAAGGATCATCCATTTGCAGGGACGTCACTGGCATGTGGATCAGCTAGGAGCTGATCATTCAGTATACATCATGACCATATAGAGATCCTCTGCCAACGGCACTGAATTAGAGACTTTATTCTTTTTGTGTCCAACAGCTTAAAATAAATTCAGTATCAACAAATTCATGAGCCATCTGCTCAGCAGATCACTACCATCTGTAGCCTTGGCCCTGTTACCTGATTCGAAGCCTTGCAAAAAATGCCCTTGGCCAAACATTGCATTATATCAGAATTTAGATTCCCAGCTGGGCATCTTTAACCCTAGCATTCAGATCCCTTCACCTAGGGAGATTGAAGCCAGTCTGGAAACAAAATGAAAAATCTCATAATTTTTTGAGAAAAGTCTCAAAAAATAAGGTTAACTTTAAAAAAAAAAAAAAGGAGCCAGGGTTAGTGCATATGCCTTTAAAGGCAGTGGCAGGCAGTTTTCTGTGAGTTTCAGGCCAACAAAAGATACTTGGAGAGACCTAGTCTCAAACAAACAAACAAACTAGGTGCATGATGGACATGTCAGATGGCTTTTATCCCAGCACTCAGGAGGCAGAAGCAAGAGGATCTTTGAGTTTAAAACCAGCCTGGTCTACAGAACATGTTTGAGGCCAGACATCTACACAGTGAGACCCTGTCCCCAACTTTATGCAAAAAAAAAAAAAAAGTCATTAAAAAAAGTAGCAGAAAAGTTGTTTGCAGATCTTCATAGTCTTCTTTTCCCGAATTCTAACTTAAAGAAACCTAACTTTTTTTTTCTTTTTCAGGGTATCAACCAAGGCCTAAACATTCTTTCCTTGGCACTCTGTACCCTCCCACTGTTTCTTTGAAGACTCCCTTCATTCCTTTTACCCTCACCCTCTCCCAACACATCCTTCCTGAAGTGGCTTGCCAACCTCTGTGTCTTAACATAAAGCCAAGACTTTTTCTCGTCTCCCTCCAACCCCCCAGCAGCGGTTGAATTTTCAGTTGGCCTTCCCTATTGTTTTTTTCTCCAACTCTAATAAAAATGGTTCTCAAATTCCACCCACATACAACACTAATAACAAAGAAAAAAGGAAAGAGGGAAAGGACTAAGGGAGAAACAAATAAATAAGCCACTCAGGAGGTAGAGGCAAGAAAATCAGGAGTTCAAGGTCATTCATAGCTGCACAGCTATTTTATTTTTAGGTTTAGTTTTTCAGGACAGAGTTCTCTGTGTAAGAGCCTTGACTATTCTGGAACTCAGTTTGTAGACTATGCTGGCCTCAAAGGAACAGAGATCCACCTGCCTCTGCCTCCCAAGTGATGGGATCCAAAGTATGGACCGTAATGCCCAGCACTGCATAGCAATTTGAACACCAATCTGGGCTATGAAAGGGACCCTGTCCCACCCCATGTCGGAGATTGGTTTTAAAGCTTTAAGTCAAGCCAGCCATCTGTGTGTCCAAACGCTGAAAACACTTATCCCCAAATGGTTTTTGATTAATCAATAAAGATGCCAACAGCCAATGGCTGGGCATAGGGTGGGGACTCAGAGAGGAACAGAGAAGGGCAAAAGGATGGGGGGTAGGAGCTGCAGTAGATAAAGCCCAACAGCCATGACAGAATTTGTTTAAGTGGCCACTGGCCACTTCCTCCATTGGGCCTGGGGTGTCAGGGGGAGGGTTAGGAGTGCCCAGTCTTTGAGGTAGCCAAGGCATTTTAAAAGTGTGTGTGTGTGTGTGTGTGTGTGTGTGTGTGTGTGTGTGTATTTGTGTGTATCTGTGTATCATTCATTCAAATATCCATAGGTAGCTCCTGGGTGGGTGAGCACATGCGATCCATTGGGAGCACAAGGCAGTGCCACATAAACTCACCACTACAACCCTAAACAAAAAACAAAAGAGAAACATAATGGTTTAATTACAAAAAGTAGAAATCAGCTGAGTGGGGGTGATGATGCACACCTTTACTCCCAGCACTAGGGAGGCAGGGGCAAGTGCATCTCTGAGTACGAGGCCAGCCTGGTCGGCAGACAAAACCTGCCTTGAAAAAACAACATAAGAAGAAAGAGGAAGGAGAAGGAAGGAGGAAGAAAAAGGAAAAAGGAAAAGAAAGGAAAGAAGGAGGAGAAGGAGAAGCAGGAGCAGCAGCTGCTGCAGTTGGCAAAGAAAGACAGGAAACCCTTCCCTTCCCCGCCAAGGGAATAGCAATAGCCAAAGTCAGTCGTATATAAACCCGAGAAAGGCAGGTAGTAAGCAACTGTCCTACAAAGTGTCACAGTGGCTCATGGCCCAGCTATTTGGGAACTTTCTCTCCACCCACCAGTCTACTCCCATTGAGAGAAAGCATTTGCCCTTTCTAATATTCTCTTTCAATCACATGTCAGATTCTTCAAAGTAGGACACGAGAACCTGGATACTTCACCAAGGAGTTCTTAGTCACTTGCAGAATGACTAAGGATTTGGATTCAGGACTGTGTGTGGAGCTGACTTCCCTGAGGGGTGATCAATAGGATTCAGTATCGGGGTGAACCAGTTTCACCTCAGAGCCCGTCCCCCGTGTCCAGTCTCCCATCTCAGTCTCATCTGTACGGGCTGCTGAAACTAAGATCTGCTCTGAAACTTTCTAACGCAAAAGTTTTCAGGAAAGGATGATAGTATGCAACCCAAGCAGAAATTAAATAGGATACAAAACGCCGCTGGAGTTTGGCGATTTGGATGGCACTCAGTTGAGCAGGCTGCTCACCTCATGGCATCCAAGAGCAGAGGTGCACTATGGAACTATTCTGGCAATCTCTGAAGAATGGACTGAAGCCAGAAATATTAATATAAGTAATACAAAATAGACATCAAGGTCATATTTAAAATTATATATACACGAACTATTTTCTTTTCCCAGTGATGGGGCTAAAACTCTTGCTTGCTAATAAATAGTCTCTACCTTTGAGGTACATCATCAACCCCTAATGCATATGTCCATGAGCACAGGAAAATGTATGTTAGGATTAAACCAACATTGCCCGTGCTAAACACATCTTCTATCATTGAACTACACCAATAGCCTGATTTTTTTTTTTAAGTCAGATTATTATATTGCCCAGACTAGTCTTGGCCTCTTCTTGATTGTTCTGCTTCAGTCTCTGGAATGCTGGCATTTCAGATGTAGCCATCAAAACCAGCCTAGCCTGATTTAAATACACACATCCACTATAAAGATGTGGGGTAACCCTTGGTTTAAGCATTATTAAATTCCTAATGTTTCATTCACACATTACAGACATCTTACTGCCACTACTTCCCCAAGAAGCATACCTCTCAGCTTCTTGCCAACTGTACTATTTACCATCTCTAAGCCTGATTTTGGTGTCTATGCTTAAGCCATTCTCTGCCCAAATCAGTTTTATAGGATGGTAAATAGAGCCTCCAGCAGTTTCTTAACTCTCAAACACTCTTAATCTTAAAGGATCAGTACCTTTGAGAGCAGACACTGGGATTACTTTGCACACCTTTTCTCCATCTCCACTCCTCACTCCCTTATCTAAGGCCTAGCCCAGTGCAGCCAGTAGTACCATAGAACTATCATCTCACTACATGAGGCGGCTCACGACCCAAATCCCAGTATTGCGAAGGCTGAGGCAGAAAGATTGTCCTAAGTTTGAGGACAGCTTGGGCTACATGCTAGCCTCAGCTGTAGTGTGAGACCCTAACTAATATAAAAGATAAGATTTGATTCAATGGAAGCACTCTACGTAAGTGGCAGACTTTATGTTTTTCGTTGTTGTTTTGAGATTGGGTCTCTAGGAATCTTGGCTTCAGAACCACAGATCCGCCTACCCCTTCTTCCCCAGCACTGGAATTAAAGCGGGGGCCACCACACCCAGTTGAGAGTATTTTCTTTAATGCTCACAACCCAGTTAAAATATTACTCTAATCTTAGCCGAGCAGTGGTGGCGCACGACTTTAATCCCAGCACTTAGGAGGCAGCGGCAGGCGGTCGAGATCAGCCTGGTCCACAGAGTGAGTTCCGGGATAGCCAGGGCTACACAGAGAAACCCTGTCTCGAAAAACCAAGAGAAAAAAGAAAAAGAAAAAAAAAAAAATCCTAATCTTAGAAAAAAAATGGGGCCGTCTAGGACTTCCGGTAGGACACGATTACCTCTGCGAAAGCCACAAGGACTCTATCGGAGTCAATTCCCCGACTCTTAGTCCTTTCTGGAGAATCTTAACAAAATTAACTCATGAGATCTCGACCGCTCCGCAGCAGGAGTCACGCATTTGTCCAGAACGTAAGCGTCACGAGATCCTCTCCCTGCCTCGAAGAAAAAAAACAAACTACTGATGCAAACTCTAAAACACAGCAACTGTGTCCAAACCCCCTTCCCCCGGGCCAAATTCCCAGGAGAAAGTCAACAGCCCGGCACACAGACCACCGGAGCCGATCCAACACGCAGCGACCTCGCGCAATCAGGAAAAGGAAGAGCCTGCGCACACGGGCGGCTCTGATTGGTCCCGGGCTTAGCTCGAACGCCCGGGCGTGTGGCGTCACTTCCGCTGGGCCCGCCATCTTGTTCCCAGGGGCAGTTGGCGGAAGAGATCGAGCTCTTCGGCAGTCCGTTCTGCCTTGCGTCTGGAGTTCTCGCCGCTTGCGTTTGGCGTCCGTCTTAGGCCCCGGAGTCCGTGTGTCGGCGTCCCAGTTGCAGTCCCTCGCTCGCCTGGGGCACAACGCGGCGGGCTCCTTGCCCCGACGGCCTTCCATGGAGTAGGTCCGGGACCGTTGTCCCGAAGAGCGCGATCGAGCTTGGCCCCCTCCTCCCGCCCTCCTTCCTGCCGCGGCAACATGGCTAACAACAGCCCCGCGCTGACCGGCAACTCGCAACCGCAGCACCAGGCGGCCGCGGCCGTGGCCCAGCAGCAGCAGCAATGTGGCGGCGGCGGCGGCGCCACCAAGCCGGCGGTGTCGGGCAAGCAGGGCAATGTGCTGCCGCTGTGGGGCAATGAGAAGACCATGAACCTCAACCCCATGATCCTCACCAACATCCTGTCGTCGCCTTATTTCAAAGTGCAGCTCTACGAGCTCAAGACCTACCACGAGGTGGTGGACGAGATCTACTTTAAGGTACGCATCCTCTAGGCCTCGTGTTGGGGGTAAGTTCCCCAGAGCGGGTTGTCGGATATCGTGGATGCGCCCCCTTTCCCTCCCTCCTGAGACCTGAGGATTTGGGGGAGGGGGAAAGTTGGCAGAGGGAGAAGTGAGCCTTGGGGATGGTTTGGGACGGGTCGGGCTAGGGCCGCCCTCTTTTTCCTTTTCAGGCTTTTTTTGTTTGTTGTTCTGTGTGTGTGTGTGTTTTTTTTTTTTTAATAGCGGGGCGAGCCCGCCACAATCGATCTTTAACCTACCCCAACCTCCTGCCTATCCCTAGGGAACTGTTGGGCAAGAACTCTAGGGGAGAGGAGAAAAGTAATGCCAGAAGCCTATTCAAGTTCACCATTTAAAAAATGACTTCTTTTTACCTGTGTCGACTAAGCATTAACTTGGTGCTTCTGCTGCTGCCCCTCGGGCCAGCAGAAAATTGCTGAAGTAATAATAACTTCAATGTCGGCCTCGCGTTCTTCGTTAAACTCTCCAATCCCGACAGAAATTGGCCAGTGAGTGTGTCGGGTGGGCTGGGAGGGTTGAGGGTGGTGTGGTGTGCCAGGGCAAAGAGGTGTACAGAAGGCCTGGAAATTTTTTCCCAGCGGGAAATCAGGAGTCAGAGGTCTCAGCCACCTGTGCGTTGGGCATAATTAGAATGATCTGGGCCCTGGGCTTCTGCGGCAGGGTCGGTGCTGGCTTGGCTGTGCTGGGGAGCTCACCTGGCGCCTCCTCACTGCACTCTTGTCTCAGTTCTTGTTTCGTTAGCAGGATTGACTCAGTCTTGCAGCGAGGCTCGGAGCAGCCCAGGGTCGCAGGTAGAGGTATGCACTATTAATCATGCTCAATCGCCATAAATGCATTTCCCTGGTTAAATGAATGGCTAATTAGGTTTATTTTTCGGTTTGGTTTTGGGCCATTGAATTTGGTCTCACTAACTAGATTCTCCACTTCCCTACAAATTAGGTAGTTTAAAAAATTCCTTCCAGGCCTCCGAGGTTAATTTGTATTTTAATGAGTATTAATAGTCTTAATGTCTTAAAGCATTTTTGCTGGAGCAGGTAAAATAAAACATCCAATTTTTCTTGTCTTGACACTTAGAAATTTGGGACAGACCAAATAAAATATCTTCTGCCATTTAAACATACACATGGAGATGTTAACAAAAAGAGATTCTGTATATTTTACCTACTTTTCTCCCAGCTATATTTTCTAACTTGTTCAGGTTAATGAGAGATTTTTTTGAGGTACTAATTGCTTTTTATAGACAGACTTACCTTTTTTAACTTTGGATATAAGAATATACACGTACTCTTGGTGTTCTTTTACTAAAGCTGTTAAGTAGGTATAAGGAATAATATGAAGTAGTTTTTTAAACTAGCCTTTAAAAGGTAAGGCCTGTTCAATGTGAATGTAGCTTGGTGAATAATGGTTATGTATGCAGTTAACTTTGAAAAATTGGGTCCCTGTACCTTTGTGACAGGTTGTTTTAAAATAGAGACTAATATTTCAAGTTAATTTTAAATGTATTCTGGAAAACTTATTCCATTGGAATATGTTTAAATTCATTTTTAAAACTAAAATCTCAGGGGGGTTGTGGAGATGCCCCATGGAGTAAGCATTTTTGCCTTTGCAGAGGGCCTAAGTCAGTTTCCACCATCTGCATTGGGCAGGTAACAACCACCTGTACCCTCAGTTCTGGGGATCAGACCCTCTGGGCTCCACACACCCACACATACATGGAATTAAAAGTAATAAAATATGACTGAAAACTTGTTCTGAATTGTCTTTGGATCAAAGTCTTTGGAATGTATACGCTTGCAGTTTTACATTGTATGCCCTTCTTTGAGTACCCTTTAAGGAATAGAAACCGGTTGTGGTTCACTGGTAAGTTGGTACAGCACTTATCCAATATAGATGAGACCCTAGGTTCAGTCCCCAGCACTGGGGGCTGGGTAGGATGGGACTTACACATTATGTTTGTTGGGGACAGGAAAAAACTCCATGAGCTGAGCAAAATAGTGTTGTGCTTCAATTTAAATGGTTGGTTGTTTTGTTTTGCCTGTCTAAAGCCACTGAAATGATAAAGTCTGTGGGCAGATATAAAAAGCAGGGTTTATTTAAGAAATAAAAACAGGTCTAATATTTTTCACTTATCTCTCTAGTGTCAGCTTTTTGCTATTTTTGGGTAAAGCTGTTTTCATAGGGTGTTCTGTTTAACAAAAATGATACTGTTATTGACTCTCTTTGGTATATATTAATGGCTTCACACTTAACCTTTTAACAGTTTATACTCTGAGTTTGCAGTTTGACTGAAAATTAAGTACAAGAATGATCTTTGTAGCTTTATGATTTTAATCTTTAATATTTAATTAGGAATTAATTGATCATGGTGAAAAATGAGAAATAAGAAGTCCAAGGTTGATATAATCCAAGCCAGCTCGGTCTAAGTGAGACCCCAGGCTGGCCAGGGCTACAGAGGGAGACCCATCCTACACCCACCTCATTTACCATAAAAACCCAGGCTGGCCAAGGCTACAGAGGGAGACCCATCCTACACCTCCTTTACCATAAAAACCCAGGCTGGCCAGGGCTACAGAGGGACACCCACCTCATTTACCATAAAAACCCAGGCTGGCCAGGGCTACAGAGGGAGACCCCATCCTACACCCACCTCATTTACCATAAAAACGACCTGTCTGCTTTGAAAGCATAACAGGGTTTTGTTGACTCCTCTAACTTTGTTGGTGCTGAGTCTGAGCAGTTTTCCCAGAGATGCTGTATGTACTTAGTGTGTGAGTCCAGGATGATGGCGGATGGCACGGCACAGTGGCACAGCACTTGGGAGGAGTTGCTCTTAGGAACTGAGCTCACTGTAGTTTCAGAGTCCGAACGTTTGTTGTCTTCCTTTTTTTTTTTTTATTTTCAGGTCACACATGTTGAGCCCTGGGAGAAAGGAAGCAGGAAAACTGCCGGCCAGACGGGGATGTGCGGAGGGGTAAGTAGAAGTACGTGCATTTCTTTTTCCCAGTTTTTCTGTCTGCTAAGTTTATAGGAAAGCTAAGTGTCCTTAGATATTCAAGTACCAATTCATTGGCAGATCTTGGAATTTTTCAAAAGTGCAAAAGTCAAGTCTCCATTGGATCAGGTTAGGAAAAACATTAGTTTTTATGCTCTTCTTTTAATTGTAGATTGTGGTTGTTGATAACATCAATCAATGGGTATTAAGTATCCGCTTATTTTTTATTAACTATGTTTCCCTTTAAAGGTTCGAGGTGTTGGAACAGGAGGCATTGTTTCTACAGCGTTTTGCCTTCTATACAAATTATTTACCCTGAAGTTAACTCGAAAGCAGGTGATGGGTCTCATAACACATACAGACTCTCCATATATCCGAGCCCTTGGATTTATGTATATAAGGTATGTGTGTGTTTATCTACATATTTAAATTTGTTGTTTTAATTTACATAAACTCAGCGGATTTCTTGTTGTAATTTTAGGTATACACAACCCCCTACAGACCTGTGGGACTGGTTTGAGTCCTTCCTTGATGATGAGGAGGTATGTCAGCAAGGGTAATCATCAGCTTTCTTCTGATTACTCTGGTCTTGCTCTTTTATTTGTTGGAAGTTTAATGTCTTCAGAATTTCTAAACATTTATTTCAGTCGTACTTTTGGGATTATTATCCATTTGCTAAGATTTGATGGCTTTTTTGTGTTGAGTTAAAATCTTAATGTTATTTTAATATGCTTTAAAAGTTAGTATGTCTTAATAACTTCAATGATAACTTTTTCTCTCCCAAATTAAATTCTCTATTGTGTTGGTCCTACCTGCTACGACTGATAGTGACTTTCTGAGGGGCTAGACATGATAGGCAACATGCACTACTGTAACTGTAGACATGTTAAATCCCCTGAACTGCTTTTTGTTTTTACTATGACCTTTTTCCAAAAGCGATAATTATATTTGCCTATAAGTATAGACTTAGAAAGAGTTAAGATTGGCTTAAATAGCCTGACAATTATACCTGTCCAAAGTGAGAAAATAATAATCCTTTTCCATTTTTCTTTTGAGCCAGATACTCAGTGTTACATGGGTCAGTCTCAAACCTGTACTCTTCCTGCTTCAGCCTCCTGAGTAGCTAGGATTACAAACAGGATTTACCACTGTGCCTGGCTAGTCTAGCTTTCTCACACACCATACAACACAGTGTTTTAAAGACCGGGCTTAACGTTGTAAAACAAACAGTCATATATCATAGCTTTGGGCTTGATCCCAACAATGCAGAAAAAAAAACACAGTTCTTTTCCTTAAATTACCACTTTAGATTTTGAGGCTAAATCTAGTCACTGTCTCAGGCCTTAAGACAAGATGAGCGAAGAGTCATATTGAAATTATACCCATATTAACTTACTTATTGAAGACTAGAAGATCAACATATATTCCATTGTAAGCTTTATTATCCTTGCATCTGCTTTTATCACTAATTCATTCACAATTTATATATTAGAATTAAACTGCTTCTGTGAGTTCAACAAAAATTTGGTCCTTAGTATGGCACACCTTTAATCCCAGCACCTAGGAAGCAGGGGCAGATGGGTTGCTGAGTTCCAGACCAAACTGGACTACATAGTAAATTCCAGGCCACCCAGAGTTATATAATGAGACCATGTCTCAAAAAATCTTTTTTGTTGTTGATGAATGCAGCCATCTAATAAAAAATTCATTTTTATTATATGCCCACCTTAAAAGAAAGAAAGAAACACCCCACTAATGTAGACATGGAGGAGAATCATTTTGAGACAAGGTCTTGTGTAACTCAGCTTGCTCTCAGACTAGCTGAGAACGCCTCTACTATGAATCCCCTGTCTCAGTTCCCTAGTACTAGGGTTACAAGCAAGCCCAGAGATGGTTGTTAAAAAGTTTCCTATCCTGTTTTGGCCTGTTTACCACACTGTTTATTAATTTAAAAGATCCAGAAAGTGTTTGAGGTAAAATCATAATTGTTAAACTTTTCTCTTATTTACATGGCTTTTTTCTAAAGAAAGATTAAAGAACTTGAAAAGGGCATGTCACTTTTTAAAATTGTTGTTAGTTTTCTGAATGTTTCTAATTTATCTGTTCTTTACTGTGTGTACAAGCCTGAGGTCCTCTATTTGAGCTAACATATGTTTTCTTCTTTAGATATCTGCAGCGATTATATTTGGAAATACTGTATATCTGAACACTTAAATGTGTGTGAGTGCAAGCAGTTTTACCTTTAGCTCTTGTTTTCCTGTTTAGATAACAAATCTCACTTTCCTTGTGTGCTTGCACTATAGGTTTGGGACTGACAATAGCTGACTAACATGTCCTGAGCTGTGAGAGGGCATAGCAAGAAGGCCTTCATGCGGTAATGACCCTTTTCAGAGACAATGGTCATCATGGATTATGCGTTTCCAATTATTTGTTCATTTATTTATTTTGTACATAACTTTAAATTAGAAACCTCACTGCGTCATGGCAGTTGGTTTGCTATTGCTTCCAGTTTTAGCAGGGCTTCATTTTATATTGCAGCTGTTAAAAGATAACCTTTAGACAGGAATTCTCTGAGAGTAGTCCCTACATAGCTAGGTTTCAGCTCTAGGTATGTGTGCAAATGTGTCCTCAAGTGTAGGTATGTGAAATGTCATTTTAACCCACTTGTTCCACATAGTTTAGTGATATAAGGGGCTTTTCCAGATTTTTTGTTAATGAGTAAGCCAGGTCCCTTTATGCCCAAGAGGCTGCAGGGTTCGTTTTCACCTGCATGTATACAATTAGCCTAAATACTCTTCATTCATTACCAGATTAGGATACACAAATTAAAGTTGTTCCGTTAGTTTTTTTTATAGTTGATTCCAAAGATGGTAAAAAAAAAAAAATTTTTTAAGTGTTGATATATATGTTGATGTGCCTTTTTTTTTTTTAACTGGTAGGGTATCTCTTAATGTTTCCTAGGACCTAGATGTGAAAGCTGGTGGAGGCTGTGTCATGACCATTGGAGAGATGCTTCGTTCTTTTCTCACAAAACTGGAGTGGTTTTCTACTTTGTTTCCAAGAATTCCAGTTCCAGTTCAGAAGAATATTGATCAGCAGATTAAAACTCGACCTAGGAAAATCAAGAAAGACGGAAAGGAAGGTGTTGAGGAAATAGACAGACATGTTGAAAGACGGCGATCTAGGTAATGTCCAGTTACGTTATTTTAATTTACCTATACAAAGTTCTATTTATTTATTTATTTATTTATTTATTTATTTTCGAGACAGGGTTTCTCTGTAGCCCTGGCTGTCCTGGAACTCACTCTATAGACCAGGCTGGTCTCGAACTTAGAAATCCACCTGCCTCTGCCTCCCAAGTGCTGGGATTAAAGGTGTGCGCCACCACCGCCCCAGCTCCTATACAAAGTTCTTAGGAGAATGTGGTGTTCCTTTTCTTTGTCATTCCCCCTAAAATAATGAGAGCAGTTACATTATTGTACACATACATGCCAGGCAAGCACAGTACCACAGGCCATTAATCCAAAGGTTAATGATTGCATTTGATATATGTAGTATGCTGATGAAATGTCTATAGTATGTATGTTGAGTGCTAAGGAGTATTTGTGGTTGAATATCAGCTCCAGTGTTCTAAGGACATGCCAGGTAATGTTCCGCTGAGCTCCAAGTATCCCAGCCCTTCCAGTGTTTGATTTATTTCTGTTTCTTCCTTCCCCCTTTCCTTAGATCTCCAAGAAGATCACTGAGCCCTCGGAGGTCTCCAAGAAGGTCAAGAAGCAGAAGTCATCACCGGGAGGGCCATGGATCTTCTAGTTTCGACAGAGAGTTAGAGAGAGAGAAAGAACGCCAACGACTAGAGCGGGAAGCCAAAGAGAGAGAAAAAGAAAGGCGAAGATCCCGAAGCAATGATCGGGGCTTAGATCGCAGGCGTAGCCGCAGTCGGGAGAGGCACAGAAGTCGCAGTCGCAGTCGTGATAGGAAAGGGGATAGAAGAGACAGGGATCGGGAAAGAGAGAAAGAAAATGATAGAGGTCGAAGACGAGACCGAGATTATGACAAGGAGAGAGGCAATGACCGAGAAAGGGACAGGGAAAGATCAAGAGAGCGCTCCAAGGAGCAGAGAAGTAGGGGTGAGGGAGAAGAGAAGAAGCACAAAGAAGACAAGGAGGATAGACGCCACAGAGATGACAAAAAAGAGTCCAAGAAAAAACACAGCAGAAGTAGAAGCAGAGAGAGGAAACACAGAAGTAGGAGCAGGAGCAGAAATGCAGGGAAGCGGAGCAGGAGCAGGAGCAAGGACAAATCAAGCAAACATAAAAACGAAAGCAAGGAGAAGTCAAATAAAAGAAGCAGAAGTGGCAGTCAAGGAAGAACTGGCAGTGTTGAAAAGAGAAAACGAGAACACAGCCCTAGCAGAGAGAAGTCTAGAAAGCGCAGCAAGAGCCAGGACCGTTCCCACAGGAGAGATCATGGTGATAGCAAGGACCAGTCAGACAGACAGGATCATCAAAGAAGCCAGAGTGTAGAGCCAGAGAGCCAAGAAAAAGAACATAAAAACAAAGATGAGACTGTGTGAAGATTTTGTAAAATTGGATCACATTGAATCCTATAAATGTTGATTAAATTCTGCTTTTTTTCCCCCCAAGTTGAGATTGTGCAGTAGTTATGCACTCTTTGAGCTCCCTGTAGGCTGTGTTTTCTGTTGTGTAGGGAAGTGCCTTTGTAATCCCATTAAGCATTGATGTTTTCACCCTGTTGAGTTGACACATGATGCACAGAATGTTCTTGCATTTTTGTTTGTTTTTAAAATGTACAGTCTGTACATACGTCCTGAAAATGTTTTAATTCCTTTGGCATGGTTGCCATGTTGGTTAAATTTGTATAAGGCAATAAACTGCCACTAATTCTATTTTTGTTTTGTAGGTGTGAGATTATGGTTGTGTACTGAAGTTAGCATGGCTGTGCTTTTCATAATAGAATGCTAAAGACTTTGGGAATGGATCTTGGCTGTCAGTTTTAGAATTATGTGTTTCAGTATACATGAAGGCAGCAGTTGTAGGGTTAACATTCTTGTCCACTGTATATTACCTTGGAAGCTCTTGTTAATATGTTATTATTCTCCACAGTTAATGTTAGAGAGAATTTATAAGAGGTTTAAATTAGGCTGTGATTTGATCAGAAGTCCTTTTAGCATTCTACCTCAAAGGGACACTGTTAGTATGCCTAAAATTTATTTCCTTTTTACAATGTGCTTCCCTCCTCCCTCTTGAATACTTTCTCAGATTTTAAAAGTACTATTATTAAAATGTGTAAAGCCTGGCATTGTAGCAACCCTATACTAACAAGTGATTGGGAGAGGGTGGGGCACATGAGTAGAGAAGCATTCAAGCCTCAAGCTTCCAAAGCATTTTTATAAATGGAGAATACTTAAATTATGAAACAGCTTGATATAGTATCCTTTTTTAAGAATTCAAAACTTTTTTTATTGATAATGAAGATTGCTGTTTGAGTTTTTAAACTTAATCTAGGACAAATATTAACAGTAATGCAGTGCTGCGTTATTTAAGACTATCAGCAAATTATTTGATAGATTGTTCTTATGACTTGTATTCTGATTTCAGAAAACCATCATGAGTGTGGAATAAATACTGGATTAAATCCTTTATCCTGGGTGTTGGCTTTACCCCAATTTGTTAACATTTAAAGAAAATTGTGGAAACTGATAAAATGTCAGCAGTTTTCTGTAGAGGATATCTTGAGCAAAAGTGACTATTTAAAAATAACACATTGCTCAGCCTGTAAAGGTGCTTACCACCCAGACCTGAGTTCATCCCTGGGCTAGGAGGAGAAAGCTGACGGCAGTACTACTCATGGTGTACACATGTGCCCCTGGAAACAGTCTTTTAAAAATCCTTGTAGGTTGAAAGCAGATAAGCACTGCTGGCACTTACTAGAATCCTAATGGTGGCTCCCTTTTAGGGAGGGGGGGGTGTTTTGGTTGTTTTTGTGTGTGTGTGTGTCGGGCTCTTTTGTCCACATCAAAGATGATAGTTGAAATTATACTTGACTGTATTTGATACCACTTAAAGTTTATTTTGAAAGTTTTAAGACATGTATGTAGGACAAAAGAAAAAAGAGGACCAAAGTGATAGGTTTTGTCAAGATCAAAAATGAGTGCCTATTGCATTATGGTTTAGGGTTTTTCTTGGCCTATGAGGCATTTGATTGAAGAGCCCACAGGAGACATTTGTACCACCCTAAATGAAATGCTCAGGTTAAAATGCTGTACTTTTAGAAATGCTTAGGTTTCAAATTAGTCCGTTAGAACTAGAAGTTACAGAAATAGGCTCAGCAAGGTAGTTAAGTGAGTACTCCCAAGTCTGATGAGTGACTCTTGGAATTCACAGAGAACAGAGTCCTGCATGGTGTCCTCTGGGCACCTACACTTGCTGTCACATACTAAAATGGAATGTTAAGGAAACTGGAAAACCCGTAAGTGTAATAACTCAGGTTTTATGTTCAATTGGTTTTCCCTCTTACAGTTTATGGTTAATCTAACCCTGGCTACATGGCAGGCAAATGTTCTCTGAGCTGTGCTCTCAGCCTTCGAGCGTACCTTTACTACATTTGAAGTGTTCAGTAGTCTAGGCAGACATTAGAGAGTGGCTTCCCATGACTGAGGAGATTCATTGGTCAATTCTTAGGATCTGGGGAACTTGAAGGAATGCTTTTTTAGTAGAGTTCAGTATAGATCTGGGCATAGGGATACATGCCTTTAATCCCAGCCCTGGAAAGGCAGAGGCAGGCAGATCATGTCTGTAAATTCCTAAGGGAATTGGTAGTGCTATTTTGAGTATCTGTAGCCCTTCAATCTGTCAGATTTGTTTTTCTTACGGTATATGCAGGTGTTCTTGGTTCATTCCCCCCAGGGCTGACATGGAGCTAATAACCCAACTCTGGAAGTGCACCATGCACTCAGCTCCTGAACTGTGTGCAGCCCCTTCGTGGTCACCCCTAACATCCTAAACAACATATGAAAGTAAATGTTGCTTGTGCAAATGCAAAAGCAGTCCTGTCAGGGCTGGAGAGATGGCTCAGCAGTTAAGAGCACTGACTGCTCCAGAGGTCCTGAGTTCAATTCCCAGCAACCACATGGTGGCTCACAGCTGTCTATAGTAAGATCTGATGCCCTCTTCTGGCAAGCAGGTGGACATGCAGATAGAACACACATACATGAAACCTTTGAAAAAAAGTTCTGTCCTTGTCCCCTCTTAGACACTGATGCCACCAGTGGCCTAGGTAGCCAGCAAGGCAGCCAGTCTTACTCCTATTCTAAACATTTTACCCAAACACACTTACCTGACCACCCTTACCCTTTTGTGCCAAGTTTAGTCAAACTGTATGGGAGCCACTGCTAATTTGTGGACACCTGTTGCTGTATTGGCTCCAAATCTACTATTGAAGAGTGTGATCTGGAACTGGCAATTTCACATTTTTCTCCTGACAACAGAGAATGCTGCGTGAGGAGAACTAGTTCCTATTCAACTGCACTGTGCAGGCGCTTAGCTTCTAGGGCACCTGGTGGCACACAGCCATCGAAGTTCAGTGGCATTTCCAGGAAGTAAGCAGAATTTCCAACAATTCCATTGGAACCCCAGCAAGGCTTGCTCCAGCACACAACTTTCCTGCAGGTTTCATTAATGTGCCAGTGGACTGTAACCTAACTACTTTGAGGGGAGAAGGGACAAATTGAGTGTGATGTTTTAATACATTGAAAGGATCAAGTCTTATCTTTACTCCTAAAACATGTAAAGTCTTAGCTATTTTGCAATGTGCATGTCTTTTTACATTGAAAATTCATACAATATGTTTTGGTCACAAATTCCTCTCCATCTCCCAGATCCTCCCCACCCATCCAAAATCATGACTTTTTCTTTTAAACAGGCAAAGGGGGTGGGGAAGCATAAAAACAACTGTAAGCCATACTTTATAAGCAAAAGGCCAGAAAGTTTTTTATGCACAAAGCAAAATGAGACAAATACCATTGAGTTTTGTGTTGTCCAACTGCTGCTAGGCATGAGTACCTTTAAATGTGGTTTATACACCCAGTGAGACAGGACATTTTTTTGTGTGTATGCAAGTGGTTGATTGAGACTGCTTCTTGGTTAGGAATGTGAGCTTGTCCCCTTCTCAGCACTAGGATCCTGTGGCCTAGCTATTTTTGACACCCATTCTCCAGCCCCGGCCTTCATGTCTCAGCAAACATCGCCACAGCTATATCCTCCCCAATAGTGACTCAATCTTTCTAGGGTCCCAATTTTTCCCCCTTTAAGATTGCTGCCTCATCCCTAAAGGTAGCATGACTTCCCTATCATTTCTGTATTCTGTAGATCTCTTTATTAGTAACTAATACTTTACATCAAACCTTGTTAGAAGTGTGTTTTCTGTGTCCTGGCTGGATGCAGAGTTAGTGTATTATGACAATGCTGGCCATATCGATGGCAGCTCTTCATGTTACTTGATGACCTTTCATATAGTCTAGTATAAGGAAGTGTTTGTGCTCAGCTGAGCAAGTTTGTTAATTATGCAAGTGAATTAGACTCGCTCCCTACTAGTGTTTTGACTAAGGACAACTTTTTAAGGTTTGGCAGGTGTCCTTCAGTGATAGAGTGCTGGCCTGGCGTGGGCAAGGGCCTAGGCTGAGTCCCCAGTAGCGACAACAGACAGGAATGGACCAGACTCACACTCGTAAGGGTGGGCTTGTGAAAGAAATCATAGAACCTTGTGTTTCCTGTCTGGTTGCGGCTGTCTGGTTTTTACTTTGTTTTGAGTTTGGGCAATGAATATCCTTGTAGTTTTTCTGCTTTCCTTAGAAAAGTCTGGGTTCTCTTCCTTGAAACTAGGAGCCAACTCTGGTTTCTTTTACTGTTATTAGCATTGAACCTTGACCAAGGAGGTTCTGCCCAGCATTTCCTTCCTGTGAAATTCTACCTAGCCTCAGCACCAGTCCAAAAAAAAAAAAAAAAAAAAATTCTTAATTTAACCAACCAACCAAAAAGGTTTTAGGTGCCATTCCTGTAGAAATGCTCTACCTGTGGGCAGAAGGGAATTGGTGGAGGGCAAGAGTGTGACTTGAGGCCACTGGAAATCTAAGTTTCTTACTGTTAAAGCCTGCTTCATATTCCATCACTGTAAACAATTTGTGTATGTGTGTCCTGGAGAACAGACCCAGGTCATTGTGAT
The DNA here is from genome assembly GCF_008632895.1 of Mastomys coucha. NCBI lineage: Eukaryota > Metazoa > Chordata > Mammalia > Rodentia > Muridae > Mastomys > Mastomys coucha. The sequence continues at coordinate 57,024,469 of NW_022196898.1, read as the reverse complement.
TCTAAGCAAGTGCTCTACTACTGAGCTGTATCTTTAGTTGGTTGGTTTTGTGGTTTGTTTACTTGTTTTTGAGGCAGGGTCTCACTACATAGTCCTGGCTTGGAGCTTGCTATATAGATCAAGCTGGTCTTGAGCTCAAAGAGACCCATCCACCTGCCTCTGTCTCTCCGGGCTGCTAGGATTAAATGCATGCACTACCAATCTGGTTCTCCTAAACAATTATTCTATACCCCCTAGTGTCCTGCAATGGCTATTTCAGATCTTGACCCTGACTCCACACTCATTTTCAAACAATATCAAGCGGAGTCCCTCAATTTGCTACCCTTTTTCCTCCTAACGGAAAGATTAGTTGCAGTCACATCTCTCTTGTCTCTCTTACCTCCGCTCCCTCCCCTCCATTTCCCTCCATTCTCCCTCTCACTCTCTGCAAATGTCTCTCAGCCTCTTACCAGATGCATGAAATTATGTGACCAGAGTATAACCAAGGGGATGGAAGTAGACAGAGGAAACGTTAAGAAGTTTCTCTAAATGGGGTGATAGTGCACACTTTAATTCCAGCATTCAGTAGGCAGAGGCAGGTGGATCACGAGGTCCAGAGCCAGCCCAATTATCAGGCTAGTTCCAAGACAGCCAGGGCTACACAGAGAAACCTTGTCTTGAAAAACCGATAAATAAATAAATAAATAAATAAATAAGGACAAAAAAGTCTTCGGCATTTGACTACTATAATCTAAAGCTTGGATGTGACCACTGAAATGCTCTCTTGGATCAAGAGAACCTCATTTTAGGGATGATAGACACAGTAAGTGGAGACTGGGTCCTGGAGACACCATAGAATTAAACCACAGTTCTGGAGGCTCTGAGCTTATCTCTCACATCTAGAGATGTACACCAAGTAACAAAGCAAATTTTTCTATTAAAAATTACAAGCATTTTATATAATGTAGTTTTATCATTTTACCCTGCACTCCTTTGCCTGACTCCCAGATCTATGCCCACCTCCTTAACCAAGCTTCAATTCATATCCTCTTTTTTCTCCTTTTTTTCCATTTATTTATTTATTTAGAGACGAGAGTTTCTCAGTGTAGTCCTTGCTGTCCTGTAGACCTGTCTGGCCTCAAACCCTGAGATGATCTTGCCTCTGCCTTCTGAGTGCTAGGATTAAAGGTCTGGGCCACCACCACTTGGCTCCTTTAAAAAAAAAAAAAATCAACTCCTGAATATTGGACCATTCACCAGACTATGGTCAGTCTACCAGGTGCCACACCCTTAACTGTCTCGCCCACTCCCAAGAAAGCCACCAACTGTCCCCTAGCTTCTGAGTTAGGGGTGGAGTTCATACCTGCTCCATCTCCATGCTAGAGTACTAACTGGCTTGATCTTGTTCAGGCCATGTGCAGGCAACCACACAGCTGTTGAGAGTTCAGTACTGTGATCCCGTCATGCCCCAAAGGCACTGTTTTATTTCCCCAACCTAACCTCTGGCTCTTAAAATTTTTCTGCCCACTCTTAGATGATGTCCTCTGAGCTTTGGGTAGGGAGGAGGTATGTAATAAAGATGTCCCATTTGTGGCTGAGCACTTCTCATGTACTGATTCTCTCTGCACTTTGAGTTATAAGTTTCTGCATTTACCAACATCCACTGACAAAGAGTCTGGAAGTTGCATTAATCTACAGGTAGAGAAAGAATGGAAGGGAAAAGCCAATCTTAATCTACTGCCTAAATTCTAGTCTTTCATTTCAGATGCTATATCTAGATACTCTTCTGAAGTTGGTGTTGCTGCTGGTTTTGTATGTGTTGGTTATCACACTTGGGACCTCACCCTTGCTACCACTGAGTTAAATCTTCAACTGGTTAGTTTTGGCATTTCTAGTGTTACCCTATTGCACACGAATTGTGTTTAATATGCACACTTTTGTTGTTTTGTTATTATTGTTGGTTTTGAGACAAGATCTCTGCAAACAAGACTGTAGTTCACTCTAGCCTTGAACTCACCAAATAGTTAAATGACCTTGAATTTCTTATTCATGCCTTCTGCTTCTGACACCTCCCTCCAAATTTTCTGCAGTGCTGCAGGCTGAACATGCTAGGCAAACACTCTATTAACCCTAGCCCAATAGACTCACTCTTGTGGCTGACCCTGTTCCCTTAGTATCTAAATTTATGTACTTTCTACTTTGCAGAATCCCATTTTTTAAAATAGGATTCAAACAACTGATGATTTTAGTAATTCAAAGCTATAAAGTACATTTGTAAAAACAATTGATACATGCCATTGCTTCTCAACAATGATGTTCGTCACTTACGTTGACAACTCAGAAGCTGACAGTTAGAAATAGTTGCTAATGTCACAATTATCTTCCCTAAGTCATTTTTTTCAAGATTTGTTTACTTTATATGTGAGTATATTGTCGATGTCTTCAGACACACCAGAAGAGGGCATCAGATCCCATTACAGATGGTTGTGAGTCACGATGTGGTTGTAGGAATTGAACTCAGGACTTCTGGAAGAACAGTCAGTGCTCTTAACTGCTGAGTCATCTCTCCACCACCACTACCACCTCACAATTCATTTCTTTAATCATTACTTTCCATGACACTGTTTCTCCTCTGTCTTAAACCTCTTTCTTGCCTTACTTCCTTTAAAATTATCCTTCTCATCCACTGACCTCGGGAGTTCTGCCCTGAGTTTTTAACAAGTGCTTATAAATTTCACCAACTACCTTGCTGTCCCTTGGATCTTTTTTGTTTGTCTTGTTTTGTTTTGATTTTTGAGACAGGGATTCAGATATCCCAGTCAGGCCTAAAACTTGCCATGTAGCTGAGGCTGGCTTTGAACTCTTGATCCTCCTCCATCCACTTTCCAAGGGCTAGAATTATAGTTGTGTGCCACCACACTCAGCATGTCATTGAGATCTTGAGTATCCTCCCAGAGATTCCTAGGGTTTTGTCCCTTAATAATCATGTGGTTTACTAGGAAGTGATGAAACGTGTAGTTGCATAATTTAGTCATCAAGGATGTGCCCACAAAGGGAACATCAGAGCTTCCATCTATTCCACACTCTCTCTCTGCTTCTCACCTGCCCTGTGGTGAATGGCTTCACTCCACATGCTCTGTCTACCATATTGCTCTCTACAGGCTCAAAGGCAATGGGACAAAGAGACCATGGACTCAGTGCTCTGAAAGCACTAGCCAAAATAAATCTTTCCGCTTTTTTTAAAGTTTATTATCTCAGACATTTTCTCATGGTAACCACATCTCTTCCTCCCTGTTTATTTATACCATAAATAAATCTTTTGTTTTGGAGAGACAATGTCTATCTAGGTCAAGCTATCCAAAACACAATATCTTCTTGTGTCTGTTTTCTAAGTGCTGAGATCCAGGTCTGAACCATAAAATGGCTGCTTTTGGCTTTATGGTTTTGTTTGTTTGTTTGTTTAGAATAGGATCTTGCAGTGTTTGAGTGTTCTAGAACTCGATGTGTAGACCAGTCTAGCCCCTGAATTTGGAGGTGATTCTCTACCTCCTAAAGGCTAGGATTACAGGCATATACTACCAAGCCCCCAATAATTCTTTCATGTATTAATTTATTTCCTGTTGGGTTTTGTGGTGCAAGCACTCTGTCACTGAATTACACCCCACCCTGCTGCTATAGCTGTTAATGACTTCCATATCTATGGAACAATCTTTCCAATACTGAGACCACCCTATTTTTTTGACCCCTTGATCTCCAACACCATCTTCCCCTCTACCTAACCTCAGTTGTGCTACTGTTCCATCACAGAACTGTTTATCATCAACAGCTAAAATCGTCCCATCACTCCCATTTGGACAGCCAGTACCCTAGCCACCAACCTTCTTTGTGAGCGTTTCATACAAATGCATCTTGTGTATTGATCCTCTTCCCCAACCGCCAACCTCGCACTCCTGGACCCATCCTTGTTCTGCCCCTCCCATCTCTCGTGACTCTCTTTTGTTCCCTTATACAGTTTCACTTCTTCTTTCACAACAAACATACACACAGACTTGAATTTTCTATACAAAATGTAGGAACCAAATGTGCGGGGAAAAACGAGCTATTTGTCTTTCTGAGACTGGCTTACTTCCTATGGCTATGTCCAGTTGATTCATTGCCTGCAAAGCCTATAACTTCATTTTTCTTTATGGCTAAAAAGGAACACCATGGTCTATATGCTTTCTTCATCCATTCCTCAGATTTTTGAACACCCAGGCTAGTTCCACACCTTAGTGTCTATGAAACAAGTATGATAAACGCTAATGAGTGCAGTTTTCTCCATGTTGACTCGGAGTCCTTTGGCTGACCGTCCACTTCTGTATTTCCCACTTTTCCCTCTAATATTCAGTTTAACAGCTGTTTGACTCCCTGGGCCTTCCAGTCTATTGCCCACAGCAGCTTTTACCCCAGATGTATCCCCATCACAGCCTTCCCTGCAGTGAATTAGTGCAAGCCTCACTTCTTCTTTACCCAGCTTAGTCTCCACTGCCCAACGTCATAAATCATTTCCGTGTAAACATCTTCAAGGCCTTGCTTATGTCTTTTCTAGCATGTCTCTCCCTAGCTGTCGAGTGATACCCAGATGAAGATTAAATACAGCTCTCAGCATTCTCTGTGCCTGTACATGAATGAATGAACAAGGCAAGAAAAGACAATAATTCTGACTAGTATCTATATGATTAAGTATAAAACCAGTAGTAACCAGGCTGGAGAGATGGCTCAGCAGGTAAGATCACTAGCTGTCCTTAATCAAAGGACCTTGGTTCAGGTCTCAGCACCCAGATGGCAGCTTACAGCTGTCTGTAATTCCAATTCCAGGGGATCTGACACCCTCACACAGATATACATGCAGGCAGAATACCAGTGTACATAAAATTAAATTATTTAAGAAATATCAGGGCCTGGAGAGATGGCTCAGCAGTTAAGAGCACTGACTGCTCTTCCAGAGGTCCTGAGTCCAATTCCCAGCAACCACGTGGTGGCTCACAACCATCTGTCATGGAATCTGATGCCCTTTTCTGGTGTGTCTGAGACAGCAACAGTGTACTCATTGACATAAAATAAATAAATATTTTTTTTAAAAAAAAGAAATATCAGGCCAGGCAGTGGTGGTATATATCTTTAATCCCAGCACTTGGAAGGCAGAGGCAGGCAGATTTCTGAGTTCGAGACCAGCCTGGTCTACAGAGTGAGTTCCAGGACAGCCTGGGTTACACAGAGAAAACCTGTCTCGAAGAACCAGAAAAGAAAAGAAAGAAAGAAAGAAAGAAAGAAAGAAAGAAAGAAAGAAAGAAAGAAAGAAAGAAGAAAGAAAGAAATATCAGAAGTAACATATCAAAGATGCAGAAAAAGTACATTTGAACAGAAAGTACAATGGAAGAATAGGGTTTCCTCATTCAGGATGCAGTATGTACCCTGAGACAGTAAGCATGATGTGGTGGTGCTATACCACAAGCTGGTAAAGCAAGGAGCCTGGAACCTAGGGTGGATGCAGAACTGGCCCCTTTACATTGCTCCCAAGGTTTGAGCTTCCGACCTCTGAACTTGGAAGCTTCTAAGTTGTGTCTCTTGTAATACCCCCAGCCCTACAGGATTCCATGGTGTGTCAGCCAGAAACCCTCACCAGACCTGTCCTGGATTCAGGCAAGGGACACTGCTAATCCTTCTTCATTAGTCACTGGATGTGTATGGAAGTGATGGTATGTGACCTTGAATAAGAGATCTCCATCAGTTAACAGCAAGTCAGGACTGATATTCCCTGCCACTGGGCAATGAGTGCCCACATTGTCCTAACCAAGCCCTTATCCCCGCAGAGTTCTTCCTGAATTTGTATAAACTAGCATTGCATCTTTCACTACTGGCCCCTTATTCTTGTGTATTTTTTTCTTATAATGTTTAACAACACTGAGCTATTTGAGTTTATGCTCAACGAGAGCAGAGCTACCATTTACTTACGTAGCCTGGTATCTAGAACAGTTCTTGGTGTATAGCAGTTACTCCACATATACTTATTGAATACATAGCCAAAAGTACCTAGATTCATAGCAGTCATCTCATGAAAGGTTTAGTAGCAGAAGCTTGGGATGCTGAAGGTAGGCTGGGTTTGCTTACAAACAGGAAGGGTAGGGAGAAGGAAGGACAAAACTCTGAGGGGTAGGAGGTTTGCTCATCCTCTGAAATGTGCTGACGCCAAATATTATTTATGTCTCAAGAATGACTTTCAAATATAAATGTACTGCATTAATCAGTTTTCCTGTTGCTGTGATTAAACTTAAACACACACACACACACACATGCACACACAACAGGTTGACCTTAAATTCACTATGTAGCCAAAGCTGACATTGAATAGTTGATTTTTCAGCTCTATTTCCCAAGAATTGGAAGTAGTGGGTATACCACTATGCCTGGCAAGATTGGTCTTTTCCAATGTCCTTTTTAAAAAAACCGAAATTCTGGGGGTGGGGGGGAGGAGGAGAAGAGACTTTACCCCATCTTGCAAGTCCGAAACTGATTTTAAAAATAGCTTTATTTGGGTATAAGTGATCGTGTTAATTAATATTGTCAGCTTGACAAGATCAAGAATCACCTGGAACGCAAGTTCCCAAACACACCTGAGGGCTTTTCCAGATTAGCTTCATTGAGACTGAAAGGCCCACCTTAACTTCCAGCAACACTATTTCACAGCGTGGGGTCCTGGACTGAAGGAAAAATAGAAAGCAAGACTAGCACCAACCTTAATTATTCTCTGCTCCCTGACTGTGGACTTGTGACAAGCTGCTTCATAATCCTGCCCAAGGACTTCCTCATGATGATGGACTGTACCTTTGAGCTGTGAGCCGAAAGAAACACTTTGTGCCTTAAGTTGCCTTTGTCTGTTTTGTGGTCGTTATTGTTGTTGTGGTGGTGGTGGTGGTGGTATGTACAATATAGAACAGAGGTTATTTGGGACATGGGGAGGGGAACTGAGAGAAAGGCAGAGAGGGAGAGAGAGAAGAGTAGAAGCCAGCCATGAGAATTTGGAGAGATGGGGTGGGGGGGGGTGGGGGGAGGGGAATGGGAAGAGACGGGGAGCAGGAGCAAGAGACCAAGAGAGAGAGGACGCCCCCCCCCCTTTTATAGTGAGTCAGGCACGCCTGGCTGTTGCCAGGTAACTGTGGGGTGGAGCCTAGACTAAATAGCAACACCTTTCAGATGACAAACCTTCTATCTCTCAGAATTGCCTCCTCTCCTTTGTCCATCTTCTTCCTAATTTTCCTGTTTCTAAGCAACCACTGAGTTGCTTTCTGTTTTCAGAATAGTTTGTATATATATGTATATTTAATTTAAATAAGTGGATAAAGCCACACAACTACATTCTGCTTTCTTCTTTCTTCCTTTTTCTCTCTCTCTCCATTTCTTTTTATTGGTTTTTTTCATTTAGTTGTTTATATAGTTTTTTTGAGAGAGAGAGAAATAGAGTCCCATGTAGCCCAAGCTGAGGATGGCCTTGAATTCTTAATCCTATTGTCTGCACTTCTTTTATTTTATTTATGTATTATTATTATTATTATTATTATTATTATTATTATTATTATTTGTGTGTGTGTGTGTGTGTGTGTGTAAAAGAAGACATCTCAGGTCTCTAGGTTTACACAGCTACTACCTACTGAGCCATCCCGACAGCCTTCTGTCTGCACTTTTTTTTTTTTTTTTTTTTTTATTTTATGTGTATGAATATACTGTAGCTGTGCAGATGACCTTGAGCCATCATGTGTGTGGCTGCTGGGAATTGAACTCAGGACCTCTGCCGGCCCCACTTGTTCCTGTGTAATTCACTGTAGCTGTCTTCAGACACACCAGAAGAGGGCGTCAGATCGGGTGGTTGTGAGCCACCATGTGGTTGCTGGGATCCGAACTCAGGACCTTTGGAAGAGCAGTCAGTGCTCTTACCCACTGAGCCATCTCGCCAGCCCTGTCTGCACTTCTTGAGAGCTAGGATTACAGACATGCTCCACTGCAGTTGGGCTCATTCTTTATTATTTTACATATACAAGTGTTTGTCTGAATGTATGTCTGTGCACCATATGCATGTCTGTCACCTTTAGAGGCCAGAAGAGAGCATTGGGTCCCCTCATACTGGAATCTCAGATTACTTTGAGCTGCCATGTGAGGGCTAGCCATCTTTCTAGCCCTCATTCTTTCTTACTAAAATGTTCTATATGTTCATAATTCATCTTGGTTGATGAACATTTATTTGATTTGCTTATGGTTTATGGATTATTAAAAAAAAAAAAAGACAATACTACCAGGGCTGGAGAGATGGTTTAGTGTTTAAGATCACTGGCTGCCCTCCTAGTGGATTTGGGTTCCAATGGATTCTCATCATGGCAGCTCACAATCATCTAACTCAAGTCCCAGGGGAATCTCTTTGGGCCTCTGCCAGCACTGAACACACATAGTGCACATAAATACATGTATACAGCCAAAACACCCACATACATAAAATAAAAATAAAGGTTAGCAAACATTTTAAAGACAAATAAAATAATACTATTCTGAACATTCATGCTTGTTTTGTATGAAGATATGATTTCCTTTTTCTTGGGCAAACATCTAGGAGTGTAATGCCACAGGTAATTCATGCTAGCCTCAGATTCATAATTCTTCTGCCTCAGCTTCCTTTTTTTTAAAGATTTACTTCCTTTATGTATTTGAATACATTGTAGCTGTCTTCAGACACACTAGAAGGGGGCATCAGATCCCATTACAGATGGTTGTGAGCCACCATGTGGTTGCTGGGAATTGAACTCAGGATCTCTGGTAGGGCAGTCGGTGCTCTTAACCACTGAGCCATCTCTCCAGCCCCTGCCACAGCTTCCTACATAATGGAATTACAGGCAAGAACCACCACACTTAACCAATATAGTGCATGTTTTTACGAAACAGCCAAATTGTTTTCCAACGTGGCCCAACCATTCAGGTACCTACCAATATGAGTGTTGTGATAACTTCTCCTCGGGAGATGAACAAGTATTACAAACAAATCCACCCCAGATGGAGTAAATAAACAATCCACTCAAGTCTAGCTCAGTGAAGCAATGACTTTAACTGGGGTTCCTTACAAAAGCCTGGATTAAGGGCTACTTAAAGGAACACAGGAAACTTATGGCAGCTACACAATGAAGAGTCTCCACCAAGCAACTGTGAAGTTTTTATGTGTCCTCAGCGAGGGGCAGCGTTTTCTGCACCAGGTTATGAACCTTGTGAACTCGGCTCCCCATCAAGGGAACATTAGTGGGCTCAGTCTTCTGAGGATCTCCTTGTAAGTATTCGCACCTGCTCTAACGTCGATAAGGCAGCAGCCATGTCATGCCGAGAGGACAGAGTTCCACAGCAATGACATTGCTGGTGGTTCTACACGTGTGCCAACACGTGGTATAGTCTTACTATTAGTTTTGTTTTGTGTATACTTGTTGTCACTGGAGACCAAACCCAGGGCACACGCTTTTTTACTGAGAAACTTCCACAGCTCAATCTTTCTAATATCAGACACGTAAGAAGTATCCAGGGCTAACTCATTGTCCTGATATGTGTTCTCCTGACCATTAACAATGCTCAGAATTGGGGCTGGAGAGATGGCTCAGCGGTTAAGATCACTGACTGCTCTTCTGCAGGTCCTGAGTTCAAATCCCAGCAACCACATGGTGGCTCACAACCATCTGTATTGAGTAATGAGATCTGACACGCTCTTCTGGTATGTCTGAAGACAGCTACAGTGTACTTACATACTTACGTACAACAATAAAATAAATCTAAAAAAAACAAAAAACAAAACAAAACAAAACAATGCTCAGAATCTCCTAGAATCACACCACACATACACACACACCACACACACACACACACACACCACTCCATTTTGGGCTGGGGCTCAAACCCAAGCTAGATAAATGCTGAACCACTGAGCTATTCCCCAGCCCTCATTTCTGTTTTCAGAATTTCATTATGTAGCCCAGGTTGACCTGGAATTCATTATGTAGTGTAGGCTGGCCTTGAATGTGAAATCTTCTTGCCTCTACCTTCCTAATACTAGAATGACAGGTATGTTCAGTTCTTGATTATTGATTTTTTTTGAGACAGTGTTGCTGTGTGACTCAAGCCTGTTTTGATTTCATGATCCTCCTCTCTCAGCCTCTAGAATACTGGAATTACAGGTGGAGGGGTTGGGAATGTCCTCGGGAGATCTCAGTAATCTCTGAATTAAAGAGCTCTTAAAGGAGAGCTCTTTATTGGGGTGAGCCAGGGGTAAATATGGACCTTAGAGAGTGAGGAGGAGTTTTGGAGTAAATGAAAATCATAGGCTAGAGTTTGAAAGTTCTGGGGATGACTCCTTTGCATGGAGAGGCATTCCAGAAATCCCAGGACCTTGTTGGATGGATTCTTATTGTTAGGGGAGGGGAGGAGAAGAAGTTGAACTTGTAATCTCATCAAGGCTATGTGACACTCTGCAGGTAGAAAGTTGGGTTTCTGGCTCCCCAGAGAAGGTCAGAGAAGGAGAAGCCCTGCTGGTAAAGGGAGTCGTCCATTGTGTGGCAAGCTCAAGAGAGCTGTCCCGATAATGGTAGACTTCTACCTTAAGTAGCAAGGCCCAACAGCAAGTCTGTGGGGTGTTTTATTGACTAATTATTGATGTGGGATACCTGGATGGTATAAGAAAGCAGCTTGAGCAAGCCATAAGTAGCAAGTCAGTCCACGTGTTCCCCCATGGTTCCTGCTTCAGTTCCTGCCTCCAGGTTCCTGTCTTGAGCTTCTGTCTCAACTTCCCATGCTGAAACACTGTAGTGTGGAAGTGTAAACCTTATCCTCCAAGTTATTTTTGATCATGGTGTTTACTACAGCAATAAAAAGCAAACTGGACACCATATTTGCCATGGCCTATGTGTGGAGATCAGAAAACAGTTGTGTGGAATTGGTTTTCTCCTTTTACCTATACATGAGTTCTAGGGATAAAACTCAGGCTCTCAGACTTATTGGCAAGACCCTTTAAGTGCATAGCCATGGAACCAGCCATCAGAAGTTTTCTTATTGGGTTTTGAAGCTAATTTACACACCTGTACATATGCACAAGTGCATGCGTGCGTGCGCGCGCGCGCGCGCACACACACACACACACACACACACATATACACACATGCACGCACACACGCATAGGCACAAGCACACACACAAGCTCTTTTTAAGTACACGATCTACAATGTTTCCCTAACTATAACTTGTCTTTTTATTCATTAAATAGCACAAAGGTTCTTGATTGTTCTAAAGCCCAATTTGCTGATTTTATTTTTCAAATGAATCATGTTTTCCATGTTGTTGGATCTAGAAAGATCATTGCCTGGATCAGCAGGTAAAGGTACTGCCTTTCAAGCTTGATGACCTGAGTTTGCTCCCCAAAACTCAGTAAAGGTGAAAAGAGAGAACTGACTGGAAAAAAGTTGTCCTCTGACCTCCACCCAACCACTATGGCACACGCATGCCCATAGAACATACACACACCACACATACACACATACTCCACACATAACACACACACACACACCACACACACACACACACACTCCACACATAACACACACACACACACACCACACATACACATTCCACACACACACCACACACACACACACCACACATACACACACACTCCACACATAACACACACACACACATACCACACACACACACTCCACACATAACACACACACCACACATACACACACATACACACACACACTCTACACACACACACACTCCATACACACACACACACCACACACACACTCCACACACACACACACCACACATACACACACACTCCACACATAACACACACACACACCACACACACACACACACACATACACACAGACACACAAACACTTTTTAAAAAAGAAAATCTTTGCCAATTCGAAATCATAAGTATTTTTCTCTACACATTTCCTCATTTCTGATTTTTTTTAGGTTTTGATTCTATTATTAGTCAATTAATAATTTTTTTATTTTGGTTTGGTTTTCGAGACAGGGTTTCTCCATATAGCCCTGGCTGTCCTGTAAATCATTCTGTAGACCAGGGTGGCCTTGAACTCAGAAATCCACCTGTCTCTGCCTCCCAAGTGCTGGGATTAAAGGCATGCGCCACCACTGCCCTGCAGTCAATTAATAATTTAAAAGGAACTTCATCAGTCCTACTATGTTCCCCAGGCTGGTCTTAAACTCATGGTTTCAACAGATCCTTTTGCTTTCTAAGTAGCTAAGATTAAAAAGTGTGCCCACACATCTAGCTTGAGTTCATTTGCTTATGCATTTTTAAGACTTTGAGCTTTTATTTTTATTGTATATTATGTGCTTGGGTGTTTTACCTGCATGTATATCTGTACAAAATGTGTGTGCCTGGTGCCTACAGGCCAAAAGAAGGCATAAAATATCCTGAAACTGGAGTTATGGATGGTTTTGAGTGCCATGTGATCCTGGGAAATAAACGTGGGTCCTTTGTAAGAGCAGCCAGCGCTCTTAACTGCTAAACCATCTCACCAACCCCAAGTCTTTTGTCTTTGTTTGTTTGTTTGTTTGTTTTAAGACAGCATTTCATGTAGTCCAGGATGGCTTCAAATTCACCAGTCATTGAGGATGTCATAATGTTCTTCAATAACAAATAGACCTAAGTCAAAATCAACCTCTCTCTTAAATTGTTTCTGTCAGGTCTTTTGGCCACAATTGGAAAAAGTCATCTAATATATACAAAGTCTGATTAATATGCAAGCATCAACTGAAGGTGCAAAACAAAAAATAAGGCTCGCAGGAATCCCCGAGTTTAAAATCACTCTACCATATCAATAATTTTCTCTACAGTTTTATAAATTTTGTTTTTTGTTTTGGTTTTGTTTTGCGGGTTTTTTGAGGCAGGGTTTTGGCTGTCCTGGAACTCACAATGTTAACCAAGTCAGCCTTGAACTAACAAGAGATCTGCCTACCTATGCCTCCTAAGTACTGGAATTAAAGGGCGGCATCACTATGCTCAGAATAAAATTTATTAAAAGGGAGTGCATAGTTCCTTGAAACCAAGGTTACAGGAGCTTCTTTGGCCCGCTTGGCATGACTTGGCATGACTTTCCCAGACTCTTTTTTTCTTTTTCTTTTCAGTCTTTGTAGTACCTGTCCCCGCCAGTCCCCAGTGCCCCTAGTTACAGGTGAGTGCTGGCGCTCTCCAAAGAGGCAACTTCCAGAGTTTGTTTCCAGCTTTGCAGCCACTCCACTCTACAGCTTTCAGTGCTGAGCTTCTGGGAGCCAGCTAGGATTCAGTTCACCACTGTGTTTTTGTGCACTGTGAGGGCTGCGGCTAACAAGATGGCTGGAAGACCTGAGAAGTGTTTGTCTTTGATCAGATTCAGTCTCCTCTGTCTGAAAATGGTGAGTCTACCTTTATAACTACCCCAAACTATTCTGGGAAGAAAGCATACCCATACATTATCTTGTTCTCTTTATGAAGGGCTGAGGAGCAGGGAGATATAACTGGAAATCCCCTTAAATCATACTAAGATGGTGTACCTGTGTGTTAGATATGTAAATGATATACTAGAGAAAGGAGACAAGATTATCATTGTGTTTGAAGACCAAAGACTCCTGGAAAAAAAAAATCTGTCAACAGCCTCTGACTTAGCTCAATAAGGAGATTCAAGGTGGGGGCGGGAGGGATGAAATAGTAATGTGATCTGCCCCCAGCCTCTAAATCCTTTCCAGCACTGCCTTATGGTAGATTTGAAATTAGAATTGGGGAATGAGTCGAACAGAAAAGCATGAATGTAAATGGGGAATTTACTCACATGGTGCATAGAGACGTTGTGATTACCATTTTCTGGTTGATGTGTTTGTTTGATTTCCCCAAATGCTGTTTCTCTTTATGCTTATCTTTCTGTATTTTCCTTTACAGGTTATTTCATCCAAAACAGGTAACAATTGATGAAATGATAGTTTTTTTTCTTCTTCTACTTGATTTTCTTCTTATACCATTGATTCATGGGCTGTCTAGTACATGGACTATCTTAGAGGGCAGGTATGAACATTCTCTGAGCATGCATACTGGATGCTAACACCACTGTAAATGGTGCTGGGAAGACCATACTTGGTAAAGTAAACCAGCGAGGTCATACTTAAAATGCAAGTCCTTTGGAGGTATTATGAGCACCGCAATACAGTGTCACGATCTCATCCAAATAGCTGTGGATAAACTAACACAATGACCATCCAGCCAAACAAATAAAATCTCACTGCCAGAATCTTGCTTATATAACTTTCCTATTCATCTTTTGGGACATTAGAAAAAAAAAATTAGAAATACCATATTTAATTACACTTTCAAGAAGATCCTCTACCAAGAACAGAACCTTTGTTCCGGGTGTGGCGGTGCACACTTGTAATGCCAGCACTTGGAAAGAGGAGGCAAGAGGGTCAGATGTTCAAAATGGATATATAGAAATTTGGGGGCAAACCTGGGCTGCAGGAGAACCTGCCTCAAAAAAATCAAAAAACTAAAAGCAAACCAGGGAGAGAGAGGGAAGAAAGAGGAAGAGGGAAGGAGGGGGAGAGGGAGGAGAAGGGGAGGGAATGGGAAGGGGAAGGAAGGGGAAGGAGGAGGGATGGGGAAAGAGAAGGGGAGGAAGGAGGGATGGGAGGGGGAAGGAGAGGGAGATAGCTAGTTTTGCACATCTAGCCTGTCTTAGGGTTTCTATTCCTGCACAAACATCACGACCAAGAAGCAAGTTGGGAAGGAAAGGGTTTATTTAGCTTACTTCCACATTGCTGTTCATCACCAGAGGAAGTCAGGACTGGAACTCAAGCAAGTCAGGAAGCAGGAGCTGATGCAGAGGCCATGGAGGAATGTTCCTTACTGGCTTGCTTCCCCTGGCTTGCTCAGCCTGCTCTCTTATAGAACCCAAGACTTCCAGCCCAAGGATGGCACCACCCACAAGGGGCCCTACCCCCTTGATCACTAATTGAGAAAATGCCTCACAGCTGGGTCTCTCATGGAGGCACTTCCCCAACTGAAACTCCCTTCTCTGTGATAACTCCATCCTGTGTCAAGTTGGCACACAAAACCAGCCAGTACATAGCCTTATGTACTGAGATCTACACAGTAATATAATGATTCAGAATTGGAAAGACATTTCCTTATTTAAAAAAAGATTTCAAACATCTTTTTTTCTTGAATAAATGGACTGAAGGTCACAGTAAGTTTTCTAGAAACTTTTCCTGCCTCATGCCTCCAGAAATCTAAGTCCCAAGGTAAAAATTTATGTTGAATAGCTTTTAAATTATCTACAAAACCCATACAAAATCAATAAACTCTCATAGTGATTCAACCCATTTTTATTATTTGGAACAACTTTTATTATTTTTGCCAACACCATAAAAATAAATTAGAATTAGGAGATTTTAAATTGAATATGTGGCTGCATTTTAATGTTTCATAAAATCCATACACATATGGTTGGTTTTATTTTTTAGTTTGGGGAGTTTTGTTTTGTTTTGTTTTGTTTTGTTTTCCAGATAGGATTTTTCTGTGTAGTCCTGGCTGTCCTGGAACTTACTCTGTAGACCAGGCTAACCTCAAGCTCAGAGATTTGCCTGCCTCTGTCTTCTAAGTACTGGGATTAAAGGTGTGGACCACTACACACAGCTACATAGTTAGGTTTTAAAAATAATTTCTTCATTTATTCTTACTCATTATAATATTCTCTAAATTTTTTAAAATGTGTTTATTTTACATGTATGAGTTTGTTGTTTGTGTGTATGTCTGTGTACTATGTGTATATGAGGTGCCTGAAGAAGCCAGGGAGGGCATTGGATCACCTGGGACTGAAGTTACAGATGCCTGTGAGCCACCTTGTGAATGCTGGGGATTGAACCTGGGTCCTCTGACAAAGCAGCCAGAACTCTTAACTATCGAGCCATCTCTCTAACTCATTATACCATTCTTAAGAGCACTTTATGATTGTCCAGGAAGCTATTAGAAAGACTGCTTAACCACATTCCTAATGATCTTTATTAGTTTCATTTATGTTGTTTGAGATGAGTCCCTATGCTGCCCAGCCTGGCTTTGAATTGCCAGGCTCAAGAGATCCTGGCTCAGTCACCTGAAAAACTGGGCCTGTGCACATATGCTACTCTGCTCGGCTTGTAAGTCATTTTTTTAAAGCGTCAGCCTTTGGATAGCAAAATCAAACTTCACTGTGTCTTACAAAGTCCCAGTAAACCCAGACCAACTGAGAACCTAGGATGGACTCCTTTTAGTCCAGCATGATCCCCACTTGGAGAGGAGGCGGGAGGACAGATTTCAATACCACTGATGCTGTTAGTGGGGTCGTCTGGGTTTTTCAATAAATGGCTGTGTCTGATCTGTACTGTGGAGAAGGCTTCTTCATCTCGGCTATGTGTTTGAGTCTCCTTGGGCTTTGGCCTCACTGTTAATCTGTGTCTGGGTGCTGAGGACTCTGAGCTGACTTAGGATCTCTGAGTTGGTCCAAAAAAAAAAAAAAAATCAAAGGCTTTCATTTTGAATGTATCAGTGTGGTGGGATGCACATCTAGAGAATAAAGTCTTCCCTCTCCTTAACCCAGGAAGAACCTGACACTTGATACTCAGCGCTCACTCCCTCTCTCTCCCTCTCTCTCTCTCTCTCTCTCTCTCTCTCTCTCTCTCTCTCACCCCCATTCTCTCTCCTGTCTCTTTCTATCTCTGAGTAGGGAAAAGGCTCATAACTTCTAACTTTCCCCCAAATTTTAATCATGGTAAAAATAACATTGTTAAAGTTGGATGTGGTGGTACACCTTTAGTACCAATTCTCTGGAGGCAGAAGCAGATGGATCTCTGACTGGGGGCCAACCTGGTCTACAGGATAGGGATAGCTAGGGCTACACAGAGAAATCCTGTCTTGAAAAACAAACAAAAAGCAGTAGAAAACAAATAAAACAAAATGGAAATCCCATGTTACTATTAAGTGATAAATATAATATAATATAATATGACCATCATTTAGCTCGGGGTGGGTAGGTAGCATGACTGTAAAAGCTTACTTAACATGTGTGAGACCCTTCATTCAGTTCTACAACACCAAGGGTGGAAGACAGCAAAACTTGGCTCTATCAACAAGAATCTCCAAGCCTCTTTCTATAAAGGCATAGATTAAAAAAAAAAAAAAAACATAGATGGTATCTGTCCTAGTGCCAGTAGGTTTGCCTGCTTCCTCAGACTCAGACCAATCCTGTCATCTCTCCTTTCTCAGGTTCCTAAGTCCTGCTTTCATTTTATTTTATTATTTTCTTTCTTTTTTTTTTTTTTTTTTTTTTTTTTATGGCAAGGCGTTATGTCCCTCAGCTTAGCCTGAACTCACGATTTAGTCAAGGATGACCTTGAACTGTCACCTACTTCGACCTCCTATGTACTGGGATTGTGGGCATGCATTAGGTGTTTGCAATGCTAGGGATAGAATCAAGGCTTTGAACATGCTAGGCAATCACTCTACCTACGGAGCCAGATCCCTAGGCACTTAAGAGCTACTTTGCTTCCTCTGTCTCCTGAGGGTCTGTTGATACCTGTCACAGCACCAGATCTACCTACCAGTCCATCCCCCCCATGGAAGAAGTGCCCCCAAAGTCTGTTACCTGGTCTCACACTCAGACTCATTTGCACACAGCAGATTATCCCACTTGATCCTTTCATCAGCTCACCAGGCTCTTACTTACTCAAACCCTCCCAGTCAGAGCTTCTGCCCATGCCATTCTCCTGTGAACGCTGGGATTCTGCTGCTTGTCTCCTAGAGCAACAGTTTTCAGTCTTTCACGAGGGTTACCTAAGACCATCATAAAACACAGATATTTACATTATGATTCAAAACAGTAGCAAAATCACAGCTATGAAGTAGCAATGAGAATAATGTTAGGCTGGGGGTCTCCACAGCGTGAGGAACTATATTAGCAAATATATCCTAGAGGGGTCAGTTGATTTGCTTTTGTGGTTGCGACTAATCGGTCTTCTGAGAGCCAATTGTGAATCAGGCGCCCTTTCTCTCTTACCTGTGTTCACCCCAGAGCTTCACTTTTACTAGAACTCTTCCATGGTCATACTATATGATCTGATTTTTCCAAACTCATCCACACTAGCTCACCTTGGTAGATGTGCCCACACTAGCACTAGCTGGAACACACACACACACACATACACACACACACACACACACACACATACACACACACACAGGAAGATGGGAGGGAGGGGGAGCTTTCAAAGTACCTTCTCATATACTTTTACTTAAATCTTTGCAATAATCCTACATTATATGTATTTCATACTTCAAAATAATTCCTGAAATGTACACATTGCCCATCACCCGGCAAAGTTTCTAGAGGAAGCTTAAGCTTAAATGTCCTGTTTAACTCTCTACAAAAGTAGAAAGCAGAGCTATGCCTTAAACCTAGAGCTTCTGAATCTAAATTCTTTGCTATTTTTCTGCCCTAATTTTCACTCTGCCAATACAGGTGCAACTCCTTCAGAGCTCAGTTTGAGGGAGAAGTGTAGAGTTCTCAGGCAGTATGGCCGCCTGTGAGAAGATAGAGAGCCTGTGCATGCTGGCCTTTCGGCTCTTTCCCATGAATGCAGCATCAGGCCTTCTATGTCTGCAGCTGGTCATTCTCCCAGGAAGTTTGTCCATTCCAATGAGCAGGCCTATCTATCACAAGAGATAAGATAAACTGTGGGACAGAGGAAACAGAAGGCGTTGAGAGACACCAGAAAAGGAGAAGAAAAGAGACACAGACCACAGGGAAATGACTCTGATAGGGGGAGGGGGAAGGGGAGCTGGCAGATGAGAGATGTGCAGTGTGAGAGGGAAACCCTGCTGGTGCTTTTTGTTCTGAGGGGCCTGAAGGGGCATCTGCTCTTCCTGCAGAATTAACTTCACAGGCAAAAGGCCACCAGCGACTCTCCCCCAGAAACACACACACACACACACACACACACACACACACACACACACACACACACACACGTTTCCCCAGCATACATGGTCAGCCTGATTTTCTTTCTGTGACAAGATACTCCTGGATGATGTTCCAGAAGAATCTGGCCAACGAACAGTGGAGACTTTGTTCATTTTTTGCAGCTTAGTTATTTCTGAGAGGCTGCCAACATGAATTCTCTTGACTACTGGGACAGAAAGAGAAGGTTGGCTGTATTGTGTACCTAGGGATTTGGCTGAGGGGAGGCCAGAAAGAGTGGACGCTGGCGAATCACTGGGCTTGTATCCTGTCTTCTTGTCCTGTGTATAATTTTGCCCTTAGTCTCTTTATTTGGTTGGTTTGGGGAAGTTGGTTAGCTGATTGGTTTGGGTTTCTTTGGTTGTTTTTGAGACAGGGTTACAAACAGGCTGGTCTTCTCCAACTCCCTATGGAGTTGAGCATGACCTTCCACTCTCCCCCTCCCCCACCCCTCCCCCACCTCCTGCCTCCCATGACTGCAGATGCACAGGCTATACCTGGCTCTGGTGTGTTTTTGTTTGTTTGTTTGTTTGAGATAGGATCTCTGAAGCCCATTTGGGACTCAAACTTGAGATCCTCCTGCCTCAGTCTCCTAAATGCTAGATCACAAGCATGCATCACCATGTCTGGCTTGTCCTTCAGCTTCAAATTTGGCATATGGTGACTGTGCTCAACATACGTTACAAGGCTGAGAGAGAGGCAGCTTCAGAATTAAAAACCCAGCATGCATTTATTGCTCTCTTCTGCTTGGAGCTACTACAAGATCCAGGACAGTTTGCGAGTGTATATGGTGGGAGTTTGTGTGTGTGTGTGGTAGGAGTGTGTGTGTGTATGTGTGTGTGTATGTGTGTGTGGTGGGAATGTGTGTGCCCATGGACTTTCTGAAGTGGTAAATCTGATTCTCACCCTGTATGTTCTATCTTGTATTAGAAGCAGAGGACTCTCTGGTGTGCTCGTAAGAACATAAACATTCCTCCTTTCCACGTCGAATTGCACACGGCCCCAGAAGGGCTTCAGTGTCTAAACCTCACACTGAGGCATATGTTTTGATAGACAATGGAAGAACAAAGTTAATTTTCTTATCTATGGAAGAACATAAACATTGTTCTACTCTTATAGCAACAAAGCACTAAGAGACAACTGTAATAAAGCTTCCTCCTCTGTCAGGTGAGAGCCCACTTGGGAAATGTTTAGCGTCATGACAGACGCAGAGAGAGGTGGGCATGGAGGGCCCAGCTGGAAGCAAGGCAGCCATGTTGAGGCAGGGAGGGACATCACTGACAAAGCAGCCTTGGAACTCACAGAATACCAAACCGGAGCAGAATCCTCTGGAATAAAACGCCTCCATTATCCTTTCCCTTTTCTCAGAGCTCTTTCCCACAGTCTTTTCCAGCCCTTTATTATTTAAAAGCATAGAAAGCACACAGGACTCACAGGCCCCTGGGAAGTGAGGGTTGTGCCCTGGCTGAGTTTTGGAAAACAGTGGTTCTACTATCTTCCCACTCTTTCTTATTCTGTTTCTACTCCTGTTTTTGTTTGTTTGTTTGTTTTGTTTGTTTGTTTGTGTTTGTTTTGTTTTGTTGAGGCAGGATTTGTCTGAATAGCCCTGTCCTGGAACTCACTCTGTAGACCAGGCTGGCCTCAAACTCAGAAATCCTCCTGTCTCTGCCTCCCAAGTGCTGGGATTAAAGGTGTGCAACACCACTGCCACCCAGTCTTTTTTTTTTTTAAGTTAGGCTTATGTATGTATGTATGTATCTATTTATTTAGTGTGTGTGTGTGTGTGTGTGTGTGTGTGTGTGTGTGTGTGGTAGGCACCTGCATGCTATAATGCCCATGTTAGAGATTAGAGGACTTCAGATTCAGTTCTCTTTTTCTAATATGTGGGTCCTGGGGATCAAACTCAGGTCATCAGATTTGGTGGCAAGCCTTCTTGCTTTCCAAGCCCTGGCATTAGCCCCATCCTTCTTTTCTTTCTTTTTGTGATGCTGGCTGCTGAGCCCTTCTGTATGCTAGGCAAGTGCTCCACCATCTAGGCAAGTGCTCCACCATCTAGGCGAGTGCTCCACCATCAGCTACAGTCCAAGACTTACTGTTGTCATGATCACTGCTGTTTTAAACTTTGAGACAGAGTCTTGTTAAGCTGCCCTGGCTAGCCTTGAATTTCAGATCCTTCTGTCTCCACCTCTTCCGTAGCTGGACCACAGGCGTGCACCGCCACACTCAGCTGCTTCTTTAACTCTAGAAAGTGAATCGAAAGCTTATGTTCATGGGAAGACATCAGGAATGTGCAGTTTAGAGAGGAAGTGATGAGAGAAGTCGTCTTTGTAGGATATCCTGGCTAATGTATAACTTCCAAATATCTTCCAGCTCCTGAAATACCAACTATTGATCAGGCATATTCAAAAATCAGCAATAGTATCACTGTAGAGTGGACTACCGTGCCAGGGGCCACAAGTTACTTGCTCACAGCTGAAGATGGGAACACAATCATTGAGACCACAGTGGCCAGTTCCCCAGGGACTGTGACAGGCCTGAAGGCTGCAACCTTGTACCAAATCACTATCAGATCCATCAGTGCCTCTGGACGAAGCCAGGCATCATCTCCCAAGCAGGCAAAGACAGGTAGGTAGCTAGATGCTCCAGCTGGCTTGAAACTTGGATCAGTTTTTTTTTTTCTAAAGATTTATTTATTTTATTTTATGTATATGAGTACACTGTAGCTGTACAGATGGTTGTGAGCCATCATGTGGTTGCTGAGAATTTGAATTCAGGACCTCTGCTCGCTCCAGTCAGCCCCACTTACTCCGGCCCTGCTTGCTCTGGTCCAAACCTTTTATTTGTTATTATATCTAAGTACATTGTAGCTGTCTTCAGACACACCAGAAGAGGGCCTTAGACCAGTTTTTAACAGCACTGCAAATGTGTGATGTGGTTTGTGCATAAGCGTGTTCCACTATGCAAGGCCCAGAGGCAAAAGTTCTTTTTGGCAACTCAGCAATTTGTGGAGAAAGTGACATTTAAATGCCTAGTAATTTGCTTTGGGATTTAAAACCCATTTCTGGGCAACTTTAAAAGCAAAATGCCTTTAAATCCCCGGAAAAAAAAAAGTAATTTCTGTTTTTACCCATGCCAAATAGAGAACATGTAGAACAGATTTGCAGCACCTTAATCCCATGGCAGATATGTTAACAAATAAAAGTTCTGGGGTTTGCCCATTAAAATCACTTTATAAAGTCACACCTGGGCATATTTCTGAAAATCTGTGTGCAGGGGTTGGTGTGTAGCTCAGGGGCAGAGCGCTGACCTAACATACATAGAGCTCTGAGTTCATTCTCAGAGTTAGAAACAAGTTATCTGCACACTAAAGTGGTATAAACAATCATTTTCCTTACTCGTTTATAGGGGCACTTTATCTAACTTCTTACCAACTGCAGGTTGAAAGCATTGCCTGGTGCATACTGGTGTCTTCCTTCCTCATATTTTTTTGAGATAGGGGAGCCCAACCTGACCTTACACTCACAGCAATTCTCCTGCCTCAGCTTCTTGAACGCTGGGATTATAAGTGTATACCACCACTTCTGGCTTACATTTCCACATTCCTCTACCATTTATTAGTAGTATACACTTGAATAGTTTTTCTAAGAATCATAGCCAGGCAGTGGTGGTGCACGCCTTTAATCCCAGCACTTAGGAGGCAGAGGCAAGCGGATTTCTGAGTTCAAGGCCTGCCTGGTCTACAGAGTGAGTTCCAGGACAGCCAGGGCTACACAGAGAAACCCTCTCTCAAAAAACCAACCAACCAAACAAACAAACAAAAAAAACTCATACTGTAGGATGAACCCAGGGTCTCTACCGCTGAGCTACATCCCCAGCTCCAATTAGATATTATTAAGTTGAACTCTGCCATTATAGATGAATAATGTGGATAACCAACCTGCATTTATTTATTTCTCAGTAACTTAAAGTATCCGCTACAGACTTTTGTAACAGACATTCACTGTCTCGTTTTGTTTTTACTTAGTGTTGGCTGCCCCAGTTCTGGAAGTTAGCTCTCCGAGTCCAGACTCCATCCTCGTGAGCTGGGACGCCGTATACATGGCAATTGGATTCTCCGTGTCTGTTATGCGAGCCAATGGCTTGGGTAGAATTTGGAAAGAGAACACGACAAACACCTCCCTGACCTTCAGCAGTCTGGATGCCGGGACTCTCTACACCATAAAGGCCTATGCGTGGAATGCCAATGGGATCCCTGGGGACGACTCCACCCGCAATCAGAGAACCAGTAAGGGCTTCTCAGCTCAGCCTTGAACAATCTCATTTTTGATTGATGAGGGGCTGTGCTCCACGGCCGGCGGAGGAGAGCAATGCTGAGTGATGCACACACAGAGCAGCCGGCAACGGCTGTTTCAATTTATTATGAAGTTATTTATAGGGCCTTGACTAGTCCTCGGCAGCCGTTCAAACACTCACTGAGTGCTTGACCACAGCACTTCCCCCTCTGAGAGCCAAGTCCGCTCCAGCATGCACATTCCAGATCACAGAGAGAAAGGGTTCTTATTAGCCTGACCAATCCTGCCTCGTCCCTTCCTGGTCTTGCTAGGTCTACTAAATCCCCCTCCCCCGACTCCGTGTTCAAGCCAACGGTCTAAACAAACAAACAAACAAACAAATAAGGCAAACAGGAATGTATTCATTCAACAGACATTTAGTGCATGTGCGTCAACCTGAAGCCAGAATTGTTCTAGGAACACAGCCATAGAAAGAATTCCTGCTGCACCTATGCATGACATGAGAGTTCAGGCTTCAGGTACATTTCCCGGACACTCACTTGAGCTTGAGCCTGTAGCTGGGTGCTGACAGGGGGCTGCCCACCATTCCTTCTCTACCCGTGGACAGCTCCGCGAGAGTGGAATGTGTTCTCTCACTACTCCACTCTAGGAAAACGGGGCACACGTAGTTGGGGGAGGAGGAGGATCCTAAGCGTGAAAATGGGAAGTCTAAACTCTCACCTGCTAGAGTGAGTCTGAAGAATCAGAGGGAGCAAAGGGTGTCGGCGGTAGGTGTGTGTGTGTGTGTGTGTGTGTGTGTGTGTGTGTGTGTGTGTGTGTAAGGGTAATGCTAGGCTTTCAGCAACTTAACCAGATTAGCGATTTTCTCTTAGGGGAGGACCCAGGAAATGTAGGAAGAAACTGGAAATAGTTTCTTCAACTTTCTCTTAAGTTTGGAATGGAAGTCTCATTGTTTATGAGCCAGGCAGAAATGCAGGAGAAAAGAGGGTTTGCCTTGTATAATACTCATACAGGGGAAAGGATGGCAAGCTGCCCTAAGGTGAGTCATGATTGCCTTGGTGAGTCGGGGGATCTGTGCCAAGCCTCTCTGGGCCCTTTAGTAGCTTGCTTGCCTTGGTCCATTCCCCTCCCTCTCCCTTCTCCCCTCCCCCCTTTGACCTCTCCTCTCCTTTCCCCCTTTCTCTCTCCCCTCTTCTCCCACTTCCCTTCCCCCACCTCACCCTCCTACAAACATTTAACTGCTGGGAGTAAAAAAAAATCAGACAAGGCAATTTCTAAATTAGACCCCCAAAATGGACCCTCTCCAAAGATACTTAACTCAGTCATTACAGTTATGTGTAACAAGGAGCTTTGCTAGAACGGCTTTGGGCAGAGTGTGCATAGGAAGGGGCTGCTACATCTGAGCCGGGAACAAGGGAACCAACCACCAGGCGTCTTTTTGAATAATATTCTCATTAGTTTTGGGGAATTTTATACACTTGGATATTCACCCCCAATGTTCCCCATAACTCCTCCCAGAGCCACCTCCTCACCCCCAACTTCACGCTCTTTCTCTTTTAAAATGTATATAGTTTTTTTTTCCTCCATGTATGTTTGTATAATATGTGCTTGTTGCCCAAGGAGGCCAGAAGAGAATATCAGGTCCTCTGAAACTAAAGTTATAGACACCATGTAGATGCTGGGGATCAGCACTCCCTACCTCATCTTCTGGAAGAGCAGCAAGTACACTTAATGAGGGAGCCATCTCTCTAGCCCTTCGACCCCTAAACATAATCTGTCAAGGCCAATTTATGCTACGAATATACTCTCGGGTGTGGGGCTGTTGGCATTTGACTGACCCACCAGGGGCCCCATCCTTAAATAAATTGCTTTTCCCTCTTCCAGGAGCCATCAGCTGTCAACAGCTCCTTGGTGACAAGTGCTAGTGAATGCCTTTGCCCCTCCGTGCTGGAATGCTGCCTAGCTCAGTCCTGTGCTGGCCTTGGGTAGCAGCCATAGCTGCTAGAATTCACTAGTCAGCCATTTTGATAGGTCCGGAAGACACTGTTTCATCTCCCTGACCCGCGTCTTTCCCTCTCTTCTTTCTAAACTCTTTTCTGTGGTGGTCTCCATGATTCTTTTTGTTTTGTTTTGTTTTGTTTGTTTTCATTTGAGACAGTTTCTGGTTTCCTTGGATCTCCATCTGTTGACCTTGACTCCTGATCTTCTGGTGCCTCCACCTGCCGAGCACCACCACACCTCACTGTTTCTCCATGTTTTATATAGTTTGGATTTAGTCTCTGTATCAGTTTTCTAGAGCTGCTGTAAGAAAATCTCATAGGCTGGATGATTTAAGGAAAGGAAATTTGTTGTTCCACAGTTGTAGCGTCTAACACCAAAATGATGGAGCTGGCAGGGTCGCTTCCTCCTAGGCACAGAGGAGAGATATATTCAGATGTGTTCCTTCTGCCAGTGTATGGCCATCTTCATGTTCACCTGGCTTTTCCCCTATATGTATGTCTAAATTTCTTCTCTTTATAAGGACATTTATCATGTTGATTATGCCCCATCCTAACGACCTCATTTTAAATAACTTCTATCACCCGTGACCCTATTTCCAAATAAGGTCACTTTCTGAAAGTGCTAGGGCAGCACTTCCGCATTCTGGAGCGCCCAGCCCAGCTCTGACAGTCTCCAGATATTCTAACTCTTTCCCTAAGTCTCCTAAGCTTTGGTTGGAAAGCTGATTGTCTTTTTTTGTTTGTTTTTTGTTTTGTTTTGTTTTGTTTTTTGTTTTTTTAAAACAGGGTTTCTCTGTATCGCCCTGACTGTCCTAGAACTTGCTCTGTAGACCAGGCTGGCCTCGAACTCAGAGATTCCCTTGCATCTGGCTCCTTAGTCCTAGGATTAGAGGTGTGAGCATCCTCCAGTTTTTTAAAAAAGTAATTTTCTATGCTTTCTACACTGGTGTAGAAACACTGTGTGTTTTCATGCCATGACACACATGTGAAAGTCAGAGGACAATTGGCCAATACCAGTCCTTTCCTACCATGTGGGTTCAATGACTCAAGTCGTTGGGTTTGGCTGTAAGTGCCTTTACCTACTGATATGTCTGGCTGATTCAGTCCTCCAGGTTTATAAATGGTCTAACCATGGAGACATCAAGGCATGTTTAAAAGAATGAGGCGAAGTCCTTGGGAGACACTAAAAGACTACCTTCATGTGTGGACTTAGACTTGGGTCTTTCCTAGCCTTGATTTAGAATGGGACATTTGCTTATCTAGAAACTAGATGAATATTGAGAACTAAAAGCTGTACAAAGTAAAAGTCACCAGAGGCCAAACTAGAAGTGTGGGGGTGTGGGGGGTCGGATTGAGCCTTTTCCTCCCCCATCTTGGCAAGCACTTTACTACCCAGCTGCTTTCCCAGTCTAAGAAAGGATACATTTAGCTTCATAGATCAATAATAGAAGAAAACACTTGGCCTACTATGTGGCAACACATTCATACGACCCTTTCAGCCTTTCACACAAATATACTCATTTCACTCTTGTTGGTTTGGTTGCTTGGCCTTTTTGACATAGGGTCTCATTATGTAGTACAGGTTGGCTGTGAGCTTCTAATGTTTCTTCCTCAGCAGCATCCCAAGTGCTGGAATGACTCCCCCAACCCAAGCTTCTTCAATGGTAATCTTCACCACTTCTTAGGTAGTATATTCACACATTCAAAGTATGCTTTTTAAGTGTCAGTTATGTGTTAAACCCTGCTCATCTATCTATTTTTACAAAACGAGAAGGAAAAGATTAAATGACACCACAGAGATTGCATAGCTAAGGATGAATTTGTACAGTAACGGCCATTATGTTATCAGTCCCCAGACATACTAAGTCCCATTTTATGCTTCAAACCACTTAACGTTATCCAGCTCCTAGGGTCTCTTATCTCCTGATTGCCTTGGCGTTACTAAGCCAAATCTTACATGGGTTCTTGTTTCTCAAAAAACATAGGTCCTCGTGCCCCTGCCAACATTCAAGTCTTCTTTGACAGTGGGGCCCTAAAGGCATCTGTTTCGTGGACCCCGACAGAAGGAGCATTCAACTACACTGTGGTGGCATGGAGCGATTCCTCCCAGCGCAGCTGCAGCACGGCTCTCAGCTCCTGTAGCATCAGTTCCTTGCAGTGTGGAACGGAGTACCTGATTTCTGTCTCAGCAAGTAACGATGCTGGGTCCAGCAAGTCCTGCTCTGCACCGACCCTGAAGACCGGTACGTGAGAAAAGGGAAAGCCCTACAGGGCTGATGATCAGAGTGCTTGCCGTAAGGGTACAGAAATCCCCAGTAAGGCCCTAGAACAGGCTGGAAGGAGTGAAGCTGGTCTAAGCTAGGCAGAGCCTGCTCTAAGCTAGACATACATGTATAATACCAACATTGAGGAGGCTAAAGCAGGAGGATTGCCATGACTTTGAGACTAGCCTGGCCTACATACTAAGCACTAAGCCAGCTAGAGCTATATGGCAAGAATTTGTCTCAAAAACAGAAAAGAAAGGCTATCAAGATGGCTTAGTGGGGAAAGATGCTTGCTCCAAAGGCCTGAGTTTGATCCAGGAACCTACACAAAGGTAGAAGGAGGAGAGCAGACCAACTCTAAAGAGCTGTATCTGTCTTCCACGTCCATGATGTTGCACCCTCCCCTGCTATGTTATACACCCACACTCGTGCGCGCGCACCGTTGCCCAGGCTGGTCCTGAATCCCAGGGCTCAAGAGACCCTACATCAGCTGGGGCAGAGGTGTTCATTGCCATACCTGGCTTGCTTTTTTAAATTTTAGTTTTAAAAACTCTAAGATCCAGTTTGTTATTTCCAGCTCTGTGCTGTACAAACAGCTAACTGCCTCTTAGTGTATGTGTCTTTGTGTGTCTGTCTGTGTGTGTATGTGTTTGTATGTGCACATGTATGTGTGTTTTATATGTTGTATGTATGTGTGGTACATGCATGTAGGTATGAGGATGCCTGCAGCCATGTATGCACCCATGGAGGCTTCCCGTCACTCTCTGCCTTCTCGCTGTAACAAAGACTCAGTCACCTCACTGAACCAGAGGCATACCTGTTTAGCCAGTGAGCCTGGAAGATCTGCCTGTCTCCATCCACCCATGGTGGGATCACGTGCATACACAGCCGGACTCAGCTTTTCATGTGGTTCTAGGGCTTTGAACTTGGAACCTCATGGCTAAAGAGAATACTCTGACTCATTAAGCCATCTCTCCTATCCCTAACTGGCTCTTCTGGACGTGTTTCATGACAAAGGCTTGGTAGGAGCTGTTTTTACAATTAAAAGATGGGAGATTTCTAGATCTAAATGTGTCTCAGTATTTCCCATTTTTTTTTTGGTGTTTTTTTTGGGGGGGGGGGTTGGAGATGTAATGATATATTCATGGAGCTTTGCTGCTGTATTTAGAAGCATTTATGTGTCTGGAGAATTGGAACTAACATTTAATGGGATCTACCACATCTCAGGCACCTTAACTACATTACTTAACTCTTAGGATAATTTCGAGAGCTGTCTCTCTCTTTTTTAAAATTGTTTTTTGTTTGTTTGTTTCATTTTCTTGTTTGTTTGTTTAAGACAGGATACAATGAAGGGCTGGCTACCAACTCACATTTATAGCTGAGTCTAGCCTTGCTCTCCTGATCCTCAGTTTCCATCCTCCCTCATGCTACAAGCCTGCACGCCACGTCTAGCTTAGCTCTTCCTTCTAGATACAAAAACTGACTGAAGCCCAGGGAGGCGGAGGCTGTTTGCTCCAGTGCACACTAACAATAAGAGGCACAGCTGAGAGCTCAGCTCAAGCTTATCTGACTGCAATCCTCTGGGCCGAAGACAATGTAACAATGTCCACTCTATTCAACCATCAGACTTATGTCACTGTAAGGTAAAAAGGATTCTAAACAGAGGATTGGAGCTCAACAAGCTGGCGTCCTCTCCTCCACAAGGGAAAGAAATATAATCAAATTCTCAGGCCACGGCTTCTTAGAGTTCTGTTAAATTAAGGTCACCAACACAAGCTTCGTGACTAGAGTTTTCTTTTGACAATTACAAGTTTGTGTAGCAGGTACAATAAAAGCCATTCTGAAGGTGATGTAACTGAGGATGAAGGGAAAGATAAGAATCACTTCAAAGACATAGTCATTCTGAGTCAGTTATTTAATGGAGGAGAGGACATCCTGCATTTTTAAAATTTGGATGCACATCAAAAACATCTAGGAAACGTTTATAAAACCCAAATATCCAGATGCTGCCACAATAATTAGATTGGGATTTCTAGGAATAGAGTCCAGATAGAATAGTTTTCGACAATTGCCCAGTTGATACTATGTTGTCAGTGTTAGGGCTACTGAGAGAGTCCCTCATCTTTCAATTCCTGCCCTTCTTGATCCATGAGGTATCATTGAAGTGTGTATGACACAGTCAGTACTGATCATGAGAAAACCTTGGCCGAGCAGTGGTGGGGAATGCCTTTAATCCCAGCACTTGGGAGGCAGAGGCAAGTAGATTTCTGAGTATGAGGCCAGCCTGGTCTACAGAGTGAGTTCCAGGACAGCCAGGGATACACAGAGAAACCCTGTCTCGAAAAAAACAAAACCAAAACCAAACCAAACAAAAAACCTTGATTTCTCAATAAAAGAACTATGTTTTTTGAAAGCTCGTGGATTGGATGGCCTTCATTTGAAATCATTTTTTCAGGAGACTTCAGTCATGCTAATCTTAGATAAAAGAAATAGTTATTGCCTTGACACAGAAAACCAAACACATTAGCTAAGGAGACCCATGTCTACAGAAGAGATAGTTCAGCATCTATTGTATGAACTAAAAATTGAGAGCATCTGAGCGTATCTCTGTGGTTTGCACTGAGTTGTGCTTATACTCTGATTTGTTACATGTCTGAGCATCTAGCCTTTTAACTATCTGTTCAGGATGTCCCCTGAGATGAAATGGTCATGAGAATATGGCTCTGTCACAGAGTGCATGGAAGGTGACAGTTAGGAGAATGCCCCACTCTATGAAGGCTTTGTATGCAGCTCCCAGAAATACTCAGTTACCCCTGTGTCTTGGTCACTTTTCTATTGCTGTGAAGAGACACTGTAACAATGGCAACTCTTAAAGAAGAAGGCAGTTACTTGGAGGTTGGCTTACAGTTTCAGAGGCTTAGGTATGTAGCCATACCTGAGAGCTACGTCTAGGTCCACAGACTGCAGGAAGAGAGAGAGCTGGGCCAGGCACGGGGTTTTGAAACCGCAAAGCTCACCCACAGTGACACACTTCCTCCAACAAGGCCACACCTTCCAATCCTTCTCAAATGTGCCCTCCCTGATAACTAAGCTTTCAAATACATGAACATGTTGGGACCATGCAAATAGCAAATTTAAATCATCCAGCACATCCTACCTTTCTAGTTATATTATCTGGGGCAACTCAGTTATCCTTTATGAGCTTTATTTTCTTCCATTGGAAAATGATAATAATCATTGTGAGAGTAAAAGAAAGTGTTAGCAGAAAACATAAATGGGTATATTCTTACCTCCAAAAAGAAAACTTCTGGGTATTTACTGTTTGGCTCACATCAAATAGACTTCCTCTCTAAATAAGGTGAGATCCACACTTTTTTTTCTCTTAGACAGTCTCTCTCTATGTAGTCCTGGCTGTCCTGGAGTTCACTCTGTAAACCAGGTTGGCCGCAAACTCACAGAGATCTTCTTGATTCTGCCTCCCAAGTATTGGGATTAAAGGCATGAACCACCACACCTGACAAAATCCACATTTTGACTCTCAAATTCCCATGGCATATGCTGGGGATATAGGTTGGTTGATAAAGTGTTTCCCTGGCATGCACAAAGCCTTGGATTTAGTCCCATAGCACATAAAAAGTTGATGTGGTGGTATGTAACGATAATCCAAGCACTTAAGAAATGTAGGTAGGAGGATCAGAAGTTCAAGGTCATCCTTGGATATCTAGTAAGGTTTCATGCAGCCTTGGATACATAAGACACTATTTCAAACAAATAAACATTTCCAATGGCCTATTATTTCAAATGACACTTGTTATAATAAAAGAATTTGGGTAGTTTCCTGGTATTTAGCATAGTCTTTGTTTGTCTAAAAATATCTTCTAATGTGTGTGGTACATGGTTTTGCATGTTGTGCATCAAATTCAGTCTATTACAGAACTCAGATTTGCTGATTGGGTTGTCTTGGCATCTCAGATAGCTGCCAAGATGCAAAGAAAGTCTCTGGAGATAGTCATTCCATTCCTCTTTGTTCTTGTTTGTTTGTCTGTTTGTTTCCTAGTTGCTTGTGCACCTGGAAGGGTGATGATCCAGGAAGAGCCCCCTGGTCACTTGTCTGTGGCTTGGTCCAATGTGGAGCTGGGTGACTACTATGTGGCTTTCGTGAAGAGTGACGATGGCTTGGAGGTGCACTGCAATACCTCCCTCACCCAGTGCAACTTCTTGTCCGAGTGCGGCTTCACGTACTTCATTAGTGTGTTTGCCTATAACAAGGCAGGGCAGAGTCCTCTGGGTGATGTATTCAATTACACCACAGGTAAGTCATCTTTGGTACCACCAAGAAAGGGACTTTTGAGCTCAGTAAGCTCTGTAGCCGGATGAACAACTTCTTGTATTTGCTGAGTCACCATCTGGGAGTCATTCTAGGATGAAGAATAGTTTAAATCCCTTGTCTCACGTTCTTTCCAGAGTAGGGATAGTTTGGTTTTGGAAACAAGTCTAACAAGAATGAGAGGGGAAGGAGGGAAAGCAGAGGGAGGGTGGGGATGCATTTGTTCAACTGTACTCTGAAAAACTGAACCTTCTACAAAGTTCTATGTGGCACTCAGGCCTGTTTGAGGTTCTGAAGGGGATACAGTCCCTCCATTCCAGAAGCACAGTCCTTTCTTGGGACCAGGATGACAGATGCAGTGGCCAAGACGCCACACACTGTGGAGGGCTTTTGAGTACGACACCTAAGGTTAAGTCCGACTTGACCTCTAAGTCAGTCATACAGTAGGATAATGATGTGTGCCTTACTACTCCACTGCAACATGGGACAGTAACAATACAGGTGGAATGTGATGGAGCAGGATGTAAATATTTTATTAGCATTATTGTGTGTCATTATTATCATCTGTTATCTCAGTAGCCATCACTGTCCTCCTCCTCTAGGCCTGGATCTTACACCGGGCAGTGAGTGTGCTCCAAGGATCTCTCTGGCATCCGTGTTAATCATGGTGGGGTTGGCACAGAGAGATATTAGATCTTTGGAGGATGGTTGAGTGAGTGTCTTGAAATGAATTATTTATAGAATATTATAATCGTAAGATGTGCTAAGGGTGGATTGTGATAAATTTTACTAGGATGAGGGGTACAAGTAATTGGTGCTTTGGGAATTTAGAAAAAGTTGTCAACAAGGCCTCTGGAGCACAGGAGAGGCCTAGAGCTGGAGTTCAAGAATGAATGGAATGTAGGCAGGCAAGAACACCAGAGATATCGAAAGCTGTGCTAGGTATTTGTCAGTGGGATTCTTAGGGCCTCCTTTTAAGATTTACTAATACAGTTATCATCTCAATGCCTTCATCCTTATCTGCTTTAGTGTCTAGGCGGACTGACAGGACCTGAGGACTCAAGCTCAGTATGACTTTATCAGACCAAAAGGATCAGATTCTCTAACAGAGAGACCAAAAGTCTTCCTAGGCATAGAGATTCAAGAGCACAGGTCGGGTGTAGACCTGAGAGGTCTGATGTTCCCTTGGCAACCATGCTGAGGATTTGCCTGGGGTGCCGGTGCGGTGGGAATCAGGTCAAGGTTGGGGTTAACAAGTCGGTTCTCTTGCAGTCATTTAGGAGTGGCAGAGGGTCTGGTCATGGCGAGGTTAAGACTTGATACCTGCCTCTGGTGGCATTGCTCCTGTGACCTTGGTTCCCTCTGCTTTCAGCTCCCTGCTGTCCTAGTGACATTAACCCAGTGTTGGTGTCCAGTGACAGGGTGGAAATTGCCTGGTCTCCTGTGCGCGGTGCTGAGCTCTATGAAACCAAGGCCGTAGCCGGGTACAGCGTGGTGGCGTGCAACGACACTGCTCCTGCTTGCACTCTCTCTGCTTTAGATTGTGATACCAAGTACAACGTCACAGTGTATTCCTTCAGTGAGGTCCGGGGCAGCAATCTGTCATGCTCTTCCCACTTTATCACCACAGGTATGGTACTGCTATGGCATCCTTCACTGACACCTCCATTGTCACTCTTGCTATGTGCCTCAGGATGGCTATTCAGCAAGGCCTACTGAAAAGGGGGCTGGGGGAGGGGGGCTAAGTTGTTGGAAGTGCTTACTAGTCCTGCAGGGGATGTAAGTCCAGGTACCAGCACCCGCAGGCAGGAGGCTTGCAACCTCCTGGAACTCAAGATCCAGTGACGTGATGCCCTCTGCTGGCCTCTGTGAGCATTGCATGCATGTGTTGAAGCCCACACTCAAGACAAGAGGCAGAGAAGAAACTGTGGAAAGACAGTAACAAAAGAGATCATGGAGAGTGGGGGAGGTTTTGGCCCAGTGATTGACCCCAGCTATCGGGTTCCTTTTGCCACTGGAGACTGCCTGCTTGCATACCAGGAGGTGTGCAAGTGTTTGTCTTGGTCATTCTTTGGGGTTTTAAAATTCAAAATGCTCTGCTTTCCAGTTGGCCCAAAGCTGTAGGAACCTAATGCTCTATGCCAACATCAACAGTTTTCTAAAAAAAAGGTTCTGTGAATTTGACCTATATACATGTACACTTGGAAACTGTGGCTTTGAGTTTTTTTTTAAAGAATATTAATTAATTTTTCACAATTTCATACATATATGATATATTGTATCACTCTGTCATTATCCGTTTTTAATCCCTTCCCCCATCAGGTAGTCTTTAAAAAAACAAAACAAAACAAAAAAAAACCCTCAGTTTACCTCCCCCACCCCCTTTAACCTAGGGTTGCCTTAAACTCACAGAAATCCTCCTGCTTCAGTTTACAGGAACTGGGGTTGCAGACCCAAGCCACCATATCTGGTTCCACTTCAATGTAGTCTTTATTTTTTTGAAGTGGGTCTTATTTAGCCCGGGTTGGCCTTAGACTCACTATGGAGCCAAAGATGGCCTTGAACTCCCTATCCTTCTGCCTCTACCTCCCAAATGCTAGGACTCAAGGCCTGTGCTTCCCAGCCTAGTTTATACAGTGCTGGGAACAAAACCCAGGACTAAGTGCAATGCTAGGCAGGTCCCTACCAACTGAACCACACCCACAGCCCTGATGATCTTTCTGCTGGAGGTAGAGGGGAGCAGGTAGGAGAATCCATTCTAGACCAAATGGCACATGGGGTAGATTTGACTCCAGTGTTTTAATTACTAATCTAATACTTCTTAGCTCCTTGCAGTCCTGAAATAAAAAACATTTCAAAGGATGCGTTCTCTATGATCAATGTGCACTGGCGATCGACTAATGAAGGAGCCACTTACACAGTGACAGCCCAGGGCCAGAAGGGATTGTTCCAGTGCAGCAGCACAGGGGAGACCTGCATGATGGGGGGCCTGCCCTGTGGCTCCATGTTCTCTGTCACTGCTGTGGCCGAAACTCAGGCGGGAAAGAGCCTGCCCAGCTACAGTGTGCCCCTGGAAACAGGTGCGTAGCTACATTAACTCGGTGAGTCCTTAGGAATTTTATTTAATCTGCCCCAAGTATGAGGAAAATACAGCAATTGGTGTCCTTTCAAAGAACCCCAGTCTTAGAGAAAAAAAAAAAACTTTTGATATTTTACATGTTTTATAAACATACCTTCAGAAGTCTCTTGTCTTACCCAATATTCACTTCAAAGGGACAAAACACTGACCCTGGAGAGACATTCCTTAGAATCTGTATTCTCCCAAGACAGTCAAAACAGCTAACAAGAAACCAAAGGGGCTGATTTTACTATTTGTGATTCTGGCTGAGCCCTTTCAATTTTTTTTTTTAAGATTGATTTTATTTATTTATTTTATGTGTATGAGTACACTGTAGCTGTACAGATGGCCGTGAGCCATCATGTGTGTAGCTGCTGTTGATCTCAGGACCTCTGCCAGCCCCTCTCACTCCCCCCACCCCTGCTCACTCTGGCCCCGTTCACTCCATAATTTACTACAGCTGTCTTCAGACACACCAGAAGAGGGCATCCGATCTCATTACCGGTGGTTGTGAGCCACCATGTGGTTGCTGGGATCCGAACTCAGGACCTTAGGAAGAGCAGTCAGTGCTCTTACCCGCTGAACCATCTCACCAGCCAGAGCTCTTTCAATTTTTTCTCTAAAAACTACTTTCTGATTTTAGTTTCTAATGCGGGACATAGGCCAGTGGTTTAAGGACATTTGCTGCCCTTTGGAAGGACTTGAGTTAAGCTCCCAGCACCTAAATCAGGTGGTGAACAACCATGTACAACTCTAGCTTCAGGGATACACACATGCACACATACACCATTAAAATAAAATGCTTTCTGGATTTAGTTTCCTAATCAGCAAGAGGCAGGTAATACTCTTACAGGATAGTTGAGGGCTCTTAGCTAACTACGTTACAAAGCGTGTAGCTGTGCCTGATGCACATGATGAGACCCTCCATTAGAGAAAGCTCTTATTGACTAAGAACATTGTATTTGAATAAATATTTAGCAAACAGTCATGGTGGTGCACACCTTTAATTTCAGACCAAGGAGGAAGAAATAGGTACATTTCTATGAGTTCAAGGCCAACCTGGCCTAAAATAGTGAATTTTAGACAATCCAAGAGCTACACAACAGGATATGAGACCCTGTCTCAATATCCTCCCAAGACATTTAGCAAATTACTTACATTAATACGGATATTATAAGCATTGGTAGAGTGCTTGCCAAGAAAGAAGTCCTGGTGTGGTTGTGTGCACATGTAATCCTAGTGTTCAGGAGGTGGAAGCAGGAGGATCAGAAACTTAAGGTTATCTAAACCTTATTCATGTAGAGTTCAAGGCTAGCCTACATGAGACTGTCTCAAAAAAAAAAAAAATAGAATTGGAAGAGACAAACATAGAATCCAAAGCCTGCCCGAGGGTACTGCATTCCATATATGGTAGATTACAAGATATAGCAAAGGGTATGGGCAAAGGAAAATTTTAATTTGAAAGAGAAAGTATGAGAAACTTAGGATTTTGAGTAAAACATAAGCAAAGCCCTGTTCTTATTATTATTATGTGTAAGTGTGCATGCATGATGGAGGAGGGTGGGAACATGCTACAACATGCATGTGGTAGTCAGAGCACTTTGTAAGTTCTGTTTCCATTGAGCATTCCCGGGGGTTGAACTCAGGTTGTTGGGCTTGCTCATCAAGTGCTTTACCCCAAAGTACATACCCCAGTCCCATTATTGGTTATTTTCCATGAGTCATCTGTGGAATAGAACTAAATTCTTCTCTTTCTTTCTTTTTTCTTTCTTTTTCCCTTTCTTTCTTTCTTTCTTTCTTCCTTTCTTTTTCTTCCTTCCTTCCCTCCTTCCTTCCTTCCTTTTTTCTTTCTTTCTCTCTTTCCTTCTTTCTTTCTCTTCTTTTCCCCCATTTTAGTGCCCTGCTGTCCAGCTGGTCTGACAGCAGCTCAGGTCACCCAGTCTATAATCAACGTGAGCTGGACTATTGGGGCAGTGGCTCAAACCTATGTGACAGTGCTGGAGTCATACGTTGGACAGTCTAAGTGTCATACCCATCAAAACCACTGCCTTTTGGGATGCATCACATGTGGCATCAACTACACGGTGGCATTAAAAGCCATTAGTCCCACAGGACTGACTGCAGACTGTGCCTACCAAAGTTATTCTTCTAGTAAGTAAATTCTAAATATTAGCTCTTAAGTATTGCTATCTTAATCACTCACTGTTCTATTGTTGTGGAGAAATACCATGACCAAGGCATCTCTTTTGTTTGATAGGTTTTGGCTTCGTTTAATTTTTAAGACAGGATTTCTCTATTCAGCCCTGGCTGACCTGGAACTCCCTCTGTAGACAAGGCTAGCCTCAAATTCAGAGTTCTGCCTGCCTCTGCCTCCTGAATGCTAAAATTAAATGTGTGTGCCACCCAGCCCAAGATAACTTTTATTAAAGAAAGCATTTAATTGGAGACTTGCTTATGGCTTTAGAGGGTTAGTCCATGAGTATTAGTACCTGGGAACTTCACATCTTGATCTAAAGACAATAAGGAGAGAGGGAGAGGGAGAAGGAGAGAAGAAGAGAGGGAGAGATAAAGGGAGAGAGGGGGAGGAAGAGGGAGAGGGGGAGAGAGGGAGAGAGAGAGAAAGGGAGAGAGAGAGAGAGAGAGAGAAGTATGGTGGGGGCTTTTGAAATTTGAAAGCCCATCCCCATGTGTAACACACATCTCTTAACAAAGCCACACCTCCTAATCCTTCCTAAACTA
This sequence comes from Mastomys coucha, assembly GCF_008632895.1. NCBI lineage: Eukaryota > Metazoa > Chordata > Mammalia > Rodentia > Muridae > Mastomys > Mastomys coucha. The sequence continues at coordinate 56,986,644 of NW_022196898.1, read as the reverse complement.
TTCTACCAACTGTGGACCAAGTGTTCAAATATATGAGGCTATGGGAGCCATTCTCATGCAAACCACTAAAATTGCAAAGGGTTCCATGATACCTAGTCCAGGCCCAATCCTTTCTTCCCATTTAAAAAGATGGTGCATCTCTACCCAGCTTTCCTCAAATGCAGATTACTTTCTTTTTTTTTTTTTTTTT
>NW_022196898.1:56984365-56986415 GCF_008632895.1 Mastomys coucha | reverse complement strand
AACTCATTACGGGTGGTTGTAAGCCACCATGTGGTTGCTGGGATTTGAACTCATGACCTTCTGAAGAGTAGTCGGTGATCTTACCCACTGAGCCATCTCACCAGCCCCAGCAGATTACTTTCTTAATGTATGTGGGGTGGGGCATACTCTATGGTGGACATCATCCTCAATCACTCATCACCTTATTGATTTGTTTATTTTATTTTATTTTATTTTATTTTTTTGAGACAAGGTTTCTCCATGTAGCCCTGTCTGTCCTGGAACTCACTCTGTAAACCAGGCTGGCCTCAGATTTATAGAGACCAACCTCTCTCTGCCTTCCAAGTGCTGGAATTAAAGGTGTGTGCCACCACCGCCAGTCCTCTTCACCTTATTTTTTGGATATAAGATCTTTCATCGAATCCAGGGCTCACTGATTTGGCTAGATTGGTTGGCCACCAAGCACCAGGAATGGTCTTGTCTCCCCTTCCCAGTGCTAGTATTACAGGCACATGCCATCTTGGTGATGTTGTGCCCAGTTTTTCCATGAGCCCTGGAGCTCAAACCCAGGTCCTTATGCATGTGTGGCAAGCACTTCCCTGATGTAGCCATTGCCTTAGCCCTATTTATGCAGATTACTTCCTATCGTATTTACAATTCTCTTTGATTTAGAACTTCAAAGCTCAGAGATTTCTGTCAGTAGTTGGTGCATGGCTTCCCCTGGTAAAGAGTCTGGGTTATGTTTTCTGAAGGGATGTTTTTCTATGACAGAGAGACCTACTGAATCCATAGTGTTCTCTCTCTCTCTCTCTCTCTCTCTCTCTCTCTCTCTCTCTCTCTCTCTCTCTCTCTCTCTCTGTGTGTGTGTGTGTGTGTGTGTGTGTATCTGTATGTCTGTGTGTCTGTCTGTCTGCTGTGTCTCTTCTAAACCACTGCAGCCCCTCATAAAGTTCCTCACTTCAGCAGGTTGGACAGAGAGCAAAAGGCTACTTTCTACAGCTGTTGTTCCTTGTTCTCCACAAATGCCAAGCCACTCCTGAATAATAGAGGAAGAAACAGCAGGCAGAGCAGGCCAGCAAAGACTTCCTTACATAATTCTGACCTGCTTGAGGCAGCTGCTTGGAGAGCTGTTTTGAAAAACCTCTAGGGACTGCCTCCAAGCTAGAGGAGAAATTGAATGGTAGTAGCTACCTCTTGCCGGGCCTAGGGCAGTGGGGTTATAATATAATTTTGGCATCTTGGAGATAGTTGAGAATGACTTACCTGGGATGCTATATTAGAAATGGCTTCTTTTTTTGTTTTGTTTTTCAAGACAGAGTTTCTCTGTGTAGGCTTGACTGTCCTGGAACTCACTCTGTAGACCAGGCTGAAGTTTAAACTCAGAGATCAGCCTGCCTCTGCCTCCCCAGGCATGAGCCACCACCGCCTGGCTAAAACAACTTTTAAAAAAGAATAAGTTAAATCAGTCCAGGCAAGGTGGGTCATGACTATAATCTCTACTGGGGCATGGGGGGGTACAGGCAGAAGGGTCAGGAAAATTAGGTCATCTTGAACGACAGGGCATCCTGTGCTAAAGGAGATTCTATCTCAAAATAAAATAATTGTTTTCAATCAGTAAAAAGAATAAATTAAGCCAGGTATATTAGGTACTTTTCTTGTGGCCTTTGACAAAATGTCGAACAAAAAAGTGGTGCACACCTTTAGTCCCAACTTTCAGGAGGCAGAGTGAGGCAGATCTCTGAGTTCAAGGCCAGCCAGGTGTATAGGGTGAGTTTCAGAACAACCAGACTTACTACACACAGAAACCCTGTTTAGAAAAACTCAGAACCTAACACCAAAACAAAACAAACAACATCAACAAAAACACCACCACCACCACTAACAACAACAACGACAACAAACTTAAGGAGTTAAGTGACTGGCCCAACAGTAAGATCATCACCCAGCACCCATGTCAGGTGGCTTCTGCTACACAACTCCAAGAGTACACCCTCTTCCAGCCTCTCCAGGAATTGCAATCACATGTACAACACAGAGAGATAGAGAGAGAGAGAGAGAGAGAGAGAGAGAG
>NW_022196898.1:56972055-56984355 GCF_008632895.1 Mastomys coucha | reverse complement strand
GAGAGAGAGAGAGTTAAAAATAAATCAATAAACAATGAAATTACTTTTAAAAATATCAGGAAGGGGGCTGGTGAGATGGCTCAGTGGGTAAGAGCACCGACTGCTCTTCCAAAGGTCCTGAGTTCAAATCCTGACAACCATATGGTAGCTCACAACCACCCACAATGAGATCTGATGCCCTCTTCTGGTGTGTCTAAAGACAGCTACAGTGTACTTATTTATAATAATAAATAAATCCTTGGACCAGAGCAAGCAGAGGTCCTAAAAGTCAATTCCCAACAAGCAGATGAAGGCTCACAACTATCTGTACAGCTACAGTGTGTACTCAAAGACATAAAATAAATAAATAAATCTTTAAAAAAAAAAAGATTTAAAAAAATATCAGGAAGGGTTGGTTTCAGTTCATGGTGAGAAAATCATGGCATCAGGAGGGAGCAGGACACATTGTCTGAACTCTGGAACCCAATAGCTGAGTGCTTGTGGGCAGCCAGGATCCCCATCTGATGGGTGGTCTTCCCATTTCACTTAACGTAATCTAGATATTCCTTTACAGGCTTTTCCAGAAGGTAACTTCAGATAACCCATCGCAGGTTTGCCTGTGGGCTTGTCTCATGGATGTTTCTAGATCTCATCAAGTTGACAGTGTCAACCAACCACACCAGGCTCCTGCCTGGCACCTCAGTACTCAGAAAGCTTGCACAAAAAGGTTCACCAGATAGCCATGATGTTAAAGCCTGTCTGGGCTATATAGGGAGTCAGACCCAGTCTCAAACTGCCTCTCAAATAATCAACCAGCTAATCAGTCACAGTGGGCATAGTGGTATAGTTACAGAATCCCAGCACTTGAGACTAAGCAAGAAGATGAATTTAAGGGCTAGCCTGGGAGATATAACAATAATCCATCTCAAGCAAATACACACACATACACACACATACACACACACACACACACACACACACACACACACACACGAGAGAGAGAGAGAGAGAGACAGAGACAGAGACAGAGAGACAGAGATTATGCACAAACCAAGTGAGTCTGATTACCTTTCACAGTTTAAAAAGATTATGAAATATGATCTTTATTTTAGCTAATGAGCATTCCACCATCTGGTATTCTGATTAGTACCTAATTGTGTGGCCCACTCAAAAATATTTGGAAGACAGGATCAAAAGTGTACCTAATCACTCACCCAGCACAGGTGAAGCGTGGACCAGCCTGTCCGAGAGGTGGCCCTAATCACTCACCCAGCACAGTGAAGCGTGGACCAGCCTGTCCTGTGGCTGCTTCCACAGTGTGCTACTTGGCTCACTACTGCCTTCTCTTTTTCAGCTAGGAGTGAGCACAATAAGTTATGTTTAAACTTGGTGCCACTAAAGTCAAATAAAATCGGGCCATTGTGCTAACTTGGTGAGATCCTGAGCGTCTGACTCATAGTTTGAGTCATTAGCAGCACAGTGTCTCTCTGCCAACTGTAGACCTTTGACTCACCAATGTTCTATATCCAAAACCCCATACCCCACCCCACCCACACATGGATCTCTGGCCGTGTGGTGGCTCAGCACGGGAAGAACACTTGCATCCCTTCAAACCTTGCTCTGTTCTAACCAGGGATTAATCATTCTGTGTAGAAGCCTCTGCTTGTGTCCTTTCTCCTCGGTAGCAATGAGAGCAAGATAAATAATTCTGTACTTTTTTTTTCCTTATAGGTGCCTGTTGCCCACTGGGGGTCAAATTATATAGGCTGGGCCCTAATGGCATCCGGATCTACTGGCAAGCCTCCAGGGGCTCTGCCAATTATAGCGCCGACCTCTATGGTTCCAAAGGCATCTTTACCTGTGCCCCACATGCTGGTCTAAGTTTCTGTGACATTACCAACATCCCCTGTGGGGATGTATACACCGTGATAGTCTCACCGGTTGCTGAATCAGGACTGAAGCTTAATTTCTGCCCGAAAAAAATATATTCAGGTAAAGCAAGTTAGGACCTTAATTTAAAACCAACCTTAGAGCTGAACGTAGCTCAGTAGTACACCACTTGACCTAGCATGCACAAGGCCCCAGCACCCAAAAGAAAAACACAAGAGGAAGATTAAAACTAACCCTTGGGCTGGTAAGGTAGTATAGTGGGTATTCCGACTTGCTTTCGGTTGCTGTGATAAACACCATGATCAAAAGCAACTTAGGGGAGGAAGGATTTGTTTGGCTCATAGGTCACAGTCCATTCATCATCAAAGGAAGTTGGGGCAGGAACTCAAGCAGGAGTAGAGGCAGGAAATATGGAGGAGAGCGGATGACTGGCTAGCTCCCAGGCTCAGATATGGCTACTTTTCTCATACAGCCCAGAATGACCTGCCTACGGGTTGTGCTACCCACAAGGACTGGACCCTTCTACATCAATTGTCAAAAAGACAAGTTCCCACAGACATGGCCCCAGGTCAATCTACTGAAGAAAAATCCTCAGTGGAGGTTTCTCCTTCCCAGATGATTTAGACTGTGTCAAGTTGACACTAAAAACTAACCAGTATAGCGAGTTTTACAAGTGCTCACCAGGCAAGCTTGATGACCTGAGTTCAATCCCCAGAAGCCACATTGGTTAGAGTTTCTATTGCTGTGATTTAACACCATGACCCAAAGCAATGTGTGAAGGAAAAGGGTTTATTTGCTTCTGCTTCCATTACTGAGGAAAGTCAGAGCAGGAGCTCAATTGGGGCCGAAACCTGGAGGCAGGAGCTCAAGCAGAGAGCAAGGGGGAGTGCTGTTTATTGGCTTGCTCTCCTGTGGCTTGCTCTCCCATGGCGGGCTAAGCCTACTTTTTTATAGAACCCAGCTTGAGGGCGGCACCACCCACAATGGCTTGCACCCTCCCACATCAATCACTAATCAAGAAAACGCCTTTCCAGCTTGCCTACAGCCCGAACTTATGGAGGCATTTTATTCAGTTGATTTTCCCTCCTCTCGCGTGACTCCAGCTTGTGTCAAGTTGACATAAAACTAACCATCACATGCATGGTGGCAGGAGAGAACGGACCCCTGAAAGTTGTTCTTGGACCTCCACATAAATGCTCTGGTACACACCAATGCACTCAGACTCTCACATACTCAAAATAAATAAGTCTGGATAATATTAAAGTGAACCTTCAAGTCAGACCTGTGAATTAAGATTCAGGACAACCTCAAATAAGTGCTCTGTGCAAATTGTCCAAAGCTGCAGGAGAGGCGTCTTTGGAATTGTGGTGTTTTGTAATTTAATGTGGACCTCTGCTCCTCTCACTGTCTTTTCTGAGCTTCAGATACTATTTGCATAGTTAAGTGAATTAAAAGTGACTGGAGATTTAGAAACAGATTTTTTTTTTTTTTTCTGAGATAGGGTTTCTCTATGTAGTCCTGGCTGTCCTGGAACTTGATCAGTAGACCAGGCTGACCTCTCCAACTCAACTGCCTTTGCCTCAAGTGCTGGGATTAAAGATGTGTTCCACTGCCCGGTTGGGACAGATTTTTAAACACAGTCTAGAGATGACAGTAAACACCCTGTTGTGTTGGACCTTAAAAGACTTGAACTTTGCCTTACAATGGTCTACAAAGCAAGTTCCAGGACAGCTAGGGTTCTGTTACATAGAGAAACCCTGTCTTGAAAAATAACAACAACAACAACAAAAAAAAAAGGTCTTGAACTTTTATTTACACAGATTGCAAATGAGATCTAAGGAAAAGTTTGAGGACCAGAGAAAAAGGAATTTATGAATCATAAATTAAATCTGGAAATATGAGTGGGTAGACAGATTGTGATCACAACCCAGGGCTGACAGCCTGGGCATCTCACCAGAGCTGGCAGGAGACATTAGCAATTCTCTTGTTCTGCGTTCCAGCACCCTCTGCTACCTTGCCCAGGGCACAGTCATATATTTTTCATGTGCTTCTAAGAGAAAGAAGGGAAAAAGCAATAACGAAGCCCTAGGGTTTTGCAAGTGAACAGGAAGAAGGAAAAATGACTCATGAGCCATCACTGAGAGCAGTCCACACTTTCTAATTAAATGTAGGTGACAAGAAGTTCAAGATGGTTCTAGGTGATGGAGCGTGGCCAGCTCCTGCTAGAGAGGGTGGTCCTGCTGTCCTTAGATGCCATCCATGCTTTGTTTCTTTTTGTTTTGTGGTTTTGTTTTTGGGGGGTTATTTTTCCCCACAAAGTAACCTGGTCAGCCTTGTGAGAAGAGACAGGAATGGATTCGTGGGGTACAGATGAGCTCTTCCAAAGACAAGCTTGCCACTCAATAACAACATATTTTGCTCACTGGATATTTCACAACTTAACGAGTGTCTTCACAATTATATCTTACTGAATCTCAAAATAACCCTAAGATGTAGACGCTGCTGATAGGGACTGTCTCTGATTTACAAATAAGGAAACTGAGACCCAACAGCTCCATAATCTCTATCTACAACAATTTTCTTCAAGTCACTAAATTGTATATGGGCCCAATTATGCATAGACACAAGTTGGTCACTGGGGGACCCTTCTCAAAAGTACTCTTGGAGGACATCGTTTGCCTTACTGCATGTACACCCCAAAATGGTTCAGGCCAAATCAACCTTTCCATTCTTCCCAACCCCACTACATTTGGAATATTTTTTTTTTCATAGAAACTGTCCAAGTGTGGTTGTTGTGAGGACAAGAAGAAACCTATGCCATTATTCAGAGAGGGGTGTGTGTAGAGCTTGATGCAAATGGAGGTCGGAGGTTGCTCAGTGCATTGTTGGGAGAGGGGGTGGTGTGCATAGCCTGTGCAGGCAAAGGGACTAGGCTGCCAAGGGCATCATTAGAAGAGGGTATAGCCCAAACCTAGGGGAGTCCCAAGTTGCCAAACCACTCACTATGCTTGCCTATTCCTACCTCGACATTGCCTTCTCTTATTTGAGTTTTTTTTTTCTCCTTTATCTTTGATCTACTTCCCATTTATTGATTTTTAGCACTTCTGGAGATTAGATTCAGAGTATTGTGCATGCTTGGCAAGCACCATACTTCTGAGCTAACAACCCCAGGCCTAACCCCCAAGCTTCTCTTAAGGCTTTCTTTTGAATTACCCTTCCTGGCCTCAGGGCCTGGCCTCAGTGCCTAAGTTGCTCAGATTACAAGTGTGCGCTGCTATGCCCAACACGTTTTAATGTATACATTTTCCATCTGAAATATAGCAATAGGGTTGGGAAGATGGCTCAGTGGATAAAGTGTGTGCCACACAATGTTAAAGACATGAGTTTGGATCCCCAGGACACAATTGAAAAGTCAGGCACAGCAGCACACACTGGTAGTCCTAGTGCTTGTTGTTTCGGGGGAGGTGTTAAGCGGAAGCTTATTAGCCAACTCAACTGTCTTAGCTAGGGTTTTCTTACTGTGAAGAGACACCATGACCGAGACAACTCTTATAAAGGAAAACATTTCATTGGGGCTGGCTTACAGTTTCAGAGATTCAGTCCATTATCATCATAGTGGGAAGCATGGCAGTGTGCAGGCAGACGTGGTGCTGGGGGAGTTCTACAGGGTGATCCAAAGGCAGCTTGAGCATAGGAGACCTCAAAGCCCACCCCCAAAAGTGACACACTTCCTCCAACAAGGCCATACCTAGTCCAACAAGGCCTCTACTAGTGCCCCTTCCTAAGGGCCAAGCATCCAAACACATGAGTCTGTGGGGCCATGGCTATTCAAACTACTACACCAACCTAGCCAGATCTATGGACTTTACATTCAGGGAGACACTATCTCAAAAGCTATAGGTGGAGAACAATCAAAGAAAGGCACCTGACATCTTCAGGTTTCCACTTACATACTTATGCATGCGCACCTAGATTAACAAGTACAACACATACACACACACCATAAATAAATACATAAATAAATATGTACATACATCAATAAGTGTATTCTTAATGCTTATGTTTTGATTTTTTTTTTTTTTACAGTTACCTGTTCTGGTAGTACACTTGGGATGGGTAAGTCATTTTTCCCAAGCATAGAAATAGGAGAGAATTTGTGTGTCTGTGTTTTGCAGTTTCTTAATGAAATGATGATCAAAGCTAATGCTAATTCTTAAGAATGCCAAATGCTCCTTTGATGTAAGAGTGCCCCACCCCCCTTCGAATTGTACAAGCCAAGATGAATTCCTTTAGATGTTGAAATCTTTTTAGTCTTCTAGAGTCCCAGAGAAAAATGTAAATTTTTTTTGGAGGGCAGCTGATTATTCCTGCTCCCCGAATACTTACTTTGGAAACGGTTCCAGCCTTGCTGCATACTAACATTCCTTGGAGACCTTCAATTTTACTGATGCTAAGGCTCCGGGCCCCTGAAGATCTGGCATAATTGTTCTAAGTTGAAGGCTGGGCAGCAGGACTTTTAAAAGCTCCTCTGGTGATTTTAAAGTGAAGTGAAGGCTGAGGGTTGCTGCGGTAAGCAGAACTTCTCCCCAGCCGGCGCAGATCCCCACCAGGCAAAGGCACATTTGGACTTGGCGGGGTGGGGGTGGAGGGGATGGCAGAGGCTTTCCACGCTAAAGAGGTGAGGTCAGAACACGCTTTGAATAGCATAGTCTTAGAGGGAGTCAGCCCCTCCCCCTCTCTGAGTAAGCCGTTTGAGAGCCACGGCAGTACCATGGAAATCATCAGGCCTAGGAAGAATTTCTAGATTTCATCGTTATCTTCGGTGACTATTGGACTAGTCAGATCAGGATTCTGGCTCTCAAGGACCCTCTTGACTTGCTAAAAGGAGCCCTGGGGATTCTATTCGCTTAAGACTTCCTTGATTCTTGGACTACCATAAATTTTGTCAACCCCATGAGTTGACTTTTTTTTTTTTTTTTTCAGGACAGGGTCTCAACTATGTATCTCTGTCTAGCCTGGAACTCACTATGTAGTCTAGGCTGGCCTGGAATTCACAGAGCTCTGTCTGCTTCTGCCCCTTACCACAAATGCTGAAATTAAAGGTTTTTTACACCACAATGCCTGTCTAGAAATCTGCCTGACCCTGTTTCCTGAGTGCTGAGATTAAAGCCGTGCTACCATACCTCTGTGACCTTGCTGGTCTCATCTGAAATGACTTTCTAACAGACAATTTTGGATTTAAATCCTGCTGCTCTTATTTGCCAGTAACGGAATTATTCAAATTCCTAAGCCTAGCTTTCCTCATCTGAAAACTGAAGTAAAAGTCACTTCATGAAACAAAATGACATTAAATGAAATGTAATTAATTGGACACAGTGAGAATTCAGGATCAATTTCATCTCCTAACTCTCTATTATGTTCTACATATTAACATTTTAATGTACACTTCTAACATAATTGTATTTTAACCTTAGCCCTCATAATACTTGAACACATTAGTTTTAAAGTGTGGACCCAGCACCCAGCAATACCCATTTTATCTGGTAACTTTTTAGAAATGTTGCTCCTAGGGTTTGGCCAAAGACTTAGTAACTGAGAAATTCTGGAGCCTAGCAACCTTGAGGTTTTGGCTTGGGTGTTTTGTTTTGTTTCTCAAGATGGGGTCTCTTTGTGTAGCCTTGGCTGTCCTGGATCTAGCAACTATCTCTGTAGTCCAGGCTGGCTTCAAACTCACAGAGATCTGTCTGCCTCTACCTCTTGAGTGCTGCGATTAAAGGTTTTTACACTACAATGCCCCAGCTAGGATGGGGCTGGGAGAGGGGGAGGGGCTGATTATCTCTAAGGTTGTGCTATTCAAAGCCTATTCAGACATCGCCTCATTAGAGCACAAAGCCTCTGTCCCCTGCCAGGTGCGCCACCACCTGGCCAGCAACTCTCTTTTAACAAGCAGCCTTAGGTCGGAGGATCGGGGCTCTAACTTGGGAGGGCGCCTTTGTTGCTGGAAACCTGATGCCTGGTTGGAGGAGAAAGTGACAGGTGTGAGGTCGTTGTGCCCTGTGCGGTATCGTCCTTTGGTACCCGGCCAGCTTCAGTGTTACCTGCTCATCCTGTGAAGCTTTGGGGACTCTCCTCCCCACAACATCCTTAGCAGTTGAAGGTTCATGTTCATCTTGTGCAAATGCCTGAATGGATGAAATAGTGGAGGATTCTGGGGGGGCGGGGAGGGCACAACAAGTTGGCCTGAGGGTGAAAGGAATCTTCCTCAGCCACTCAGGACTGTGAGCTCAGGGATACTTGGAGGATTCATTTCGTGAAACAGGGGTTTAGTCACACTGGTAAGTCAGAAACTTCTGGTCGCTTTGGACAGTCTGGTAGCTCACTTTCCTCCTTGCTTGCTGTGAGATGCAACAAAAACAACATTCTGAACATCATCAGTAACAAACTCTCAGCACCCACACAATATCTGAGCTTGTGACGCTGCCTCTGTGTCCCCCTCTCTGTTCCTTCAGTGATTTACAGAGGGAAGAGGAACGATACAGCCAGCCCCAGGTAAAAAGAGACGCTCCGCAAGGTGAGTGGAGAGAATTAATTCTGTCTGGTTCCACAGCAAGATTTTGTCTTCTGTTTAAAAACTTCTCCATACTTCTCTTGCAGAATCCCTGTGTTGTTAATGAGCAGCCATGGAAACTCGCTATCAGAACACAAAATACCCGTAGGATAGGAAAAGCTCCTTTGCCCTTCGAAGGAGTAGCTCATACTCTGTTTTGAGAGGACATGGTCAAGTGTGTCGGCAGCTGCAGAGAAGTTCAACATGAGCCGTGGAGAGGAGAGGACTCCACAGAGGAATGGTCCAGAAAGTCCCCTGGAAGATTGCCAGGCTGAGCCAGCACACTGTCACAGCCGGGAAGCATAAAAGCAATGCTTAAGCAGACACTTGTTTCGAGGCTTCATATCCAGACACACCACGGAATGTTGCCTATCCCAAACCCATATAGCCCAGGCTGGCCTTGAAGTCTCAATCCTTACAGGCATCCACCATTAAGCTCTATCACAGACTTTAATAGGTCCTGGTTAGGAGTCTCTCAAAAGCTTCCCTACAGCATCCTCACCGCAGGAAGGATGGAAGTGAACCCCAGCTGCAGTCAAGCCATCCACCGGAGGACAGCATTCACCCCAGGACAGGCCTTTGTTGGGCCTTTTTAGCTTGAGTCTAGAGCAGCTGCTGCTAGGGCAACGTGCAAGCGGTAACAAAGGCCTCTGGCACAAGTTCCTGGGGGAAGCTGAGCTGCCTACAGACTTCCCTGAGTCAGAGGGCGCCACGTGAGCAGACATCTGCCAGAGCCTCTGGGAAAGCAGAACCGTAGGTCTGTGCCTGGAAAGACTACCATCACGCTCTCAGAGTGAGCAAAGATGTCAGGCAGAGCAGCAGGCAAGGGCAAAGAGTCTCAGACTGTGGCAAACTGACGTGCACACACAGCCTTTCAGGGTTCATCGATCTCATAGCCTGTTCTCTATGCTCCACTCACATCGTAATGGCTTCCTTCCATGACTGGAGAGGGGAAACGGTGACATATAACATAAATCTGTTGTACCTAGAACAAATGTTTGTCTATCTGATGCCAGAAAAAATAATTTTAAAATAGTATGAGAAGCCAGGCAGTGGTGGCGCATGCCTTTAATCCCAGCACTTGGGAGGCAGAGGCAGGCAGATTTCTAAGTTCGAGGCCAGCCTGGCCTACAGAGTAAGTTCCAGGACAGCCAGGGATACACAGAGAAATCCTGTCTCAAACAAACAAACAAACAAACAGACAAACAAAATAAAATATTATGAGTAAGATTTGTCCTCAAAGGCATGGCTGTAGTGTGTGGAAAGGATGGCTCAGTGGTTAGAAGAACAGGATGTTCTTGCAGAGGGCCCAAGTTCCATTCTGAGCCCTCTCATGGCAGCTTATAAACATCTGTAACTCTGGTTCAGAGTGGTGGTGGTGGTGGTGGTGGTGGTGGTGATGGTGGGCTATACCTTCCCTCTTCTGGCCTCCAAGAGCACCAGGCACCAAATGGTGCACATGCAGAATAGTTAGGCATGAGGCAAGCAAGGAAGATAGTGCAAACTTCCTCTCCTGCATCTTCTTTCCAAGTATGAGGGCACATGCTGGTAATCTCAACACTCAGGAGTCTGAGGCAGGAGGATCATGAATTCAAGGCCAGCTTGGCACACATACTGAAATGTCTCAACAAACAAACCAGGGATGCAAAAGGTGTCACTGACAAAGAGATTGTATTACTATCAAGTATCTATTTTCAAAAGATCCATTATTTATTTTACATGAATAAATGTGTTGGCAGAATGTATGTCTGTGCACCACAGGTGTGCCTGTAGAGGCCAGAAGAGGACGTAAGATCCCTTGGAACGGGAGTTACAGGTGGTTGTGAGGTGCCACATAGGTGCTGGGAACTGAACCCAGGTCCTCCGCAAGAGCAGCAAGTGCTCTTAGTCAATGAGCATTCTGAACACTCACTCCCCAGTTCTCTACCACCCCCTGCCCGCTCCCCCCACCCTCCACCAATCTCTCTTGTGTTCCTGGATGTCTCATTTAGTGACACAGAAACATTTGCCAGGGACGTCTGTGGGGTGTGATGGGCTCAGCAGAGGACACACAACACATGACAGCATCCTTTCTTTCAGAGGATCTACTGATAGCCAATGCTTCAGAGGTAAAGGGTGGGCTCCCATGAACCCCTGGATAAAGAGATCTTTCCCAGAGACAAGCCAGTTCTAAAAGTGGAGTTAAATGTCTCAAGAGCACAAATGGAAGGGGGTTGAGGTTTGTTCACTTAAAAAAAAATTGATGTTACCAGTTAGGATAGTGCACACCTTTAATGCTAACACTTAGGAGGGAAAGGTGGCTCGAGTTTAAGGCTAGCCTAGTCTACCTAGGGAGCTCCAGGCCAGCAAAAGCTAGATAGTGAGACCCTGTCTCAAAAATGTTTTTAGCTGGATGCAGAGAGATGTATGCCTTTAATCTCAGCTTTTAGAAGACAGAGTCAGGAGGATCTCCAAGAGTTCAAGGCTAGTCTGGACTAGACAATGAGTTCCAGGACAGCCAGAGCTATGTAGAGAGACCTGTCTCAACAAACAAACAACCCCCAATCTAGGCAGTGCTGCTGCACACCTTTGATCCCAGCACTCAGGAGTCAGAGGCAGGCAGATCTCTGAGATTGAGGCTAGCCTAGTATACAAAACAAATTCCAGGACAAACAAGGCTACACAAAGAAACCTTGTCTCAAAACAAAACAAAACAAAACAAGACAAAACAAAACAAAATATTTTTCATGTATTTTAATTAATTTTTGTCAACGAACAACATAAGCTTCATTATGAAGAGTTTACATGTACATTGTTATATTGACCTAATGTTCAGCCCCATTATCCTCCCTTGTCCCACTCCACAGCTCTCCTTTGTTTCTGAATACCACAGAGGGAACAACCATTTCTCACATAGATTCCCAGCTGTCATTCTGGAGACTATATAGATATAGATATAGATATAGATATAGATATAAATATAGATTGGTTTTTTCAAGACAGGGTTTCTCTGTGTAGCCCTGGCTGTCCTGGAACTCACTCTGTAGACCAGGATGGCCTCGAACTCAGAAATCCTCCTGCCTCTGCCTCCCAAGTGCTGGGATTAAAGTCGTCCGCCACCACTGCCCAGCCTGGAGACTTATATTAATTAGATATTGGGCTCAGGCCTGGAAATAGTAGGTAGGTTGTTTGTTTTTTTCATGATCACCCAAGGATTCTGACACACAGAAGTTTGAAAAAAATGTAATGGGCTTGCCTTGGTGAATTCTTTCCTTGAAGTAAGATTTCAGTGTTGGGAAGCTGAGATGATGGCGACCTATGGCCTGTGAAGAAAGCCTTGTGAGTCCCACAGTGCTCTGGGGGAGTTCCTTGTTTTGCTGGGAAAGCCTGGTGGAAGAGACATGAAACCGTATTTCGGGCTCACATGTGGGGCAGCACCCATGTGAGACTATGTGCTACATCAGATGACAGTAAGGTACCTTCAGAATGCTACCTCAGAATTGAGTCTGTGGCTGACCAGAAGAAACATGAAGCTCAGACCAAATGGAAGGCCAGTATCTCTGTTCTCAAAGATCAGCGCAAGAAAATGGCCCCATATCCACTTAGCTGTGTGTCTAAGGCTAGGATGCACTGTCCAGGGTTCCACAAAAGCCAACGCGGTCCCCACTGAGTGAGGGCAAAATTACTTCATTTACTTATATATGTGTAATTCACAAGCCACACACTGCTAACAGCTTTTAGCATACTCATTTTGTAAGGGCCCATGATTTGGCGAAAATCAGACTCAAATAGTATGTAAATGCAAAGAGTGGGTTTTTTTTTTTTTTTTTTTTTTTTTTTTTTTT
>NW_022196898.1:56968402-56971994 GCF_008632895.1 Mastomys coucha | reverse complement strand
CGAACTCAGAAATCTGCCTGCCTCTGCCTCCCAAGTGCTGCGATTAAAGGCGTGCGCCACCACCGCCCGGCTACAAAAGGTGTTTAATTCTACAGAAGTCCAGCATGCTGGGATCTCCCGTTACCAAGACAGACAACCAAGTGAGCGTGCAGACCTGATTTAAAACACATTAGGGGGTTTTGGAGTGGTTGACTGTCGGTCTGTGTACCAGAGGCTCTCGGAGGAGGAGATCTCTGACCTGACCCAGCGGGAGGGATCAAGCAAAAGGGAAAGGGCACAAGTTGGGAGTAGCAAGTATATCAGGAGCAGCCGCTGCTGCTCCTGCTGCGGCTGCCACACCGCTGCTCTGGCGCTCCAACAGCTGCTGTTGCTGAGCAGAGCCGAGCTGAGGTGCCAGAGGGCTGGCTTGTGGAAGAGCTGAGTGCAGGGGAGCTTCTGACCGCAAAAGCTTCGGGTGAGCGGTCTCTTCCCAGGCAGTGTCACAGCTCTTGTGACAGATGCTCTCAGACAATGGAGTTGTTCTCACACACCTTTATTCCTTCTGCATAGGATATTATATGCAGTTCTGGGGTGGGTGGGGTCTGACTGCAAATGCTTCCTATTGGCTTGGCCTGAGATGCCTCATCTACATGAGGAGGGGCTTAGGGGCGCTGCCCCTATGTGACTGATGGCCCCCAATTCTCTCTATGGGGAGCTGTGTGGCTACATGACAGGGGCCCGGTGCCCTTCAGGGTCCCAGGGTCTTCAAGCCTTATCTCAACCTTGCCAGGCTTCTCTCACACCTGCTCTAATTCCAGTGGCCCCTATTCAAGCTATTTTGTATAACTGTTTTATGCCTGTGCAGCGTTTCATCTCTGGCCAGTGTGTTGGTGTGTTTTTGCCTTCATTCTGATGTGTCATGTTCAAGGAATCAATCCAAACACTCTTTTTAATCTGTGTAGGAGAGCCAACTAGAGGAGACCTGAAGAAACAGCTTAGGGACATTATGCAAAACTAGGGAGCATAGGAGGACAGACAAAAACCTACAAGAGAAGGAGGGCTTATTATAGCCTTAGAGATAGATAGCACCAGGTCCTAGTTCATCCTGAGATCTTACATGATATACTTAACTTTCTTCAGCCTCTTTTTTCTCATTTGTAAATCACCAAAAAAGATTGTCATCTTGGGGGCTGGAGAGATGGCTCAGCGGTTAAGAGCACTGACTCCTCTTCCAGGGGTTCTGAGTTCAAATCCCAGCTACCACATGGTGGCTCATAACCATCTGTGATGAGATCTGATGCCCTCTTCTGGTGTGTCTGAAGTCAGCTACAGTGTACTTATATAATAAATAAGTAAAAAGATTGTCATCTTGATGGATTTTACACGGTTTTAGATATGTATTCAAAGGCTTCAGAGATAACTCAGTTGTCAAGTATTTGCTGCATTAGCAGAAGGACCTGAATTTGGATGAAAAGCTGGGTAAACATTGGGAATGGTGGTGTGTGCCTCTTTTTAAAAAACAAAACAAAACATTTATTTATCTTATATGAGTACATTGTAGCTATCTTCAGACACACCAGAAGAGGGCATCAGATCCTATTATAGATGCTTGTGAGCTACCATGTGGTTGCTGGGATTTAAACTCAGGACCTTTGGAAGAGCAGTCAGTGCTCTTAACCACTGAACCATCTCTCCAGCCCTGGTGTGTGCCTCTTATCCCAGTCCTGAGGCAGTGGACATAGGAGGATTGCTGTGGCCTGCTGACCACTCTGTTTATTCCAAATAAGTGAGTTCCAAGTTTAACAAAAGACCCCCCACATCAAAAATAGAGATAGAGAAGTAACCCCTGCCATTGCCATTGTCCTCTGGCTTCTGCACACACATGCTCCCACACAGGTGCTCCTCCCGACACACAAAGATAACATATCACACACAGGTGCAATGCAACTGGTTTGAATCCACACTGTCAAAAGAATCAGACCTGAGCCAGGCAGTGGTGGCTCACGCCTTTAATCCCAGCACTTGGGAGGCAGAGGCAGGCAGATTTCTGAGTTCGAGGCCAGCCTGATCTACAGAGTGAGTTCCAGGACAGCCAGGGCTACACAGAGAAACCCTGTCTCGAAAAACCAAAAAAAAAAAAAAAAAAAAAAAAAAAAAAAAAAAAAAAAAACCAACCAACCAAACAAACAAAAAAACCCCACAAGAATCAGACCTGAATTTGCACATTGTAGACTTGGGAGGTGTGCAGCTAAGTATTGATCCACTACTCCACAATGTCCCTGAGGCTCTAGGAACACATGTCATAACCACAGCTCCTATGACCACACTTGCAATTATGGAGGGCATTTTGTGTCACTCCCTGACGCCTAGCCTTCTGAAGAGTATGACGTGGAGGTATCTCACTGTACTGGCTGGTTTGTGTGTCAGCTTGACACAGGCTGGAGTTATCACAGAGAAGGGAGTTTCAGTTGGGGAAGTGCCTCCATGAGATCCAGCTGTGGGGCATTTTCTCAATTAGTGATCAAGGGGATAGGGCCCCTTGTGGGTGGTGCCATCCCTGGGCTGGAAGTCTTGGGTTCTATAAGAGAGCAGGCTGAGCAAGCCAGGGAAGGCAAGCCAGTAAGGAACATTACTCCATGGCCTCTGCATCAGCTCCTGCTTCCTGACCTGCTTGAGTTCCAGTCCTGACTTCCTTTGTGATAACAGCCATGTGGAAGTAAGCCAAATAAACCCTTTCCTCCCCAACTTGCTTCTTGGTCAGGATGTTTGTGCAGGAATAGAAACCCTGACTAAGACACTCACCCACCTCACTTCTTCCTCTTGGTTTGACACTCAGGGATGAGAAACTCCAGTAAAATTTATTCCCTTAGGGTTTTCCTTATGGGTCAGGTTCCACTGACTACACTAAGCAGAACTTGATTTAAATTTGAAAGGGGAAAGATGGCATATGTTTAAAACTGTGAGCAACTGAACCAATTTAAAGGAAGTTTGAAGGGAGCTAGGACTCCAACTTGCATTGCCACAAAAACCACAATCAGAAAGGACCTCCTGTCAGTCTTTTCCAGTCCGTTTGCCTTTGTTTTCTGTGGAGAGCAAGCTGACCATTTCCCCCACTGCAGCACATGCTGGAACCCTTGGCAATTAACAGCATCAAGTCCAACTTCCTCATTTCTGGGGACTGCTTGAGGATAAAAGAGGTAATTCACTTTCTGGTGCATGGTGCACACCAAGCACTCAGTCAATTATTAGACATTGTTGGAGAAAGTACTTACTAAGCATTTCCACTGGGTGACCAGTTCGAATCTCTGAAACTACCGACTCTTTGCAGAGTCCTGTAGGAAAGCCTCTGTCTGACAGGGTAGATAATGGTTGTCAAGGCACTCAGCCAGCAACTGAGCCAATCATCTGCTTTGCTTTCAGGTCCCAAGACAACCCCCTCCAGTAGGCTCCTGCCTGAATTGCCTTCTGAGCTCAAATCATTTCCTGTTCATCAGCTTCCAACAATAATTTAGAGTCTTAAAACATTTGTAATCTCCTCTATGAACTTGTTGAGTAACGGATAATTGTTTTCTTGGATCATGTGTGTGTGTGTGTGT
Source organism: Mastomys coucha (assembly GCF_008632895.1). Classification (NCBI taxonomy): domain Eukaryota; kingdom Metazoa; phylum Chordata; class Mammalia; order Rodentia; family Muridae; genus Mastomys; species Mastomys coucha. Next base: position 56,968,419 of record NW_022196898.1, on the reverse strand, counting down.
GTATATATATATATATA
>NW_022196898.1:56923517-56968392 GCF_008632895.1 Mastomys coucha | reverse complement strand
ATATATATATATATATATATATATATATATATATATACACATATATGTATATGGCATTCACTTTGGGAGGGATGGGGAGTAGGGCAAGGTTTCTCTGGTCCAGGTTGGCCTGGAACTAGGTATGTAGCCAAGGATGATCTTGAACTCCTGACCTTGAACTCCTGTTTCATCTATGTCCTGGGACAGCAGATTTGGGTCACCACGTTTGTCCTTAAAGTATTCATTTTTCATCCCTCTTTTGACTAACACATGATACTGAGGAATCTGACTGACTCCATTTTGGAGGCAGAAGCCATTTTGTTGTATTGTTAAAAATAAATTTTCATTTACCTTGAGTTGAGTTTTTTAAGTTTTTGTTTCCTGGAACCTGACCTGCCCCAACCCATGACCTTGACTTGTTTTTGAGAGCACCCTGATCCTCCTTAATCAGTGACCACATGACAACAGCTGTTTTCTTTTGTTGAGATTTGTCTGTACTCCCCAACTGTCCCATTGTCTGGAGTCTATAAACCTGCTTTACTCCTTAGAAGGGTCCTGAGAAGTGGACTCAGTACTTCTCTGTCTCTAACCCAATTTAGGAGACAGTTGCTGGCCAGCTCTCTGGTGTATCCAAATAAGTAAAGTTTACTTCAAATCTGGCTCAAAAATTGTGGTAGTATTCTTATTCTTGATCATTGGGATTAGCTTTTTCTGGATGACTCAGTGAGATAAGACCCACCACCCAAATTCTAAACCTAGATCTTCATTCTGAGAATCTAGGACTGAAGGGCCACCTCAGGAGGTGTCTACCTTGAGACATTCCAAGGCTCCAAGGCGTGCTTTTGGACCAGAACGAACTGCAAAGCAGAGAAAAGCAGCAAGCATCAAGGGAGACCTACCCTGGGAAGCCATAGCGATTTCTGTGATGTCTGCTTCTTTTGGATTCCTGATCTGGAATGAGAAGGAGTCAGAGAAGATTCAGTACTCTCCAGGGCAAAAACAGAGATGTCGCACTGCCCACCTGAGGTCTCTGCTCTGGTTTTGTGTCTTATTTTTTTTCTCTTTGTATGTCTTGTTTTCGGTTTGGTTTTTACTGTCCCCATCCCTCGTACTTTCTCCGTTCTGTGTTAATTGGTTTATCTCGAACTTGGGGTGATTGAATGAACAGACAGGAAGGGTGATAAGACTAGAAAGCCTAACAGCATTTAACTGGCGTTTTAAGGAATTTTGACAAACTCATAGTCCAGGAGGCTTATGGTTGCCCTGTCCCTGTGACTAGCCTCCAAACATTCTATGGAACTGAGTGGCCTCCTGAAGGTACTTTTGATTCTCAGATAGCCTGGGCAATGGTAAATATGACCCTAGGTAAGCCTGGCTACTGAGCTTAGGTTGGCTATATCTTGCCTTGGGCTGAAGCAACTTCCAACCCATATCATTCAGATTTGTATGATCTTTAATGGGCAAGGTGGCCAAGCCCTGCTTGTTGGCAGGTGGACCCTTTGAGGACCTGAAGCAGAGAGCCAGAAGCCCCCTCTGAAACCTGTTTTGTGGGACTCACAGTGTAACCTCCCCCAACCAAAAGCCGGCTGAATCGGACCTCTCCATGCCCAGGGTGAGGTTTCTTGACATAAACAAAGCACATTTGTTCCTGCCACTTCTCTGCCTTGAAGTTCCTGCTAGGAGCTACACCCTGCTGACCTGCTCCACCTGCCTAAGAAGCTAATTTGGCCATGGAATCCTGGCAGACTGAGGGAGGGGTTTTTCCTACCTGCTTGATTCTCAGATGGATGATACACTTTGGACTTTGAGCAGAAACCATGGCTCGGTCCCAGTTTTTATTACTCTCGCCGTCTGATTCCTCTATTTTCCTAGGCTCCTTCCCCTTTTCCAGAGACATGGTTTGTGTGTAGCCACTGGTGGCTGCAACATCACAGGAGGAAAATCCCTCCTCCCTCTATATAACCATCTTATTCTCCTCCCATCCTCCCTTCAGCCTCTACCTTTGCCATTGCCACCTCATTCCCCACCACCCCAGCCTCACTCCCTCTACCTCTCCATCCCCTTTCCACTGAAATAACCCTTGTATCCTATCCAAAAGCCTGGAACTCAGGCTTTTGGTTATAGGAAGTGAATAAGCAGTTAGAAACCAGATATTCACCAGATATTGCTCAGTCTATTACCACCAGAACATAAAGTTTACACTGTATTGGACTTAAAAGATGCATTCTTTCTATCCCCTGTCAGTCAAAATTAAGTCATCTTATCTTTTCATTGGAGTAGGCAGACCCTGAATTGGACCCATTGTGGGTGGTGCCATTCCTGGGCCAGTAGTCCCTGGTTCTATAAGAAAGCAAGCTGAGCAAGCCATGGGAAGCAAGTCAGTAAGCCTGCATTCCTCCTTGGCTTCTGCATCCACTCCTGCCTCTAAGTTCCTGCCCTGTGTGAGTTCTAGTTCTGACTTCCTTTGGTCATGAGCAGCAATGTGGAAGTGTAAGCTGAATAAACCCTTTCCTCCCCAACTTGTTTCTTGGTCATGATGTTTGTGCAGGAATAGAAACCCTGACTAAGCTGGGCAGTGATGGCACATGCCTTTAATCCCAGCACTTGGGAGGCAGAGGCAGGCAGATTTCTGAGTTAGAGGCCAGCCTGTTATACAGAGTGAGTTCCAGGACAGCCAGGGCTATATAGAGAAACCCTGTCTCAAAAAACTAAAACAGGGTGAGGGGGTGGGGTGGGGAAGAAACCCTGTCCAGACAGATACCATCAACCAGTGGATGTCAAGTGCTGGCTTGACCTAGCACCAAGCCCTTCTTTTACATAAGGAAAGACTGACCTTTGATAAATCTGTGGCCATCGATTCCACCATCCAGCTGCCAGATGACAGTCGGCCCTGAGAATCCATGACTGCCTGGAGATGCTAGATGTCATCCAAGATACTGGACCTGACCTGGCAGACATTCCACTCACCACCAGAGATTTGGATCTCTACAGAGATAGCAACAGCTTCATTCAAGAAGGTATTTGGAGACAGTGGCAGTCACAGGCCAGATGGAGGTAGGTCATTTGGGCACAAGCCTTGCTCAGGGGCACATCCACCCTGAAAGCAGATATAATCACTCTAACAGAGGCTGAACATAGATGGGCTGAAGGGGGAAAAAACAGTGAATATCTACACAGATAACTGACATGCTTTTGTCATGGCTCATGTTCGTGAACAAATATACAAACGGAGGGGCTTACTCACCTCAGAGAAAAAGACTACTAAAAATAAACACAAAATTGTCCAGTTGCCGGAGGCCATCTGACTTCCAACTGAGCTTGCTGTAATATACTGGCCAGGACACCAAAAAGACAAAAGCTCCCAAACTCAAGGTAAGAGCCATGCAGATCAAGGGGGAACCCAAACTCCAGACTGTCCTGGAACTATCTGCTGTCCCTGGACCCCGACTCTGCCTCCATGAAGATGTTCTTGAGTATGATCCAGAAGAGATCAAGCCATGTTCTGACTTGGGGGCTCAGGAGAGCCGCAAAGGATGGTGCCTCTTGACAAATGGAAGATTCTGCATGCCAAAGGTACTGGGCCAAAGCTTTGCACTGCTCCATGCACTCGTCTCCTAAGAAGACCTCAGAACTCTTCTCCTCTCATGTCTGCATACTTGGACACTGAGAAAAACTTCAGAGCATTCCAATCAATGCCTGACCTGTGACCAGGCAAATGCAGAGAAGATCACGCTTCTCCCAGGACAATAGAGTCAAGAAAATGTACCAGGTGAATTTTGGGAATTGGACTTGACTGAAGTCAAGCCAGGACTGTATGGCTACAAATAGTAGGTGGTCTTCGTCAACATCTTCACAGGCTGAGTAGAGGCCTTTCCATCCCTGATAGAAAGAAACCACCCAGGTGGTAGCTAAGAATTTTCTTCTTTTTCTCTTCTTTGTTTTTTTCCCTTCTTTTCTTTCTTCCTTTCCTCCCTCGCCTCCCCCCACCCCTTTTTTGAGACAGGGTTTCCCGGTGTAGCACTTGTTGTCCTAGAACTTGCTCTGTAGACCAGGCTGGCCTCAAACTCACAGAGATCTACTTGCCTCTGCCTCTGGAGTGCTGGGATTAAAGATGTGTGCCACTACCAACTGGCTAAGAAATTAATAATAGAAATTATTCCCAGATTTGGCTTCCCCATATTTCTGGGGTCTGACAATGGCCCAGCCTTCATAGCCAAGTTATCTATCTTAATTGCTCTGTAAGAATCATAACATAAATTAGAAACTTCGCCGTATGTGTACCATCTTCAGAGATCAGGAAAGGCAGAGATGGTGAATAGAACTTTAAAGGAGGTTTTAACTAAATATACACTTGAGATTGGTGGTAAACTGGGTTGATCTTGCCTTATTCCTATCTCAGAGTCTGATGTATCTTATACCAACAAAAGTTCATCCCATAGAATATAGTCTATGGGCAACCACCTCCTATGATCTTTTGGGTACATGCCTCTGTTACCAGATTGTCCCACTCCAACCTGGAGGGTACCACCCACCTGACAACCCATTCCAGCCCAGAGGTGTTGTATTGGTCCACTATCTCAAAATCTACAGTGAACCTAGATGGAAAGGGCCTTCCATCATAATGTTCCAGATGCCCATTGCTGTTAAGGTTGCTGGGTTCCTCCCTAATTCATCACTCACACCTCAAAAAGGCACCCAAGGAACCTGTGGAAGAGGAGCCATAGCCCTAGTGGTAAAACAGGACTGAAAAAGGACTATTAAAAATTAAACTTTTAGCCGGGTGGTGGTGGCACACGCCTTTAATCCCAGCACTTGGGAGGCAGAGGCAGGCAGATTTCTGAGTTCGAGGCCAGCCTGGTCTACAGAGTGAGTTCCAGGACAGCCAGGGCTACACAGAGAAACCCTGTCTCAAGAAAACGAAAGAAAAAAAAAATTCAACTTTTGAACTAGAGAGATGGCTCAATGGTTAACAGTACTGGCTGCTCTTCCAGAGGTCCTGAATTCAATTCCCATCAACCACATGGTAGCTTACAACCGTCTATAATGGGATTTGATGCCCCCTTTTGGCATGCAGGAGTGCATGCAGATAGAGCACTCACATTAAAATAAATAAATCTTTTAATTTAAAAATTTTAAAAAAATCTTTTAAAAATTTTTTTAAAAAAAAAAAATCAAACTTTCGGGGCTGGAGAGATGGCTTAGTCGTTAAGAGCGCTAACTGCTTTTCCAGAAGTCCTGAGTTCAGTTTCCAGCAACCACATGGTGGCTCACAACCATATCTAATGGGATCTGATACCCTCTTCTGGTGTGTCTAAAGACAGCTACATTGTACTCATATAAATGAAATAAATAAATCTTTTTAAAAAAAATCAAACTTTCTAAAGTTTGACCATCTAACATAACTTTAAACATTGTGATCTTGCTGTTGGAATCTATACCACCATTGTCCTATGGCTAACAATTTTGCCATCTTATTTTCAAGCTTTGCAAACAGAATCAAAATGCATCTTGATGGGGGAAATAAAAAGCATCCCTATAATAGGAAACACCCTGATACTGTCTTGTCGTGCAAACGATTGCTTCTATCCACCATGGATGGGGGATACTTGGAATGGCTATTCTACCTGACCAATCCCAAAGTAACAGTACAGACTTCAGCATAATCAAATATTCTTTAAATGGTTCTGATAGTGGAAATCACAGGTGTTCTAAAATAAGAAGCAGAAGAGAAGACTCATCAATCACCTTGACTGAACTTAGTGCAGTACCCAACCCAGAGGAACCCTGTGTGTAACTAACAGTGTAGGGTATAACCTCTGGCTCTGTCTAGTACCAGAAAGTCAACGAGAAAACTCTTTCTGTATCAGAAACGATCTCTCTTACCTGTTACTTAAACATAATCTTGGTTGTCAGCAATTTACCAAAATGTGCTGTTTGAATGTCTCTGACTCTTCTCCTACTATTGACAAGTATTAATGGCAAAAGAAATAAACAAAATCTCTCAAACAAATGTTGACTGACCACATGGCTAAGATGGCTCTCCCCTTAGACCCTCTAATGTTTCTACTGGTTACCATAATTGGGCCCTGCATCTGCCAACATGTTACCAACTTGATTACCTGTCAGATAATCAATGCTAGAATTGTTGCCACATGACAACATTATTAAAGACAGCCCCCTATCAAGGATTTGACAGGGACACATAAGTCAAGGGGAAATGAGGAACCTGCCTGACTCCATTTTGAAGGTAGGAGACATTTTGTAGTATTGTTAAAAACAAATTTTCATTTACTGTAAGAGTTGAGTTTCTGTTTTTAAGTTTCTGTTTCCTGGAACCTGACCTGCCCCTTAGGATGAACAACAATATGCAACGACTTGTTTTGCTCCTAGAAAGGGACTCTTAGCACTTCTCTCTCTAATCCCTACCTGGCCAGGTCTCTGGTGCTCCTGAATAAAATAAAGCTTGCTTCAATTTTGGCTCTAAAATTGTGGTAGTGGTCTTACTCCTACCTTGTGGAATTAACAATTCTAGAAATCATGCTCTATAATTTAAACTATAAAGTTCTTCATAGGAATAAGAGGGTCTGTCTTTTCTTAGAGTTTTCTGAAACTCTAGCACCATTCTGGGCACCTTACAGCTTAACATAATCAGTGATCTTTAAAAATTAGTAAAATTAAGTTGGGGGGATAGATTTTCCACTTGGTGGTTGAACTGGCTTCTGAATAGTATAGTATGAATGGCTTTGCTGAATGAAACATTATTTTGTGAAGCAAAAAGCCTCCGTATTGGGTCTGGCAGGATGAATCTTGAGCCTGACAACTTAGGTTCCATCCCAAGACCTATACTGTGGAAGATGAGGTCTTTTGACCTTCGCCTGCGAGCCTTGGCATGCACACATGCATACACACACAAATAAATGTAACTGCAGAATACAAAAAGACCCGGTATGTATAAATTCATAGTTGTAGAAATGATGTTAGTTCACATGTTCGCATTCGGATGCCAAGTTGGACACTGAGTTATGGGTTATAGTAGGCGTCCGCTGGGGGGCGCCAGAGAGCGCACAGCATTCCGTCCAGCACTACGCAGCCGCAGTCCAGACGCAGCTGGACGCGCCCTGGTGGATGATCGTGACGTCACCGGAGGGCGCGGCCCGCGGAGGGGGAGGAGCCTCCCCGTCGGGAGGGGAAGGGCCCTCCCCCGAGCGCAGCTTTTAGGGCCGAAGTAGGTTAGGAGGCGGTGGCTGTGGCTGCAAGGCTTGGGGAAGATGGCGCCGCCGGTGACGGAGCGGGGGCTGAAGAGCGTCGTGTGGCGGAGTGAGTGCGCAGGGGTCGGGGCTGAGGCAGGGAAGGATCGGCCGTGCCGGGTCTTGCTTTCCCGCTGCAACCCTGCAGCCTCTCCGGGAGCCGCACGGGCACTTGTTGCTCTGGGACCAAGTCCCTGGCTTGATTCCTTCCGGCTTGCCCACAGTCGGGTTTCGTGCCAGCACCAGGGATGGGCGGGGTGACCAGACGCGGCCTTCTCCGCGACTTTGGCCAGCTCTCACCTCCGTGAGGCTCTTCGGCAAAGCCCCATCCTCGGGCGACCTGACTCGGGCCGGCTTTCCCTCCCCAGTCCCCCTGCTGTCCCGGGACAGTTCTTCCCATTGCACTCCCCTCGCCACACCAGGCACGGACGTCTCTCCATCCGACACAATCTGAGCTCTGTGTTCCTCTGTCCCGCCCTCGTCCCCGCGTTCTCAGAAGCCGCTTGGTGTCCCGTAGTCATGTTAGCACCAAGGGTTTTTACTTCCAGCCTTTTCAGTGTCTTGTCCTTTAAAAAGTGCAGACGCAGCTTTTCAAGAGCGCCTTCTGTCACTGTTCTTCGAGAAGATGACTTGCTTTTAAAAAAAATGTTCTTGAGAAAGCAACAGCAGACTGTTAAAGTCTTATCTAGTATCCGCGCCCTGCATAGTCTACTCCTTCTCTGTTACAATTGGTCTACTTGTTGGTTACTGGTGTTCGGCCGTATCAACCATGACTTTTATTAAAATTACACCAGGTTAGAGGAGCAATGAAAGCAGCAAACCGGAAGGACCTTCCTTGTTTGGCATCTCTGGGTTCTAAGTAATTATAGTCCAGTAGTAGAAACAGAGTAACGTCTTATTAGTGCCTCTTAGTCCGACTTGGTGAACACGGAGCAGAATAGAAATTAGTTAACAGAATTCTGTCCTCAAGAATTCCTTGTATAAAATCCAAATCAATACAGGCATAGTGTTTACCATATAGAAGGTACTAAGTAGATGTATAGACTTTGTGAAATGCAAAATTATCCTTTCAGAATTTAGTTTGGGGACCTGCAAGGTGGCTCAGTGGGTAAGGGTGTTTGCTGACAAGCCCAAGGACCCGAATTGGATCCCCAGAGACCCACGTGGTGTAAGGAGACAACTGACTTAGGTAGATTGTCTATAATGACTCTCATACAAAAGTGGGTGACAGACTGTGCTGAAGAAATTATTTCTGAGTTACAATGGCACTTTATATCAGGGCTTGTGAAGAAAAGACACCATAATGCTAGTAATACCAGTGTCAATAGCATGAAAACTAGGCAAGAGGTCTGTATGGAGATAACAGACTTTCCCTCTTCATGTTAACTTGGGTAACACCAGGCTCACCAAATGGAGAGTAAAATAGAAACAGGCTGGATAAAAGGAGAAATATGTAAGGCTGTAAAATATTCTTAGGAACTTGTGTAACTAGAAACAGACAACCAAAGGACAAGAGTAGCCCAGTGTTTATTTCACAAAATATATACACATTAAGGGGCTGAAGAAATGGCTTAATTAAAAAACAAATGAAAATGGGTCACATTTCCATAGCCTGATGCATGGATGAACAGTGCGTGTACAAAGTGATACATGTCTTTTTTTTTTCAGTAAACATAAGTACAATGCTAATATATTTTATGCTACTGCATCTTGGAAACATGCTACAAAAAATAAAGCCAGTCACAAAGAGCATGGTATGACACCATTCATGTGAAAAACATCCAGGACAAGCAAATGTAGAGAAACAGGAACTCCTTCCTGTGCCCCAGTCAGGAGAGATGGGATTAAAGGGATGGGGTTTCTCTTTTGGCTTTTGTTACTGTTGTTTGCTTTGTTTGGGGGTTTTGAGAAAAGGTCTTCCTGTGTATCCCTGGTTGTCTTGAAGCTATGTGGTCTGGGCTGGCCTTGAACTCACAGAGCACCTGCCTCTGCCTCCTGAGTCCTGGAATTAAAGGCGTGTGCCACCATACAGAACTTTATTTTGTTTTTGAAACAGGGTCTCACGTACCTTAGACTGGCCTCCCACTCACCTTTGTAGCCAAGGATGACCTTAAACTTCTGATTTTTCTGTCTTCACCTCCTGCGTGTTACAAACCTGGGTAAATCCCACCATACCTGGTTTTATACAATACCGCAGATTGGACACTCAGGGCTTTTTGCATACTAGCTTAAGAGGCTACCAGCTGAGCTGTGAACACCCCCAGCCCCAAGGAATGAGGCTTCTTTTTAGAGTAGTGTTAATGTTCTCAAAACAATTGTGGTGATGTAGTAATGGATGCATGACAGAACATACTGGAAACCATTAGAGTATATACTTTTTCTTTTCTTTTCTTTTCTTTTCTTTTTTTTTTTTTTTTTTTTTTTTTTTTTTTTTTTTTTTTTGAAATATGGTTTCTCTGTGTAGCCCTGGCTGTCCTGGAACTCACTCTGTACACCAGGCTGGCCTCAAACTCAGAAATCCACCTGCCTCTGCCTCCCAAGTGCTGGGATTAAAGGTGTTCGCCACCACTGCCAAGCTGAGTATATACTTTTGAGTGAGAGATTTCTGTAGTTTACCATTTATATCTTGATAATGCTATTAAAATAAAACCTGGCAAGAGCTATTAAATCTAGACCTAAAGGTCAGGCATGGTGTCATGTGCCTATTGTCCCAGCACTTGGAGGTGGAGGTACAAATATCAATTTAGCTACATAGCGAGTTTGAAGCCAGTCTGAACTTTGAGACCTTGCCTCATAAATAAAATCTATACCTAAGATTTACACCTAGCACAGAAAGAGTTAATGTTTGACCTGTCTGTGGCTTCTGTAAAATTTAAGCCTTCTTTTAGGATCTTATTTTATATACAGTATATTGCATTAGCCTCGTAACGAACCTCAGAGCTCTCTCCTTTTCTTTCTTTTCCAGTACATCCAGCAAAGAGCTGCCAGGATAATCTCTTTTAGTAACTGCCTTGACGACCTGCAGAGGCACCCTGTGCTCTGTTGACTGTTACCTAGCTCCAGTCTGCATTGTATAATATTGATCCCCCATGCCAGGACTGTTTATCCCCACTGCAGTATTTTATCTTCCTGTCTTATCTTGATGGCCCATTCCTCTGTCTTTCCATCCCTTTCCCTGACTTTTTCCCTACTCAAATTTTAGCCTTCAAGTCTTAGTTCAGATGGGCTGGCTTTTTCCATGCATCCTCTGCTTTAATTTGCCTTTCCTACTGCCTAAGAGGAGTCCCTTTTGCTCTGCTTTTTTGTTTGTTTCCTTTTGTTATGTTTTCAGACAAGTCTCACTTTTAGCCCAGGCTGGCCTAGAATTTGCAGTAGCCCTCCTGCCCTCTGGATCCTGAGGTTTTCAGGCATGAGCCACCATTTGTGTGTGTGTGTGCTTGCACAAATTCTAGTGTCCAGGTACATGCTTGCAGAGGCCAGAGGTCGGTGTCAGGTGTCTCTCTAATGCTCTCTCCCTAGTGAGATGAAGTTTCTCACTGAGCCTGGAGCTTCCATGGCTAAGCTGGCTGGTTAGCTCTGAGGATCACTTGTTTCAAATGTGCTCCACCAGACCTGACTTTTATGTGTGCTTGATGGATCCAAACTCAGATTCTCATACTCTTGGTAGGCATGTTAGCTAAGCCCTCTCATCAGCCTCCTAGAGCTGTAAGTTCTTACAGGCCCCAGTGATAGGTAGTGATGTGTTTTGTTTTTGTTTTTTTTTTTTAATTTTAAATTATTTTACAATCTGTTTCATAAATTTTCTCCATTCCATAAAAGACCCCATTTGTACAGCACTGAATTCCTGTAGGAGAATTCCCTTCAGGCATTCTAGTAGGACAAGAAGAAAACAAAGCGTAAGCAAGCACCGTCATTCCAGCTTGTGACACACAGGAAGAGAGGCTACACTGAATAGGTGGGTCAGGAAGAGTTTATCTGCTTAGGTGACACATCTCAGACCTAAAGCACAAGAGGGAACCCGCCATTAGGAACTACCTTAAAACCCCTCTAAACAAAAAATGAGCGAATGAAGTGATCGGTCTGTAGATAAGGGGCCTGTCTCTCTAGCGTTAGTACCTAAGATTGAATCTCCAGTCCTCAGGCGTGGCAGTGTGGTCAGCCAGTCAAATAGATGAGCTTGTTCAGTGAGATCAGCTCATTCAGTCCTGTGTCGGAAACTAAGGCTGAGAGTGATGGAGGGAGACACTCAGTGTTGACTTCTCGCTCCCTTGCACATGTGCATGTGCCCACATGAATCCTTACATACACCACATGTAGTGCAAGGCATTTGTTACAAAGGATACAGAGTACTGGATCAAAAGGTAAGTTGGAGCTAGTCGTTAAATGGTTTAGACATTCTCATTCTATAGGGCAATAATCATTCAAGATGACCTTTCCCCTTCTTCTCAAATAAATAGCACACATGGGCATTTTTGTGGTTTCTTAATGCTAAAAGGAAGCCATTTCTTGGTCCTATTTTTAAGAGAAATTTAATTAGGTGTAATGGTAAGTTATACTAATGTTAAGTGTACACTTAGATGGTAATTTTGCTCACATAGCTACTACCCAAGTCAATCTATAGAATGTTTCTAAGCACTCATGGTTTCCTAGTGCAGACCCTCTCTTCTCCCCTCCAGGGAACACTGTTCTGACTTACGTTAGCATCCAATAATCTGTGTTTTTCATCTGTACACTCATATTTTAGAGAATATCCTTGAAACTCTTCATTATATTTTCATATGTGGACATGTGCTGTTTTTGCTGTTGTATTTGTATTTGCCATTGGTGCGTGTATATGTGTGTGTGTGTGTGTGTGTGTGTGTGTGTGTCATGGGCTGATGGGAAACTAAACCAGGGCCAGAGAGAAGGCCTCTGTCTGTCTGTCACTGGGACACTGTCACGGAAGCCCTACCTTTGTATTTATTTCTTGCAGCACTCCTCAGTTTTCATAGGTTCTGCTTTCATATACTTTTAAACTAAACATGTATGATTGAAGAAAATACCAGCCAGATATAATGTATGGAGGATGCCTAAAATTAATTAATAAAAGATAATGGCTCATTAGAAAATGAGCAGAGGAAACGAAGAGGCAGCCTACAGCTGGGGTAAACTGGTTTTGACTTGGAAAAACTCAAGTTAAGACCAGTTTCTCCCGTTAACCTATCACATTGGCACAGCCGGTGGTTGAAGTCAGGTAGCACCTGGAAAGCTCGTTAGTGGGAGTTCTTACAGCTTGTTGGAAAGCCGCTGGGGATAGGTAATGAGACAGGAAGCAGTACTGTGTGATCTCAGCAGTTCTGCTCTGGGCCGTTCTGTAAGTAAAAGGGATATAAGTATACATGCGTACTGAAAAATGCCTTTTTCAAAAGAGCTTTAAATTATATTTTTAAAAATGTATTTTGTGTGCATGCACATATACCTATGCATACACAGGCACATTGTGGAAGTCAGAAGACAACCCTCAGGTTTGGAGGGGTCACAGGGATAGAACTCAGGCCATTAGTAGGACAGTCGTGACAGCAGACACCTTTGCCCACTGGGCCATCCTACCTACCCATAAAGATTCAATTCTGAATTTTTTTTTTTCTTTTTTTTTTGGTTTCTCTGTTTAGCCTTGGCTGTCCTAGAACTCTGTAGACAAGTCTGGTCTCAAACTCATAGAGATCCTCCTGCCTCTGTCTCTGTCTCCTGAGTGCTAGGAGTTAGCAACACATAGTTGAAGAACTGTTATAAGCAGTTCTGCAAACAAACATATTTTCATCCAATTTTGACAGGGAATCAGTGGGAATATGGGCCTGGACCACACCCTAACCCTACTCCTGGGTTATGGTTGGAGGCGGTGGCTCATGCCTTTAATCCCAGCACTTGGGAGAAGGTTAGAATGTAAAGGGAGATAAAGAGAAGACAAATGAGAATAGTAGTTAGGAGCTACAGCCATCCTAAATGACATCCTAGTCCAGGAGACTAAGTAACATGCTGTTTATTGATGAAGAGGAAGGAGAGATGAATCTGAGGGGGACAGCAGTTCTGGATTATAATCCGGTGATTTTAAGTGGTAGTTTGGGTGTCTCAGGCATTTGGAGATGTAAAGGTTTACAAAGTCACGTCATATAGTAGTCATGACGCCGCGGATTACAATGAAGCAGAGCAATTAGAAAATAGTTACCTTTTCCAATCAAAGTAGAGGTCTTTTAGAACTAGCAGATGTTTTCCCCTCTTATTCCCTTGATTGCAGTTCCCACATCGTTTAGCTTTTCTTTTTAAAATATCAGTCTTTTAAAACTCCAGCTATTCATAAATTATTTCGTCTTTCTAATGTAGTGCTATCATGTTCTCAAATTTTTCTCTGTGACTTAAGGTCATATGTGAGTTCTGCTGGCATTGCTCATGCACGTGGTCATACCTCCTGCGTATCTCCCTTATCTCCCTTCACTGGTTGCATGTTTGTCATTACAGTAAGCATATTTCCTTTTGTGCCTCAGAGAAAGCAGTGAGAACAGGTGGGTCGCCAGATAGTGTTGGGCTGGTGAAAGATCGACTTACAGAGTGGTTAGAAGCCAGTCAGTGGCAGTGCCTTGAATGGTAGTGTTCACATTTTCCTCAGTGGACAGAGTGAGCATTTGAGGGCCTTTTAAGGTAGGTATGGTTATAAATTGTGGGTTATGTTTCAGTTTATAGTTATAGTTAGGTGACTAGCAGGTGAGAAGAATTAAGATTGGAGGTAGAAAACAGCAAAGCCAGGTAGGAGAGTACTGCAGTAGCTCAGTGAAAGATGTTAGGAATGGGGTATTGTTGATGTCAGTGGCCCCAAAAACAATGGCCAGGAGCCAAAGAACAATCAGGAATGCCTAACGATGAATGTGAGGCAAGGAGAAAAGAACCACATGGCTGTGGCTAAGAATGACAAACTACAGAAATGCAGCCTAGAGCAGTTCTTCTGGAACTGAGTCTGCATGAGCTGTGTGATGCTTACACCGCTCGTGTGGTTGAACGAAGTCCAGGAGCGGGGGTCTGTAAGACTGTTAAAGCGGAAGGGCTGAACTGATGGATGAGACTTGAGAAGTGAGTATAGTCTCAGAGGGGAGTATGGAGGAGGCACAGCAGAGGTGAAAGATTGAGTTTGGGGTCCAGTTTCAGTTACTGAAGAAAAGGTTAAGGGACGTTCATTGTATTAGTGTATAAATGGCCTTTACGCTCTGCCATAGCCGATGAGATTTCCCCCACCCCACTCCCAGCGTAGGTCACCCGAGGTCCTGCCGCTGTTGAATGCTCCTGATCGCTCCATCCACAGCTCGTTATTTAGCATTTACTTTTAAGATGTTAACACGTTTAGCATGTCAGTAAAACTATAATGTGAGCCGGGTGAGGTAGCTTAAAATTTTGTAGTTAACTATATTAAAAATATAATAAAAGTAAACGAAATTAACTAATATATTTTATTTAATGTGATATGAGAATTTATAAAGGAAAAGGAAAAGAATTCATAGGATATTTTATATTTCCCCCTTTTTAAGACTTCATAGACTTTCTGTTTCTCATTTTGTTGTGCTAGGGATCAAATCAGGCTTCACACATGCTAAGCGTGTGCTCTGCCACCGAGTCACAGCACAACCTTCTCTCCTGTTATTTTCTTTCTCACGGAACTTTGTACATTTCAAGTGATTTGGGTTTTTTTTTAAGCCAGGTTTCACTCTGGCCCAGGCAGGCCTGGAATGCAAAGCAGTGTGCTCCGCCTCCCAAGGCCAGAATTCCACAAGTGTAGACCAACTGCTGCACCTGCCTGTTCGAGCTCTAGTTCAAGGGCTCTGAGGTCACGAGTGACTAGCTCCTGTCATCTAGGGCAGCGCAGGCATAAGGTTTCAAAGACTAACGATGTGACTTCTGCTCCAGCAGCGTTAGTTCGTTTCTTAGGGAAGAGCTGTAAGAACATGCAGCGTGCTCAGTTTTCAGCTTGTGGTATACGCAGTGAGGCCAGCTCACCGGGAAAGTAGTCTGTCAGTGTCTGAGCTCTGCCTTAAAATAGCTGTCATGCTTGTCCATCATGCCTTAGAAACCTTTGCTCTCTAGAGTAATCGCAGTAAAATACTTTAGGGTTTTTTAGAAAAAATTGTTATTTCCCTATAACATAATCTATGTAGTAAGCAATATATAACTGCCCTTACTGACTTCTTTCTTCTCCTTTTTTTGGGGGTGGCTGGGTGTGTATGTACCTGTAGGGATGCAGAGCTCAGAGGCTGACGTCAGGCGTCTTCCTCCGTAGTCCTCCACATTAGTTTTTGGGACAGGTTTTCTCACTGACCCTGCAGGCTGGGCAGGGAGCTCCAGGAATCCTCTAGACACTCCCCGATAGCTGACTTTTTACTTAGATGCTCAGAATTAGAATCAGTATCAGTTCCCTGTGCTTGCTGAACACACACTCCTCAGCCCCCACTGTTTTGTTTTGCTTTAGGTTTGGGATAGGATTTTTTCGTAGCCCAGGCTGGCCAACTCTGATGATAATCTTGAACTCTTGATCCTATGCCTCTGTCATCCAGTTACTGGGCATTCAGGTACCACCACACTCAACTTTTAACTGTTATTTCTTAACACTTCAGAATCTTCCTGATCACAGAACCCAGATCACAAGTTCTAACATTCCATTTGTTGTATGGACTGTGTATGTTAGAGCAGGAGCACACAGGCCACAGTGTGCCGGTGGAGGTCAGAGGACAACATTAGGGAGCCGGTTTTCTCATTCCAGCAGAGAATCTGGGGATGGAGCTCAGATTGTGAGGCTTGGTGGACAAGCACATTACCCACTAAGCCCATCCCGCCAACCCCAGAGCACAACTTCTATGATGAGTATTAACGTCTCTCCCAGAACACTCCAAACAGCAGAGATGTTGATTCTTTTCCTTCTTACTAACCAGTTCTCCAACCCTGCAATTCGGTTTAATTCTGACTGCTATGCCAGCCTTGGCAGGCTTAAGGGTTCAGAGCCGGAACTCAGTTCAGCCCTCAGTTCAGATGCTGGTAGCAAGTAATAGAATGTTCCTGCTTCCCACACTCCCTGGCTTCTGATCCAGTCGGGTGCCTGTGTTCTGCCTTCCCTTACAGTGCAGTAATTCGTACCTTACAAACTCTAGTAACTGCTTCCTGTTATCAGGGTTCTTGTTGGGTGGTTTTTCTTTTTGTCGTCTTTCTAAAGTATACAAATCAACAGCCAGGTGACAGAGGCTGAGGTCTAGAAGGGCTTGGGTCATTGGTGCTTCCCGGCCTGCGGAGCTGGGCATATCACCATTGCCACACATGGATGCATTCAGTGACTCCAAAACTGGGTGGGTTATGGACATTCCAGTATGCAGGTCTTCCTGATGAAATATTTGGCCACTGGTAATTGAACACAATCTCTAGTCCCTGTTGCCTCCTTAGAAGTCATAGCTTGGTTTTTCTGGTGACCAGCTGCTTGCTGAAGCTAGTCAAGGATTATGCCACCAGCATGCCATAGATTCTCTGATACATAAGAAATTTCAAGGATTTTAGATTTATTTCAGGAACTAGAAACACAAACCAGATTTTTTTGAAGATGTATTTTTACTTTTAATCATGTATATGCGTGTGTGGGTATTTATACAAAGTCATAGTTGTTTGTGGAGGTGGGAGGAGGGCTCAGGTTACAGGTCGATGTGAGCCACCCCACTTGCTCTCAACCACTGAGCCATCTATCCAGCCCCCCCAAATATTTTCCATTATGTTACAATAACTCCTATTGATTAGATTGTTAGAATTGTATCTTTTTTTTAATGGGGTGTCAAAATGTGATGGTAAACTTCCCAAAAGCATTTACTGAAAACATATAAATTTAAAAATAGAAAAGTGTAAACAAATTAGAGTTGGGCATGGTGGTGCATGCCTATAGTTTGGAAGGTAGAGGCAGGAGGGGGATTGCTTCAAGGTCATTGTAAAGGATGTCAGATGCCCCGAAACTGAAGTTAACAGGTGACTAAGCTGCCTGGTGTGGATGCTCACAACTGAACCCAGGTCCTTTGCAAGAACACCAAGTGTTCTTAACCACCAAGCCATCTTGCCAGCCCCAACCTACATGTATTCTTTAACAAGAAAGTAAATGAGGGTGAAAAATGTTTATGCAGATTTGGTTGTCAGATTAATTTATCTATGAGCCAGTTAAGGTCTTCCTATGAATTATTTGTTTCTTAATTTTTAAGAAAGAAGGAAAACCTAAATCAGATAATAGTTGAGAAATGTTTTCTGGACATATTCATACACTTATGTTTGAGAATACATTATAATTTAAATGTATAGTTTAGATAATATAGCAGCATTTTTACCTACAGCTTAATATACAGTATTTATATCGTTTAACACATTCCAAGTTGCATTTTTTTTCTCATTTTGACCCTTTTGCATAGACTTACACTTCTAATTGTTGCTTTTGATTATTAATCCTTTTTTCCTCTTCTTTTCTTAACAGAGATAAAAACAACAGTGTTCGATGACTGCCGGAAGGAAGGCGAGTGGAAGGTAGAAGCTGTGTGACTGCACCTGTGTGGAGGGCCTCAGTGCATTGTGCTTCCGTAGGACATAGGCCTAGAACGTCACCTCAGGCCTGCCTTTGCCACGAGCTGTGGCACCTTAACCAAGGCATAACGTCTCCTTGTTTTCTTGTCTGGAGGATGGGATGCTAGTACGTCATAGTTGCAGATGCTAAGTGTCTGAACGGTGCTTTATAGCAATAATTCTGTAAATGACAATTGTATTTTCAGGAAATTTGATGTTAAACATTGATATACTTACCATGAACAAACTCTGCTTCAAAATAGAAATATTTCTATTTTCTTACCTGTATGAAATATCTCCATGTATGTATATTGAGAAAGTACTCTACCAAATCAATCTAAAAGAGGAATTTTTAAAACTCTGGTTTTTTGTTAATTCTTGACAATCATATATTTATGCTCTTTCTTAATTTACTTTGTTTTAAGATAATGCTGTTAGATGAGTTTACCACCAAACTTTTGTCATCATGCTGCAAAATGACAGACCTTCTAGAGGAGGGTATAACTGGTGAGTGATGCTGCTCTTCAGCTGTGAGATTGGAAGTAAACCCAGCATTCTCCAGAAATCCTGATCATGTAGGACTGAGGCTTTGATATTTATAAATAAAATGATTTGTACCTATTGCATATTCAATTTGTATTTGCTATTATAATAGCATATTTTAAACACAAATTTTTTTATTTTTTAAATTTTATCACATTTTATTGGGGGACGGAGCATGTGACACATGTGAAAGTCACAGAACAACTTTCAGAAGTCAGTCTTTCTGTCTGCTGTGGAGTCCTAGGGACTGAACTTAGGTCATCAGGCCTGGCCAGCCTTTACTGCCTGAGTCATTTCACTGGCCCCAAGAATTATTAACTAAGCCATGAGTAATCATTTTTCAAGCTTACTTGACAACAGCTAAGACTTGAGAAGCATTTTAGAGAGCACTCTGGGATGGTCTTGAGATCTTGTGTAGTCACGTAGACTTGCTCTGTGTGTGTGTGTGTGCATGTGTGTGTGTGTGTGTGTGTGTTTGTGTGTGGTTGTATTTGCTTGGGTTAGTTCATTCTGTCTACTCTGTGGGTCCTGAGCACCAGATTTAGGGTGTCAGGATTAGTGGTAGGTTCCTTTACTTGCTGAGCCATCTCCCTGACCCCAAGAATGATTTTACTTTTTAATGTAGTTCTTTGTTTATTACTCACATTTTGATTGCTTCTGCTGTATTCTGCTGTATGTATATAAATGTGTTTCTTATTATTATAAATGGAAAATACAATGAAGTTTATTTAAAAATACTTTAACCTTCGGTTCCATGAAATGACTTTTTTTGTTGTTCTCAGTTATAGAGAATATTTATAAGAATCGTGAACCTGTCAGACAAATGAAAGCTCTTTATTTTATCTCTCCAACACCAAAAGTGAGTATCCCCCGTCTTGAGAGTCCGTTTTTTTAGACTATGGTAGAGTGTGTGCTTTTCGTGTGCAAGGCTCATTGAACCTTGATCTTAAAATTTTCTTAATTGATTAGTGTTTCTACTCTTTTTTTTTTTGGTATATGCACACATGTGTGCAGGTGCCCATGGAGGCCAGAAGAGGGTATTGGATTTCCAGCAACTGGAGTTACAGGCGAGTGTGAGCTGTAACTGCTGAAACTCCAGCCCCTCAGCCCTTGTTATAAAACAAACAAGACCCAGTTTCTTATTCAGAGTATTAAGTATGCCTTATTAGAAGACTTTCTATTAGCTGCTTATTTATGAAAGTTTTTCTGTGTTCTTATATTTTATTTGTACTGCTCCCAGTAAGAATGTGTAAGGGAAGATTTCTTTTATCATGTGAAAGCAGAATTTAATGATATAAAAATGATGTTTTCTTTGCAGCATTTGAGATTCACATAGCTCCTGTTGGCCCTTAATTTTGGAAGAGATAGAAATGTAGATAGATAAGTCTTTTAAAAAGAGTTTTTGAAAATCTTTTTTAAAGAGGGGTATTTATATTTTATGTATATGAGTATTTTGCCTACATGTACATATGTGCATTGTGTACGTGCTTGATGCTCATGAAAGCCAGAAGAGGTCATCATATCCTCTGGAACTGGAGCCACAGGCCATTGTAAGGGTCCCTCACCCCGACTGTGGGTGCTGGGTCCTCTGGACGAACTGTAAGCACCTTTGTCCTCTGAGCCCCCTCTCCAGCCTTAATAAGTCTTTTATTTATTTTAGTGATTTTTCTATAGTATACATGTGTATGTATAGATTTATGTGTATATATATATATATATTTTTTTATGTTAAAGAAATTTTTTTTACAGTTTTTTTCTTGACAATATGACTTGACTTGCTTCTTGAGTCAAACTTTAAATATAGTAGTGGATTCATTTTTTTCTGTGTAATATCTTATTGTTTGTTTTTTGAGACAAGTTCTCATTATGTATCCTAAGCCAGCCTGGAAATGACTGTTTATAGTTCAGGCTGGCCTTGAACTCACAGACTCCTCCTGGTGCAGCCCCCCAAATACTAGGATTACGGGCATGAGCTCTGAGAATGCATTTTTAGGTTTTTTTGTTTTTGTTTTTTCCTTTTTTCTTTTTCAAGACAGGGTTTCTCTGTATGCCCTGGCTGTCCTGGAACTCACTCTGTAGACCAGGCTGGCCTCGAACTCAGAAATCCGCCTGCTTCTGCCTCCCAAGAGCTGGGACTAAAGGTGTGCGCCACTACTGCCCAGCTGAGAATGCATTTTTAATACTGCTTTCTATACTCCCACTTTTAACTCTATTAGATATTGGGGAAGCAAGCAAACAGAAAACAATGCACAAAAATGTATTTGCATATTGTCTGCTAGAAACAGAATTTTTTAATGATATTTCATAATTTATCATTCAAGAAAAAAATTCATCACTGGACAAAAATTGCAGCCTAAAAGTACCATGTTTAGCTGAGAATGTGGCTTAAGCCTTCAATTCCAGCTCTTGGGAGGCAGAAGGAGATAGATCTCTGTGATTTTGGGGCCTACCTGGTCTACATAGCAAGTTGTAGGCCAGCCAGGTCTATACAGTAAAGATTGTCTTAGAAAAGAAAAAAAGAAAAGAAAAGAAAACCAAACTTCTTTTCACCTAGCAAATTGTCAAAAGGATTGCATATGTGTGTGTGGGCTCGTGCACCATGCACACACACATTCTATCTCTAACACTCAGTTATTTTAGCTATCATGGTTAATGAAGCAAATTTTGCCATATGTTCTTATACTGATATTGGCACTATCAGTATAAGAAAATGGATTTTCAAGAAGCTTTTTAAAATGTTATGATTGGAGTAAGGAATAAATGGTTAAGATGATAGGAATAAATCAACTAAGTTCTGAGTAAAAAAACGTGGTATAAAAGACCATGTGGCCATTAACGATAAGGCTTATGTGAATCTAATGCCTCGGAACTTCATTTCTTTTTTTTTTTTTTTTTTTTTTTTTTTTTTTTTTTTTTTTTTGGTTTTTCGAGACAGGGTTTCTCTGTATAGCCCTGGCTGTCCTGGAGCTCACTCTGTAGAACAGGCTGGCCTCGAACTCAGAAATCCACCTGCCTCTGCCTCCCAAGTGCTGGGATTAAAGGCGTGTGCCACCACGCCCGGCTTCTTCATTTCTAATGTTCAGTGACATAAGGATGCACAGCAAATACTCAGTAAGTAGCAGAAAGTTAGGGGAAGCAGTGCCTGGCTGGGACCCTGGTGTCTGTCCACAACCAACTTCAGTTTTTCTCTTACCTTGAATCAGTTGCCTGCTGGTGAGCAGGTGAGGCCTTGCGAGAGCACTGTGAAGAACCATGCTGGGAGACTGGCTTCCCCAGGGCCTGAGAGTAGCATCAGGGCTCCCAGATGAGTGAGATGCATAGACAGCTTTCGGGAGGTTGGCTGAGTCAGAGGGCCTTACCTTCGTGCTGTGTGTGCTTTGCTTTGTGGTGTGTCCTTGGGAAGAGAAACTTTTTTGCCTTCCCACTCTTGTAGAAGTGGCTGCATTTAGGCTCTTCCCACAGTTAAATCTAAGTCCCACTTGATTGATAGAGTATCCAGCCACACTCTTGAGGAGGTTAGGCCGCCAGAGAGAGGAAGTCCAGTGAAACGAAGGAAGCATCCCGTTAGGGGAAGAACTTCTTGAAAAGTTTGCCGCCCTGAATAGAAAAGTAGCATGGCATAGAGAGACTCCCACCGCTTCTGAAATGCGTCCTAGAGCTCAGTGTGTGATTGCTTGCTCAAACAGCCGATGCAGGAAAGGCACTCTCTGGAAATGTGAATGAGTGAAGGGAGAAAGTAATTAACTTGCTGTCTTCATTTTCCCATCAAATGAATGAATGAATATATTTTAATTAAATGCTACAAAATGATAGTTTCTTTACAGAATTAGTGATTTGCATAGCTCCTATTGGTTTATAAGTTTAGAGATAGGAATGTAAATAAAACAAGTCTTATAAAAATGATTTGTTTTAGGGCCGGGCAGTGGTGGTAATCCCACCACTTAATCCCAGCACTCGAGAGAGGCAGAGGCAGGCGGATTTCTGAGTTCCAGGACAGCCAGGGCTACACAGAGAAACCCTGTCTCAAAAAACCAAAAACAAACAAACAAAAAGATTTGTTTTTGTTTTACATGCATGTGTGTTTTGCTTGCATGATGTGTGAGTACCACACATGTTCATGGTGCCTGCATATCCAGAAGAGGGCATCAAAGTCCCTGGCACTAGGGATAAGGATAGTTGTGGGTAGCCATCTGTGTGCTAGGAGCTGAACCCAAGTCCACTCTTAACCACTAAGCAGTCTTTCCAGCCCCTCATTATCTTTCTTTTTAAATTTAGCGCATTAAGGCACACACTGCTAACTGTATTATCCGTTATTCTTCCTCCTTGAGACATCAACCGACTCTAAGCCTCTTATTGTAATGTCTTAGCAGTTTTAGCTCCTTACTTACTAATACTCTTTTTAACATTTCTTCAATGGTAAGCCTTGGTAATTTTATTTCCATATAATACTGCCAGTATGTTGGCTTCTCAATTCCTTCAGTAATCTTGTCATCTGTTGTTTCTGTCCTAGACCTTCTCAGTGCCAGTAATAGCATCTGGGTATTCAAATTACCTTCTCACTTGTTACCTTATTATGTTGCCTTAATAGCTATCACTGGCTGGAGGCACGGGTATTTAAAAATCAGGTTATAAGTTAAACTTAGTAAAAGCTTATTTTATTGAAATCAGATAATCTTGGTTACTTCAAAGCCAGCATATTTAAATCAGTATTTAATAAAATTGTGTGTTAACATCTCATTTCTTTTTAAGTCTGTAGATTGTTTCTTGCGAGATTTTGGAAATAAATCTGAGAAAAAATACAAGGCAGCATATATATACTTCACTGACTGTAAGTGTCTTTCTGAGGTTACTACTGCATTGTCTAACAGCCTGTTAACTTTAGAGGATCTGCCTTCTAGTTTATATGTATGAATACTTTGGAATCTTAATCAAAATTCTAGCTGAGGATTATTATATTATGAGAAAGAAGCCTATGGGAAGATACCAAAGAAAAGTAGCTTTTCGTTTCGTGTATTTTATGTAAGAAAAATCCATCGTATTTTTCCCATGGTCCACATTTTCATAGCAAAGGTAGGGAACGAAGGCCTGAGATGTTTATGTTGTACGTTGAGGTGTGTGACCATGTTTGAATAAGTCTGAAGCCCAATGTGCTGGTGCGTGCCTTTAATCCCAGTACTCAAGGACACTCAAGAGGCAGGTGGATCTCTGAGTTTGAGACCAGCCTGTACTACAGAGTGAGTTCCAGGACAGCCAGGGTTACACAGAGAAACCGTACCCTAGAAAAACAGCAACAACAAAAGATGCCTGCCATTTTCCTCATCTGTCTCATGTCTTGTATTGGACATCTCCATCCATAGAGTAGTTTGCTCTACAGAGCCCAGTCAGTTGTTAAGTGTTCTTGCATGCTGGGATATTTGTTCAAAATGAGTAAAACTTAGATGAGCTTGTGCTTTCCTCCCTCAGTTTGTCCTGACAGTCTCTTTAACAAGATTAAAGCATCTTGCTCCAAGTCAGTAAGAAGATGTAAAGAAATAAACATTTCCTTCATTCCACATGAATCTCAGGTACTGGTGATTTTTACTTTAAGATTTCTGTTCATAATGAATTTTCAGAATTAGTTTTATGAGCTTGTTACTAAAGCATAGGGTGGGGGTATTTTATGTAGACATTTGGTAAATGTTGTGGTTAGTCTTCTACAAGCAAACATTCTCATGATAAATGGAGAAACATGGACAAAAATCAGAATAGGACATTAATAATGACAAGAGGGGCTTACATTTCCAATCAGCACCAAAGCCTGTGTCTGGTAAGTTCCATCACCGTTAGATGATGGAATTCAGAGACTTTTAGCTTTTGTAATCCTTTATGATAGTTAGACAAGCTTTAAAATAAATATTTGATATCATGTAACATAACTGTGAAATAGATGCTGTTCATTTGTTTTGCCTTTGGCACACTTAATAGTAATGGTCGTAGTAACCGCCAGTAGAGCATTGACTCTGTTAGATCATTTTCTTGATTGCTTTACATAAATCTAATAATTGCATCTTTTCAGTAGTGCTGTGGCTTCTTCTGTTCCCACTTTTTTTCTGTTCTGTTCTGTTCTGTTCTAAGACAAGGTCTCACTCACTATGTAGCCCTGGCTGCCCTAGAACTTACTATGTAGACCAAGATGGCCTGGAACTCATAGAGAGTCACTTGCCTCTGCCTTCTGAGTACCCAGCTTCTGTACCCATTTTAAAAGTTAGAAATTTAAGAGGTTAAATAACTTACCTGAAATTATACAACCAGCGAATAGATAGGCTTGTTATTCTCTGCTCTCTCTTATTCTTCTATAAGATTTTATAGTGTAATATTTAGAGATATTTTCAAACTACTAGGTCAATATTTGGGGATAGGAAGATCTTACCTACATAAAGGATTCCTCTTTTTTGTGGGAGGAGGGCGTTTCGAGACAGGGTTTCTCTGTATAGCCCTGGCTATCCTGGAACTCACTCTGTAGACCAGGCTGGCCTCAAACTTAGAAATCCACCTACCTCTGCCTCCCACATACTGGCATTAAAGGCATGTACCACCACTGTCTGGCAAGGATTCCTCTTTTAAGCTTTGCTGTCTGTGACAAAGACTATAATACAAATCATAAAATTTTAACAATCTATTTAAATTTTCTTAAAATTCATCCTTCAGTACAATAAATATATAAGTTTAGTATAGATGAAAATAGACTTCTTAAAGTCATGTGAGATATAAGCAATAGTGCAGTAAATGCACTTCTAGAACATTACTTCCCAACAAACAAATACAGTTTTAGTCCTAAAAGTCATTAAAATGCTATAGTTGCTGTGTTTGCAGGAAAGAATTTCACAGTATCATGACTTTAGTTGATGGCTTATGGCAGAAAATGTCTATGTATGTGAAGGCCCTTGAGACAGTTCCACTGCCAGTCTGTGAAATAGGATTATTTAAGGTCATTTCCATGTATTTTTCTAAGTTTTTTTTTTCTCCTAATTCACTTCCTTGATCTACATCTTATGAGAATTTACTTTTAAAAATTATTTTGAGATAGTATCTGATTCTACTTACTAAGTACTGTGTAAATAATGTCCAATACCATACCTGGTTTTGCCTAATAAGTTTAATTGATATAGAATAATTATAAAGAGTTTAATTGATATAGAATAATTATAATTATTAATTATGTTTATGTTTATAAACATAAAATATGTTGGAAATTCATATGAAAGCTTTAAGCTAGGAACAGAGGCTTATCTGAAATGTAATCATAATATCTTTCCAGGGCAAGGCATAATGGAGCATGCAGAAGTACCAGTACTGGGGAGGCAAAGGCCATCACAAGTGTAGGGCCAGCCTGGTCCACAGAGGGAGAGTCTATAGCAACTAGAGGATATCGGCTAGATTAAGACAATCTTCTCATTTCAGAACTATGAAAGAAATGCAGCATAGCCAAAAGTCGTGGAAATTAAAATTAGGTTCACTGACTACAACAGGAAAATCTAAACTTTCAGTTGCCTACAGTGTGAGAATGTATTTCTTGTTCTGTAAAAAAGTCAGGAAATGGGCTTTATAAGCCTTACACAGTAGATCTACAGAATGGCTGGAAGCCTGTTCTTTTAGGCAGTCCCTTTGTGAGCCAGATGACTATAGAATTCCTATATGAGATAGCAGGAGAACAGAAGATATAAATAGAGAGACAGAATGAAGCAAGAATCTTCATTTATACTGTATCAGCTAAAATTTAGTCACACTACACTAAGCACATGGGAAACCGGAAGTGTCTTATAGCAACATGTAGAGCTATACTCCCAGTGAAGTAGTCATTGCTGTATGAAGTAGGAGAGTATATTTGTTGAGAATAGATGTCACAGTCAGCCACAAATGAGTGTTTACCAGGAGACTGGGAAGCATTTGAAAGATGAATACAATTTGACATGGTAGCAATTAAGAGGCACATTCTAGGAGGTAAGAATAATCTGAATGCAAAGATGCAGAAAGATGTGGGAATGTGGGTCACAAGGAGGGTTGTGTAGAAGGCGAGGCTGTCCATAAGCTGGCTGAGCCTGTGTACTCCAGGAGAATCGTTACAGGTGAGCTGGTGCAGAACACTTAGGACTGACCCTGAAGACTGTAAGGAGAAGTCATTGTGATTGGCTGCAGTTTCATTTTATATCCTCTGTGTTCTGGACCCTGATGGATGTGTAACCAGGAGAAGAAAATATGTTGGAACCACACAATAGTTTCTTGTTGCTCTTGTCAGTCATTTTGTTTTGGGGATTTTGTCTTTGGTAGATGTTGGGACTCAAACTCAGAGTCTTGGATAAGCCAGACAAGCATTCCACCACTGAGTTATTACCCTCTCTGTCCCACACACTCCTGTGCACATGTGTGCACACATGCACATGTAGTGGTTCTTAGAGCTTCTTGCATGTTCCATCTCTTCTACTACCATTCCATGGTCAAGGCATCAGTGAATGGGAGATAAGTTCCCTTAGGGCAGTGCTTCTCAACCTTCCTAATACTGTGACCCATTAATACAGTTTCTCATATTGTGGTGGTCTCCAGCCATAAAATGCTGTTCTTCATTACTTCATAACTATAATTTTGCTACTGTTATGAATTGTGAATATCTGATATGCAGGATAGTCTTAGGCAACCCCTGTGAAAGGGTCATATGACCTCCAGGTTGAGAACCGCTGCCATATAGAGAAATCTTTAGGTATAGGATAATAACATTTCTGAACAAATAACATTTTCTGCTGCACTGGGGTAGTAACTATAAGGTGACAGTTCATGTACAGAGTGCTTGTCAGTTGGTAATTAACACAGCAGTTGAGCCTTTGAGAACAGAGACCCTGGGTTGGCACAACTGAATGTCAGTCTATGTTTGGGCTGCTGATATTGGTATTTGGTTATATTCTGGGAGTAAATGACTTTGAGTGAAAGGAAAAGCAAGGAAGATTATTCATAACTTGTTATATAATCTATATTAGTTACTTATCCATTCCTACACCCAATCCCTTAGCTAAATTGAGAAGGGATTACTCTTATTTTTTTTTCTTCAAGATAGGGTTTCTCTGTGTAGTTCTGGCTATCCTGGAACTCACTCTGTAGACCAGACTTGACTCAAACTCAGAGATCCACCTGCCTCTCCGTCCCAATTGTGGAGTGTGCCACCACAGCCCAACTTACTCTCACTGTTTTTGAAAAGTCCAAACTTAGTTTACTGGGGAACTATCAAGGAACTCTAATATTGTCTGTCTCTCAGATAGCACAGTACTACTAGACTGCTAGCCAGTTCTTTGCACATAAGAAAGGGCATTTGTTAGTTGAGTGAATGGCTATATCTGTGAGATTTCATTGTATTTATGTTGTCTTGTGTCTTTCATGGTGACTTGTGATTTGGGGAAGAAATTTAAGAGTGTGACTCCAAGATATACGTATGCACCTTGGGAAGCCTTGGCATTGTCTGTACTGGGTTAAGATTCTTTATCTTTCTTTCTGCCAAGCATTAGATATTTTTAGTTTGACTCCTCTCTACTTCAAAGTCTTTCCTCCATTGCACAGGTTGTAAAAAGCAGTCAGCTCAGTCTGTATTTGAAAGAAAACCTGAAGGAGTGAGGCAGACTAATCAGGGGAGGAGGGTGAGAGGAAGATGAAAGGAGACAGGTGAAGCAGAGGAGAGATGAAGGGGGACAGGTGAGGCAGAGGAAAGATGAAGGGGGACAGGTGAGGCAGAGGAGAGATGAAGGAGGACAGGTGAGATCTGAGGAGAGATGAAGAGGGACAGGTGAGATCTGAGGAGAGATGAAGGGGGACAGGTGAGGCAGAGTAGAGATGAAGGGGGACAGGTGAGGCAGAGGAGAGATGAAGGGGGACAGGTGAGGCAGAGGAGAGATGAAGGGGGACAGGTGAGATCTGAGGAGAGATGAAGGGACAGGTGAGGCAGAGGAGAGATGAAGGGACAAGTCAGATCTGAGGAGAGATGAAGGGGGACAGGTAAGATCTGAGGAGAGATGAAGGGACAGGTCAGATCTGAGGAGAGATGAAGGGACAGGTCAGATCTGAGGAAGAGAAAGACAGTGTCTTCAGGAGGCAACCTGCAACATTTATCCTGTAATGACTCAAACCGCAGCTGCATTTTTAAAATATATTTTCAGAATCAAGTTTCGAGATTGACAGTATAACTTTTTTGATCTAACTTAGGTTTATACTCTTGATGTACCGGATGCATTCTATTATTGTTACAATCCAGACCCTAGTAATGCCAGCAGGAAAGAAGCAATCATGGAGGCAATGGCTGAGCAGATTGTGACAGTGTGTGCCACTCTGGATGAAAACCCTGGAGTGAGGTATAAGAGGTAAGGCTTGTGTGCGTCCTGCTCGCTCATGGTGAGGCTGGAACACACACTGAGACTCTGCTTTTTTTGTATCGCTTTGCAAAATAGCTTTTCCTTATATAGTTCCATGTCCTGCATAAAGACGATTTAAGGTTTAGGCTTCAGGTCATACAGTAGCTAATAGCTTTTGTTACTGAATTTTAGAACTTAAATTTGGTCCCATTTATTTATAAAGTTTTTTTCAAAGATTTTTTTTAAAAGTCTTTTTTTTTTTCCTTTTTTCTTTTTTTCTTTTTTCTTTTTTCTTTTTTCTTTTTTTTTTTGATTTTATAAGACAGGGTTTCTCTGTGTATCCCTGGCTGTCCTGGAACTCATTCTGTAGACCAGGCTGGCCTCAAACTCAGAAATCTGCCTGCCTCTGCCTCCCAAGTGCTGGGATTAAAGGTATGCGCCACTACCGCCCAGCAAAAAAGTCTTTTTTTAAAAGAGGTAAGGTTCAACTTTTATACCATGTACCTTTATTTACTTGTTTCTTTATAAAAATCAACTTATAGTAAAGTGCATTCATTTTACGAAGGTTTGTTAGTTTATTCCATATGAACAGTAGCGTTTGATCCTCCTGTGACAAACAGCATCCGCAGTTTCCCAGAGGCCCCTGATCCTCCCAGCTGCCTCCCTTCTCCCTCTCAGAATCACCTGCTGCTCACTCACCTTTGACATGCGGCTTAGTTTTGCCTAATTTTGAACTGGTGGAGATGGGATCATAGGACTGTGTTTGCTTCATAGTTTTTTGTCAGTCACTTGGATTTTAATCCTAGCTCTGCTACTGGCTGTGTTTAATTTAGTCTTAGAGTTTACAGTTTCAAGATAGGAATGATAATAATAGTTTTCTCATGGATTATTAAGAGTGAAAGGAGTTTGCCTGTAAATCACTAAGAAAGATAGTAACTACATGGAGTGAGTGCATCTTTGACTTTTCTTGAACAGGTTCTTTATCAAAATATTGGCATTTGTCCAGTTGATCGGTGAAACAGTTAACTGCAAATTTATGTACTACTATAAACTTCATCACTTATAAGATTTATTTATTATTATATATAAGTACACTGTAGCTGTGTTTAGACACACCAGAAGAGGGTGTCAGATCTCATTATTGATGGTTGTGAGCTACCATGTGGTTGCTGGGATTTGAACTGAGGACCTACGTACGGAAGAGCAATCAGTGCTCTTACCCACTGAGCCATCTCTCCAGCCCAGCTTCATCACTCTTAATGTACACATTTTAAAATCTGCTATTGGAGGCTAGCAAGATGGCTCAGCAGATAAAGGGGCTTACTACCAAGGGCTGGATGGATACTCTTGACTTTAAGCTACAAGATCTGTGTGGTAGAAGAAGAAAATCAATTGTCTTAAGCTGTCCTCTGACCTCTATACTTGACACTACTCCATGCTAGTGCCCACAAATAAAAAAAAAATGTAAAAAGGAGTAAAATCTACTGTTTATTATTAAAGCAATATATATAGTAAATCTCTTTAACTCAAATATCCATGGATAGACATTTTACTTTGGGAATTAGAAAACATGTAGCTAGTATGCTAATTACAGTCTGTACTTAGTGGAGCTGAGCTAAGTGGTTTGCCTCTTCATGGAGTTTAGTGTCCTTTAACCTCCTACTGCTGATGGTGGATTATGCTCAGGGAAGCGAGTAAGTCTAAACCATTTTATAATATAATAGTTTATCTGGAGACATGTTTTGAATCACTAAAAATATAAAAATTTTGATGAATTTAAATATTCTATTATCAATTATTTATATTTATTAATTATTAATATTTTATTGATAGCAATAATTATTAGTACTCTTGATGATTATGCTATTAATAATGTTTCATTGTTAATTGTTTTATTGGTGATTATTATTATTATTAAATTAAATTTAAGTGAAATTTTGAAATTCTGGGGCTGAGAGGTGACTCCATTGATAAAATACTTGCTGGGCAAATGTGAGGATCAGAGTTCAGATCAGCAGCAGTCACATAAACCTGGCTATAGTGATGCACATGCTTGTAATACCAGCCCTCGGGGGTGGCCACCCAGTCTAGCTGAACGGGTGAGTTCACATTCAGTGAGAGACCCTGTCTCAAAAAATTAAATAAAGAGCAACAGAGGAAAAGCCCAGTGTTAATCTTTGGCTTCAACTGGCGCATGCGCACACACACACACACACACACACACACACACACACACACACACACACCAGTACACAAATTCTACCTGTTCTTTAAGAATATGCTGTATAAACTTTTTTGTTTTGTTTTGTTTTTTTCGAGACAGTGTTTCTCTGTGTAGCCCTGGCTGTCCTGGAACTCACTCTATAGACCAGGCTGGCCTTGAGCTCAGAAATCCACCTGTCTCTGCCTCCCAAGTGCTGGGATTAAAGGCGTGCACAACCACTGCCTATAAACTTTTAAGGTAAATTCTAAAATAAAATTATTTCTTTTTTAAAATATTTTCTGCAAAATATATATATATATAAATTACTCTTTGTAAGTGTACCTTTATTTTAATATTTTTTTTACTTTATTTTTGTTTTTCTTGAAACAGGGTTTCTCTGTGTAGCTCTAGCTGTCCTGGAAGTCTCTTTGTAGACCAGGCTGGCCTCAAACTCACAGAGATCTGCCTGCCTCCACCTCTTAGAATGCTGGGATTAAAGGTGTGTGCCATCACCTCCCAACTAATGTACATTTATTTTCAAAATATAAAACTGAAAGATTCTTAAATATTTTTAAAAGCCTCATATGAGGACCCTCTATTCCTCCTTTTTTCATGTTAGTGTGTTAGTTGAAAATCATTTTCTAACATTTCTCTTGTGGGTTTATAAAATATACTAATACCACTGATCAGGAAGTTACCATTTGAAATGATGCTACCATCTTATTTTTTACTGTAAAATATTTGTTTGCTTTTATTAATGTTTGTGTCTGTGCCTGTACAAATTCGTGTGCGTCACATGTGTGCAGTTGCCCCAGAGGCCAGGAAAGGACTGGAGTTCCAGGCAGTTGTTAGCTGCTTGATGTGGCTTTGAGAGACAAAAGCCAGGTCCCCAGCAAGAGCAGTGAGCCCTTTAAACCACTGAGCAGAGCTCTACCCGTGCCTCTATTTTATAAGACAGAGCATAACTATATCAGAAAACTGAGTCAAGGAGAGAATGTGAGGAATTCCACACTGCCAGGAGGGCTGTCATTGTCACATCTTCATTTGGAAAGCAGATTGGGTGTGTTTAGAAAAGTTGTGTTTAGAAAATCCCTTTAGCCCATGATTCGTATCTTCATGTGCAGTGGACATGGGGAGAGGCACCAAGCATAGTGGTTTCCATGTTGTTTATAATGTATGGAATTGAGAAGGTCTCAGTGTCCTTCAGTGACTTTCAGGGGGTAGGGACCGGCACTTTGTATGTGCTATTTTACTCCCTCACGCTAATGTATGAAGCACACGCTAAGGCAGTGGTAATTATGTGACATTTGATAGATGACGTTTTCCATGTTTATAATTTTTTTTTATTTTCTAAACCTAAAGCTGCTAACTCTTATTTTAGAATTTAACTCTATAGTATTGTAAAATGTGTCCTGAAAGATAATTGTTAAAACATTTGTTCCATTTTCAGTAAACCTCTAGATAATGCCAGTAAGCTTGCACAACTGGTTGAAAAAAAGCTTGAAGACTACTACAAAATTGATGAAAAAGGCCTAATAAAGGTAATTTCTAAACAGCAAATAATGACTCTACATAAAGTTTGCAACCTGTTCATTTGTTTTCTAGTATTGATTTGGGGAGCACTAAGGTGGGTCTGAAGTTCTGATTTGAGAGTCCTCAAGTGGAAAACTTAGTAGATTTCGGTTTGACAGTGTGGCCTAGGCTAGAGGCTTTAAGGTCAACAGTGAGTCCACATCTTGGCTCTGCCTTTTGATTAATAATTATGTTAATTAAGGCAAATTATACAACTTCTTTGAACTAATTTTTTCTCCTGGATGTGAAAATAAAATGCCTATTTTTAAGCTAGTGAAAGGATTAAATGAGCTAATGTCCATAGAATAATGCCTTCAGAATAATGCCTTCTACTAGGTTAATGTTTAATAAATGCTGGGATTCCCACTATTACTATGACCTTGAGTTGCTTTTCATCTCTGAAGTGAATGTGATAATGTGTGCCTTGCTTGGGGTGGTATGAGAATTAGGTGAGGTAACATCCAACTATTTTGTACATGGAAGAGTAATAAATAGCAACCTTTGTTACTATCTTCTAAAAATAACGCACTATAACCAAAGACCAAGGTTGGGACCTAGGTGAATGCCCGCACATAAGTGTGGCCAGAGAAGGAAGAGCCTGGAGAAGGAGATGGACAAATGGTGTCCAGGCTGAGACGCGGCATCTCAGTAGCTACAGAATAAAGGCCAGAATTATCCTTTTTTAGAAGAGGAGGTGGCTGAGGGAACCTTTGACTGGCAGTGCTGTGCAGTAGGCGGCTTGAGAGGAATATACAGAATATAGTGGCAGCACAAGCTAGGGTTACCTTACTTGAGCTAGTCCTGGAAGGCCTCACAGGATGAGGCCAGTGAGCTTCAAGAATGATGAGAGTATAATAAAGGGAGTTTTTGCAAGAGAAGCAGGAGTCTGGATAGAGACATGGAAAGGTAAAATTCAGTGTTAAACAACATGGATGGAA
Organism: Mastomys coucha; assembly: GCF_008632895.1. Classification (NCBI taxonomy): domain Eukaryota; kingdom Metazoa; phylum Chordata; class Mammalia; order Rodentia; family Muridae; genus Mastomys; species Mastomys coucha. Next base: position 56,934,947 of record NW_022196898.1, on the reverse strand, counting down.
GATGTCAGTTTAGATGTAGTGCTGGTTACTTGAACAGTTAGTGACTTTGGCTTGGAGGTCTAGTGAAAGCTATTATTCTGTTAGAAAATAGAGTGGCTTAATAAACATAGTGGGCAGTGGATAGAAATATTTGTTAAGTCGAAGAATGATAGTAAATACCTCTTTAGTCCTGCACAGGTTCAGTGGGAAAAGGCAAAATATTCTCTCCCTCTTTCGTCTTTTTATTCTTTCTCCTGGGAAATTATTCATCCTTCAATTGCTTGCCACCCTTCTTTTATTCAAGCATTTGGTAAAGGCTTGCCTCTCTTTGAAGCCCTTCCTGACTCTGCCACCATACTCTTTCCTATCCTGAAGCTTTTATATCATGCACATAGTACTGCCCTTTTGTTTGTATGTTTCCGCAGACTCTCACTCCTGTATATTGTGTTTCATGGGAATGCATTTAACTTCACAACAATCCTGCAAGGGAGCGGTTCTTTCATTTTGTGTAATTTTTACTAAGCGAATACTAATGTATGAGAGGTTAAGGATCTTGGCCAAGGTCATATAGCAAGAAACCAAATGTGGCTGAACTTAAATGATTTGATTCCAAAATATTCTCTTTATCACTGTACCTTACTGTTTAAGCCTTTATTAGGAGAGTCAGTAATTAACTCAAATGTATTTTGAAAGTCTGATGTAACTCACCTCTGTCTGCTATGTGTAAATGAATAGGAAATGTCTGAGTTGTAGTTAGTTACCTCTTACTTCTTTGACTAAGAAGCCAAGACTAAGAGTTAGACTAAGAGTTAGTTACTTTTAAGAGTGAAATGTGAACCAGAGTTGGTACCATAGACCTATCGTCCCAGTTACTTTGGAGGCTGAGGAGGGAAGATCACAAGTTCAAGGACTGCCTGGGTACAAAGTGAGCTCAAGACTAGCCCATCTCAAAATCAAATGTGGAAAGGGTCTGGGACATGGCTTAGTAATACAGCAAGCATCTGCCTGGCGTGAAACCCTGGGTGTGGTCCCCACCACCACCACCTCTTCACCCCAAAAGAACTGTAGATGATTCCAACATTAGCAGTAGAATTTCCCAGCAATGTTACTCACTCACAGTTAAGTGGTATGTGTTGTTTTTTAATTAATGTTAACAGGGTTTTATTATTATTTATAATCCTAGTTTTGTTAATATGATCTCTACTCTTTAAAATAGCATAATAGTTGAAAGTGCAAGCATTGAAATAGAGCTGTCTTGGGTTTAAAAACTCTATTCTGCCAGTTAGCAGCTGTGTGTGACCTGGAGAATTAATTAATCCTAAGCTTTAATGGCCTCTCTTGTCACATGGATATGATAATAGCTGTCTCGAGGAGGAACTGTTAAGAACTGTAAGGTAGTCCTTCTCTGAAATAAAATGTCTTTCTTGGCTAGCAAATGTCTAAAACAAAGGACTCAAGTACTAGTTACTATTCATAATTTGTGTCAGCCTTCGTATTTGCGGAACTGAATATACAAGAAGATAACTATGACCAGGCACAGTAGTATGCATCTATAGGCCCAGCATGTGGGAGGGCTAAGAGCGGATGGTGAGTCCATGGCCAGCCTGGGCTACATACATAGTAGAATACTACATAAATAGTAGATACATACACCCTATCTTAGAAAAACAAGAAAAGAAAGAAAAAGCCAAATGTTGCTTCTTCAAAGAAAAATTGGGAATATTATATTGTTGTAATTAGCCTCTTAACGTAATTTGAAAATGTTAGTTGTGTAGTCTTGTTTTCCCTACTATACCACTTGTATTTTTGTTCATTTTAATACAGCTTCATCTTCTTAAGGCAGTTAATTATTTGTTTTGTTTTATTGTCTGTTTTTGTTTTATTGTATTTTTGTTGAGGGAAAGGATTAAATTTTCTAAGATATTAAAAATGTGTTCACATAAAGGTACTAAAATTTCTTAAGATAATTTTATCTTGTTATTCTAGGGTAAAACTCAGTCCCAGCTCTTAATAATTGACCGTGGCTTTGACCCTGTGTCCACTGTCCTGCATGAACTGACCTTTCAGGCAATGGCATATGATCTACTACCAATTGAGAATGATACATACAAGCAAGTATAAACTGAAGGGCTTATAGAGGGCGTGTAGACAGACTATGTAATGACTGACAATGGGGGCAGAATCTGGAAGACCTGGAACCTGCTTATTCAGAGACCTTCCCTCTCTCTCACTCTGTAACTGTAACCCTGACAGAAGCTAACAGGCAGCTTGCTTCAGAGCTTTTAAGTGGATTGGCTTCCTTAACTATCCTATGATAGCAGTGCATTTAAACAAATTAAATTCAGACATTTTACTTATATTTAGAGTAAATCCCAGGCCCATTATTATATTTCATATATGTTATATTCAAGATGATTAAGCTGTGTTTATTCTAAATCATACACCCCAAAATTATTGATATAACCCTCAAATAGGGATATTACTTGGGCAAATAACCAAAGTGAGCAACTTTTCTTTTTCTTTTTTTAAGATTTATTTATTATTATAGATAAGTACCCTGCAGCTGGCTTCAGATGCACCAGACAGGGCATCAGATCTCATTACGGGTGGTGGTGAGCCACCATGTAGTTGCTGGGATTTGAACTCAAGACCTTTGGAAGAGCAGTCGGTGCTCTTACCTGCTGAGCCATCTCACCACCCCGAGCAACTTTTCTTAAGAAACTGCTTTACTTAGTATGTGTCACATATTTACACACACAAACACACAAACACACACCCCCACACACTCATTGTGCTTTTTTACATCATGATCTCTGAGTCCAAATAGTCTTTTTCTGGCCAAGTTTCGCCTTTTGAAGCCAGGCATACAGCCCACATCTGTAAATCCAGGAGCCTTCAGCAGAAGCATCAGGAGGAGTATGAGGCTAGCCTGGGCTGCAGCAGGTTTCAAGGCAGACAGATTTACTATTGAACATGTAGTAAAAATGAACATTAACTTTATGGAATTTTATTTATGTTAATTTGTAGAGCTGGGTCCAGTGGTTCAGACCTATAATTCCAGCTGCTTGGAGCCTTAGGCAGGAGGATCATGTGCTCAAGGCCAGCCTGGGCAATTTAGTAAGACTCTCAACTAAAAAAAGAAAAAGAAAAAAAAATTAGATTTAGATAAATGAATAAAAAGAAGCCTTAGCTGTCCAGCACGTGCCTAGCATGTGTGAGGCCCTACAGTAGGTCCATTGTACCACGAAATAATGTAATTAATCAATTAGTTAATTAGTAGTAGTTTTATTAAACAGGTACTTTGATAGTTATGATACTTTGCAATTTTTCTTAATTTTTATATCTTCCATTGTGTTTTTACTTACATTCCAATTAAATCCTACTTTCTTATTTATTTATTCATTCATTCATTTATTTTTAGTTCTTTTGTATTGTTTGTATCTATATTAGGAAATCAGCAGAGGCATTTTTCTATTATAAAAATTGTTTTCCGCAGTTCATTTGGAATTTTGAGAAGTATTTTCCGCACCCTTGTTATCCTTTAGGCCTCCCAGATGCAGTGCTCAATAGATTTTGAAAAGAATCTGATATCAGACAATAGAGAATTTGGTTCTAGACTGGGAAGAAGTTTTGGACAGTGCTCACCTAGTATAAAAGGGTGTTCTTCCCAGGCTTGCCGGCAAGCAAAGGGAGATTTAGTTGCTTAAGAGTAAGGAAGGGAGTTAATGTTTTAAAAGACAGTTTTATGTTCTTTCACTGAATCACAAAAGTTCACAAAGAAGACTGATGTGGGAATATAAACTCCCTCTGCTCTATCAGTTTTTACATAGGAAATGATTTCTTATTAAAAATAGAAGTACTGTGTTAGTTTGCTGTACATGTGTGTGTATATGTGTGTGACAGAAGAGGGGGGCAGGCAAATGAGGGTACACAAGTGCCACTCCATGCTTGGGAAGTGTGTGTGTGTGTGTGTGTATGTGTGTGTGCAGGTATACATGTGCCCCTCCATGCATATGGAGTCATGTGGAGTGAGTTCTTTTCCTTCCTTGTGGGATCCAGTGGTCAGACTCAGAAACTCAGGCTGTCAGCCTTCTGTTGTGAGAGCTTTAATCCACTGAGCCAGCCCAGAAATACCTTCTCTACCTCTGTTTTACTAAATCCAAAAGTCTGATCTCATGCTCCTTCTTAATCCCTGCTTCTTAGGGTTGGAATGTTCTGTTATTTAGTTTGGGGATTCCGTTTACATACTTTTAGAGTCACACTTAGTCTCAAGGTTTGTCTTACCTTGGCTCTCTGAACCATTATGTCTATTCTGAACCTCATCCTTGTCAAGTCCCTAGTGAGCATCTTCATTTGAAATGACTCGTGAGCATTGTAAACTTGTGTCCATACCTGAGTTGCTGGTACCTTCAAAGTGCACAACCAGTGCTCCCCACAGTAAATGCAACTCCTGTCTCTTAGTTACTCAAGCCAAAATTTCAGTCATGGACAATCAAGTTCAAAAGCAGTCAATTGAGTAGTAAATATTCGTGACTACATTTTAAAGACCTCTCTAATTTTTCAGCTGGAGAGCAGCCTTAGCCTCCGGCTTATGCTGTTGCCCAGGCTGACCTTCAGCTCAGTGTTCCTACAGGCTTCTGACTGACCTCTAATGCCCTGCTCTGCCCATGCCACACCACCCTTTCAGTCTTTCCCCAGCTCAGAGGAGAAAGAGAGTCTTAGTACGACCTTCCTCGTGCATATCACCTCTCTCAGAACCTTTAGATGGCTTTCCATTTCTTCAGAGAAGAAGGCAAAGTGGATGTAGTAGCCCCTAAGCCTCACATCACCTCTGTTCCCTCCCACTCTGATTGTAGTTTAATTCCATTGCCTGCTCTTCACCCTGTGTTCACACACTATAGTGGGACTCACATCCCTGCTAATCACTATCACACATTTCCTCCCAGGGTCTCACTATGTAGCCCTGGCTGGTGTGGATTTTATCATGTAGACCAGGCTGGCTTTGAACTCACAGAGGTCCACCTGCTTCTGCCTCCCAAGGGCTGGGAGTATTGCCCCTGTGCTGCTGGCTTGCTTATAAGCCATGTAAACAGCAAAGGTAGTATGTAAGCACACATTGGTACTCTGCATGACAAAGGGCTTCCATCCTTAGCTCAGCCTTGTAACTAAACACAGCCATTTTATCTTTAGGTATCTTAACTAAGACCACATAAGAAGATTGTTTTATAAATGAAGCTTGTAATTTTGGGGTTATAGAAATTATTGCATTCATATAGTGGGGAAAAAATCTACATGCATTGGCCATAGTTCAGAATTGAGGAAACACTGTGTAGTTCTTAATATTGCCTCAAGAAATTAACATTCCAAAGAACAGCTGAGTTTTCCCTACCTCCAAAATGGAAGGAGAGTATATGCATTAAAAGCAAAGTAATTACATTAAGGAAATCGGTCAAAAAACCCATTGCATGGTTCCGGGAACCTCTTGCATTGCTGTGGACTCCAGCAGAACTTGTTAAAGCTGTCGTAACATTTTTTACAAATGTATTAGTTTTTCTCATTTCTTCCTGTTCTTTAAAAGAGGTGTGACTATAGGGTTGTGTAGGAGGAGAGCAGCAGATGGTGTGTGTTGTTTGTGAATTTTATACCAAACACTTTGAACAGCCTAGCTGGAGTGGCCATTCTTTCCTTCACAGATGTTTGATGGTTGAGCTGAGTTCTTAGCAGATGAGTAAGCCATTACAGACATAACCACTTGTGCATTCCGTGTTGCTGCTGGTGGGCCAGGTGCCAAGGCGTAACTCAGGCTGCCCTGAACACTGTTACTAGGATGGCCTGGCTCTAGTCCTTCCAGCCTCTGCGTTCTGAGTGCAGTATACTTATTCTTAAAGCTGACTGTAGGGTGCTGAAGTTTTGCCTTGCAAGGTGATGTTCTGCTAAGACTATAAACCTAACATTTGAGACGAGAAAGATGTGTTTTTGGGTTTTCTGCTTTGGGGTTTGATGCCTTAGGTAGCAGGCCGAATCTGTTCTTCAGTGTGTTTTTCAGAATTAAATTGTTTGGAAAAATGTTTCTTCTGCCTTCTGAGGTAGAGAATCCAAAATGTTCTCCTCGGTTTATCATAGGTACAAAACAGATGGGAAAGAGAAGGAGGCAGTTCTTGAAGAGGACGACGACCTGTGGGTGCGGGTTCGGCACCGGCACATCGCGGTTGTGTTGGAGTATGTGAGCCTGTTCTAACTTTGTTCTGTAGTTTTTCGGTATACTAAATTACTGAAGTACATTTTATAGCCTTAAAACAGTTTTGTAAAGAACTAACTTAGACATTTTTCTGACAATCTGACAGGGAAATTCCAAAGCTTATGAAGGAAATTTCATCAACAAAGAAAGCTACAGAGGGGAAGGTAAGATTTCAAGGTGATGCAAGGGTATTTTTTTTTTTTTTTTCATTTTTAGAGACAAAGTCTCTTGCAGCTGACCTCAGGTGAGTTTACTATGCACCTGAGGATGACCCTGAACAGGAGCTCCTGCCTGCATCCCTCCAATACTAGGACACAGGTCATCTTATTATCGTGTGTGTGTGTGTGTGTGTGTGTGTGTGTGTGTGTGTGTGTGTGTGTGTGTGGTGTGGTGGTGAGAGCACAACTTTTGGGAGTTGCTTTCTCTCCCATCTTCACATGTATTCTCATGTAAAGCTGTCAGGCAAGTGCTTTGTCCACTCAGCTGTCTTAAAGTCTCTGCAAAGGTAAATTATAAACACAGTTGACAGTGAAAAAGATGAAAATCACCGTTAACTGTCTATTTGGGGACATTGTAAAAGTGAAATAGAGAAAATAAAGCCCTGTGCAACCATTACCTCATTTTCAAAACTTAGTTACTCCATTAAAATTTAGTTATTAAGGGTCATTTAGTCAGTTTCATCAGTGCATAGAAACTGAGTTTGTTTTTGTTTTATAAGACAGGACTCTCACTGTGTTGCCCTGGCTGTCCTGTAGACAAGGCTGGCCATGAACTCACAGAGCTCCATCTGCTCCAGAGTGCTTGAGTGCTGTGATGCATGTGTAGAGCCAGAAGACAGCCGAGTGAGGTCCCTTTTCCCCTCCCATCCTCATGTGGGTCCTGGGGGTCACAGCCAGCTCTTTGACCTGTTGACTTGTATTCTGGGGGTCAGGGCCAGCTCTTTGACCTATTGATTCATCTGTGGCTCTATCTAGGCTAGTTTTAGATTCAGTTTACTTGTACACAGTTTTAATGCCCTTTGCCTTGTTTGATTTAATTTGTCTAGCTCCCCGAGTTGGGCATTCAGGGTATTGATGTGTAACTTCTCTCCCTCAGTGTCTATTCAAGTTATTTCCTTGTCGCCGTAGCCAAGTCCCAGGGCTTGGAAGAGCATTCTTTCTCTTCCTTTCATTTCTGGTGTTAGTTATTTGAGATGTGATCTGAAATGTCTGGAGTGTTTGCTTGAGCCTTTTTGTTTTGTCTGAATCAGAATGCAACCATGTCCTTAGCACTGAGACTCTTCTGAGAGTCTGTCAGTGCTTAGCTCCCTAGTTGAATTCCACCGGGCCTTGGAGTGCTGCACCCGTAGTTGTACAGAGTAGGCCTGTAAGGACAGCCACTGCACATGCTTTTATCTTCTGTTCTGGCTGGTTCTTTTCTCCCTGTAACTCTGAGCCTGTGAAACCTACCTAGGCAGGGCTGAGGGAAACATCCCTGGAGACAGGCAGGCCAAGCTCAGGATCAGAGGCTGGGCTGTCAGCTGCTCAGGAGGTTCTGCCTCGTCTGTCCACAGGGAAGAGGGTCTTGATGGCAGCTGCTTTACCGTGACAGTCAGAAGCCCCTAAAGTTCTTTTAAACCCTAGCACGTTTATTAAATTAGCTAAGTTTCTCTTAAGTTTCTTAAGACTTAAGAGTTCTGGGTTGAAAAGCTGTAATGTGGACTGTCTGAAGCGTGGGTTTGTTCCATTTGTTTGGTTCCAGACGTCACTTAGCGCTCTTACCCAACTGATGAAAAAGATGCCGCACTTCCGAAAACAGATCTCGAAGGTAAGCAAGGCCCTGCCTAGGTGCTCTGCCTTTGTCTGTCTGATCCCGTGGGCCAGCTTAGCAGGGTCCCTGGGACAGTTGCTGATATTGTCTTACCTACCTTTACTGTAGTTCTGAGAAATGCCCAAACTGACCAAAGCAGCCACTGCCTTTCCCATCTACATCATTTATATATTTTAAATGCTTTTAAAAAAAGATTTGTCTTGAACAGCTGAACAGAATAATTTTAATATTTCTCAAACTCATAGAAAAATTCAGTGTGAGATTAAATAGTGGCATTTTGTCAACCCATATATTTCCTTAAATTTATAGTTACAAATTAGGTTTAAAATGCTTAAGGTATAGCTGTCCAGATAAATTCACTGACTTCCTTTCCACTCTTTTCCCTTCCTAGCTCCCTCCCTCTCTCCTTCCATCCATCTGTCCATTCATCTTTGGTGGGGGGAAGTGGGTCTCATTCTAGTTTAGACTGTTCTGGGACTGTAGGTGGGAGCCTCCATGCCTAGCCCAACCTTTTCTAGAAATCTCAATCTTTTCACACCTTTAGAGTGTTGTATTCCAGCCAAGAACCAATAATATAAAAGAGATCTTTTGTTGCTCCTCTTTAGGATTTGACTTTTCTTTTCACTTAACCTGTGTTTTCCTTATTCTTCAGACCCACACAGATTCAGCACCGCGCTCTGTGTCTGCTGTCTTGTCTATCACGTTGGTTCTCTCCGTGTCTGCTGTCTGTTGATCACGTCTATCACGTTGGTTCTCTCTGTGTCTACTGTCTGTTGATCATGTCTATCACATTGATTCTCTCTGTGTCTACTGTCTGTTGATCATGTCTATCACATTGATTCTCTCTTTGTCTGCTGTCTGTTGATTACATCTATTAAGTTGATTCTCACTTCCTTTCTTGAGCTGCTTCTCTTTATTTAGTGTTTCTTTTTTACACTGAAACCCATATTATCTTAAAACTTTAAATTGGGGCTGGTGAGAAGGCTCAGCAGTTAAGGGCACTGACTGCTCTTCCAGAGGATTCCGGTTCAGTTCCCAGGGCCCACATGGTGGCTCACAGTCATTTGTAACTCCAGTTCCACAAGATCTGATGCCTTCTTCTAGCATCTGGGCACTAGGCACACACATAACTGACACCCATGCAGGGAAAACACCTATTTTTTTTTTTTGAAGTTTAATATTATCAATTACACACAAAGTAACTGGAATGTTGTAAATAATCAGTGTCTTCTGGTTTTTAGCAAGTCGTCCATCTTAACATAGCTGAAGACTGCATGAATAAGTTTAAGCTGAGTATTGAGAAGCTCTGCAAAACTGAGCAGGTATGTGCAGACCTCGAAACACCCACATCTGTAATAGATTCCCAGAGTGACTTTGTAAGCTATCACATAAAGGTTTCACTCAGTATAGTGGTTGAGTTCCACAAAATCATAGACTCTTAGAAGGGGACTCACCTAGGAGGTATTTGGTGCCTAATGGCTTTGAATATAAACTATAACAAACACTGAAATGATAATCTACTGAGAAAAGGCTTATTTTACTGAGAAAAGGCAAAACTGTGTCTCACAGTTTTGTTGGTTGGGCTTGGTGCTGGGGCACGCTTGGTTGACAATACTTGAGACTTAGGTTATTATAAACAATTGGCTTCACTGCTTTTAGGCATGTGGCACATCATAGCAGGGATGTCTGACAGACCACGGGAGCTCACTGCACGGCAAGGACACCAAAAGGTAGACAGAGGCGAGGACAGCAGCTCCACTGTGCCCTCCAAAGGCACAAAAAGACCTGAAGAGCTCCCTCTAGGTCCTGCTCTTAGGTCCTCCACCTCTCAGAAACACTGAAACCATCCCTCTCATGGGGCCCTGGGGTCACTCAGATCACACTGGGGCCCTCCAACACTGACAGGAGTCCCTTCCCTATGATCTGCAGTTTGAGCTCTGGAGTGCTACGTTAGTGGAGCTTCATTGCAGGGCTTTCATGGGGGCTGCGGTGCATGTGTGCTGTCCCGCAGAACTCTGTACCCTCGTTTCTGTTTTGATTCTTTTTGTTTTTTTTTTGTTTTTAGTATTCCTAGCCTGTTCAGAATATTATACTAACAGAAATGGAATGCATGTTGCATGCAGTATTAACTATTCTGGTAGCCACACTACAAAGTTAAAAAGAAGTGCAACTAATTGTGGTAATAAACTTAACCTAACCCAGTACGTTCACACTATTGTTTGAACATGTGATTAATATTAAGGCTGTTGATGAGGTATTTTCTGTTCTTCCATAAATATTCAGAAGTCTATTGTTTTGCACCCAGAGCCCATCCTGACTCAGCCTGAGCACATCAGAAGTAAGCACACTCTCATTTTTAGTGACCACCACAGTGTCTAGCTCAGGTTTGCAGAGTTTCTCTCCCTTTGATTTGCTTTATGACCTTTTATATTTTGTGCAATGAATAGTTTGCGACTAACATTCCTGTCTCCTGTGAAATATCATCTGTTCCACCAAAATCTGACAGTTTAACAATAGCTCCTTTTAACGGCAAAGCAAGCGTGGATGGTAGAGCGCTGTCTGCATTTTACTGTCCTTAGGACCTGGCCCTTGGAACAGATGCCGAAGGCCAGCGGGTGAAGGACTCCATGCTGGTGCTCCTTCCAGTGCTGCTCAACAAAAACCACGACAACTGTGACAAAATACGGGCAGTCCTGCTCTACATCTTCGGGATTAATGGTAACGGAGCGTGTACCTACTCGGTTCTAAGACTGCGTTAAGTCCTAACTCTAAAGTCACAATGTTGGTCACACTTTACGTTTAGTTGCTCCATATTATTTATATGTGTGTGGTGGGAATGGCACAGCCTGTGTCACAGCCTGTGACTGGAGGTGATTCTATTTCCAGATTAGAGCACCCACAGACATGGCCAGTTCCCACGTGCTATCTATACTTTGGGTTACATTTTGAGTTTCCATTTTCTCCTTTACCATGTGGGTTTCAGGGATCAAACCCAGGCTGTCGGTCTTGGCAGCAAGCACTGTTAGCCTCCGAGCCATCTCCCTATCCAACAAGTCACATTTTAAAAATTAGCTTGTTACTACTCAATGTAAGGGAGTTGTAGAGACCTCAGAGGTAAAGGCCCAGTAAGGTAGAGACAAAGGAAACATCTTAGAAAACTGAGAGAAGCCTGGAGGGATAGCATTCCTTTAAGCTTTGGTCCCTGGTGGGTCCTTCAGTCCAGAGTTAGTAGCAGTAGCGAGGATCTGACGGTGCGCTCCTGTCTCACTTTCCTAAGGAACCACTGAAGAAAATCTGGACAGACTGATCCACAATGTAAAGATAGAAGATGATAGTGATATGATTCGTAACTGGAGTCACCTTGGCGTTCCCATTGTTCCCCCAGTAAGGAAGTGTGTGTGTGT
>NW_022196898.1:56919294-56923507 GCF_008632895.1 Mastomys coucha | reverse complement strand
TGTGTGTGTGTGTGTGTGTGTGTGTGTCTGTCTGTCTGTCTGTATGTTTGCCTGTATGTGTATCTGTCTGTCTGTCTTTATGTGGGTGGGCATATATTACCTATTTTTGAAGTCAGACACTGCCGCTGTGTAAACTAGTTTTGTTTATGGGAAGCTTGACTTCATCGTATAGAATTTGATTATCAAGTAAGCAGTTAGGGGTTTTTGTTTTGTTCTCATTTCCGTTTTCTGAGACAAGGTCTCATGTAGTCCAAGCTGGCCTCAAACTTACTATGGGAACCAAGGATAACCTTGAACTCCTGTCTTTACCTTTCAGTGGTGGCTACAGTTGTATGCTACCATGCCTGGTGTCTGTGTTGCTGGGAACTCCTGGGCAAGCTGTGTGCCCAGCCCAGAGTTTTGTTTTCATATGGAACCTGAGTACATACAGCTTCCTAGTGAGTTTGTATTTTCTGGCATCTACTGTCATTTGCTCCTTACACTTGCTCTTTATGATGCATCTGTGCCAATGGCTGCATCTTACATGCAGCCTTTTAGACAGCTCTACTGAGGCACACATGCTGTCCAGTGACCAGCATGTGGCCACCTACCTAGTGTGGCTTTTATTTCTTTTTCTTTTTTAAAGAAGGCAGTTTTGCTGTAATTAAAGCTTTGTTAGAAAACATAATTGTATTACTGAATGAAATTATTTATTCCTTCAATTATATTAGTCCCAACAAGCCAAACCACTAAGAAAAGATCGGTCTGCAGAAGAGACTTTTCAGCTTTCTCGATGGACACCTTTTATCAAAGATATCATGGAGGTAAAAGTCCCAACCTCCCTGCTAACCTTCCTGCGGGCTAGTCTTTCTGCTTGGTTTATCTGCTCTGTAGCCTGGCTCTCGGGCAGCCGCTCTGCAGTGCTCGGAAGGTTCACAAAAGACACCTGTGTCTGGTAGGACTTTATAGGCAGAGAAGCTTCTTAAAGTCTTATGGACCTCAGAAAAGTTCTCCACTATCTGTAAATAAATAACAAAAAACGAGCACACGCATGCTGCATGAAAAGAGTCACTGGGTGTATATGCTTTTAGTACTGCTTGACCTTAAGAAAAGAATGTTAACCTATAGGAATTATAAACTGAACTAATTTAACAGCTGCCTTAGAAGCTAAATGAACAACATTTATCCTAGCTTTCCTGACTGATTATAGTTTGAGTTTCTACTTTCCTATGTGTGCTAATGATTTTACAATTTTCCCATTTTTCAAAATTTTATGTCAATTGCAAATGCACGAACATATTTGAAAAATCGAAAGAACTTAGACTTTGTCTTCTGCAATGTAAGTCACCTCCCACCACGGCTATGATTTGCAGAAGTAGTTTTTCCTTTTGTTTTTTTTAAGTTATTTTATGTATATGAGTATACTGTTGCTGTCTTGAACAGAACTTCAAATCCCATTACAGATGTGAGCCACCATGTGGTTGCTGGGATTTGAACTCAGGACCTCTGGAAGAGCAGTCCGCGCTCTTAACCATTGAGCCACCTCTCCAGCCCCTCCAAAATAGTTTTTCTTATGATTGTTTTTAAAATGAAAATCCACCTGTTTAAACCCTCTGACCAGGTTTGCATGTTAAACCCAGGGACTGCACTTGGATCTGTGGCTGGCTTGGGCCATTAGGATTTCTCCTAACTTCAAACAGTGCTTTCTTCCTCTCTGGCAGTCGTAGGAAAGCCTTCCTGAGTTGCTTTTCCTTCTCATGTCCATTTTTCAAAAGCACTTCATGCCTTTGTGCTGTCATCTATAAAGCAAGTTGATTGACTAATAAAAAGTGTAGCCATAATAAATTGTGAACATAACCTATTGATTGACCAAATGTATATTACTGTATTAATAAAGCATTCATAATCTGTTTATTTATCATATACATATACAAAAGTATCATAAAACATAGCAATGAGAAAAGAAGGGGTCTTTTAAAAGCGTAGTGAACAGGAAAACATTCCACAGTCCTTGGACTGTCTTCAGGGTCTCGAGGTGAGGTATGTGCAGACAGCTTTGAGGAACTGCTGAGAAGGACAGAGGCCTGTGGTGCCGCTGAGAAACCTCTAGTTTTCCTAGAGCTGGAAGGTCCTCACAGCATTGCGGAACTCTCCAGTAAAGAAAGGCAGATCTGAAATGCGTGTTTAATATGTGAGGAAACTAGTACATTAATTTTTTAAATTTGATTTTATTATTTTAATTATGTGTGTATATGTGTGGGTATGTGCACATGAGTGCAGCTGCCCATGGAAGCCAGAGGCATTGATGCCCTGGAGCTGGAGTTGGAGGCAGTTGTGAGCGTCATGGTGTGGGTCCTGGGAACTGAATTTCAGTCCTCCAGAAGAACAGTGATTCGCTTAACCACTGAGCCAGCTCTCGATCCTAGTGATTGATTCTTACAGCAGTTAGTATTCATAGGTATGAAGAAGGAAAAGTCTTACTTAACGTTTATGCACCTTTAATGTTCATCAAGCTGTGTATGAAACAAATTCCTGAAATTTTCTTGATGGTGTTAATGATTTTCTTCCCTAGGATGCCATTGATAATAGATTAGATTCCAAAGAGTGGCCGTATTGTTCCCGGTGCCCAGCAGTATGGAATGGCTCTGGAGCTGTGAGGTGAGCCTGTAGGTGGAAGCCACTCAAGGGTGTTGGCGGGGTGGAAGCCGCTCAAGGGTATTGGCGGGATGCTATGGACCAGTGGGTAGAACACCGCACAGCGTTAGGTGGAAGCCACTCAAGGGTGTTGGCGGGATGCTATGGACCAGTGGGTAGAACACTGCACAGCGTTCTCCTTGAACACGTATCCTCTTTGAAACACAGAGTAACGTAAAGGTAGTTGTTCTTCAACTATAACCTAGTTAAATAAATTCAGGAAAGCATACTTTATAATACAGAATACTTTCATAAAGGTACATCACCTCCCCACACATCTTCCTTACATAGCATAGTTGCCTCCTTACCTCCCTTCTGGTTTGTTCCGGTTTCTTCTTGTCTTACTTTTCTTTCTTTCTTTCTTTTCTTCTTTCTTTTTTCTATTTTTTTTTTTTTTGGAGGCAGGATCTCACTGTGTAGTGTAGACAGCTAGTCCTTCTCTGAGTAATCACACCCAACTTGATTTAATCCTTTTTTTTTAACTTTTATTGCATTATGATGAGAAAAGTTACATGATTTCAATTTGTCTGAATTTGTTAACATTTAAAAACATATTTTAAGTAAATAGAATTAAATCACATTCTTGTTTCCCTTTTGTACCCCAACTCCTCCCAGAGACCCCCTCTTCAATACCTATAATATCTTTTTTGTCATATTCCTTAAAATTTATAAAATATTATAACAATAAAAATAAGTATTATAAAAGTTGTTTGATATAAAACAACAATCAATTTAACAGTGTTATATGTAGGTACTTGTCTACAGCAATACTGAAAATACATTTGTTTTTCTCAGTATAAATTTCAAATAACTCCAAACATATTAACTGTATATTTCAAAATAATACACCACTACTAGTATTTTCTTAAATGAACATAAATATATAAAGTCTTTTTGTTTGTTTGTTTTGTATTTAATAGAGTTTAAAATCTTGACTCTTTCTGTGGTACAAGCCCAAAATAAGAAAAATTTTTAGACATTCGATTTCAATGTAATAAGGCTGTACTTTAGTGACCCTCAAATCACCGAAGGATTTTACCTCCATCGTAGCTAAGCTGAGAGTTGACAGTTCTGCTGCTCCAAGGAATGAATTGTAGGCACGATTTTTGGATATAGACTTCCTGCTATGGTCAAAACTATTTGACTTGAGTGAATGACTTTATTCTCAAGCCACAGAGAACAGGTTACATTCATTTAAGAAATGGTGTGTGTATTAAGATAGTCTATCCATAAAGTCACTCACCAACCGTTTCAATGAACAGTGGTTCTGCTTGGAGGGTGGCACAGACATTAGGTGTGGGTAAGAATCTGGTTCATTGGCTGTGATAATTTGGAAAAGCATCCATCTCAGAGAAAGAGTAACTTATAAAGTCCTCTTCTTCAAACTTGATACAAGAGCTACAAATGTCAAGCAAAGCATTCAGTCTCACTCTTTGTTGTTCTCTTTCTTATAAGCCACCTTCCAAGTTAATTGTCTATGTCTCCCTTGGGTATATAAAAACTTTTGAACTATATAAGCTGTTCTGAAAACCATAGTATA
>NW_022196898.1:56913821-56919284 GCF_008632895.1 Mastomys coucha | reverse complement strand
TACTGCTTTTAAAATTCTTTCTTTGTTTAGAGTATTTGGTGTTTTGATTATTATGTCACGGGAGGAATTTCTTTTCTAGTCCAGTCTATTTGGAGTTCTGTAGGCTTCTTGTATGTTCATGGGCATCTCTTTCTTTAGGTTAGGGAAATTTTCTTCTATAATTTTGTTGAAAATATTTACTGGCCCATTACATTGGGAGTCTTCACTCTCTTTTATACCTATTATCCTTAGGTTTGGTCTTCTCATTGGGTCCTGGATTTCCTGGATGTTTTGGGTTAGGAGCTTTTTGCTTTTTGTATTTTCTTTGACTGTTGTGTCAATGTTTGCTAAGGTGTCATCTGCCCCTGAGATTCTTTCTTCTATCTCTTGTATTCTGTTGGTGATGCTTGCATTTATGACTCCTGACTTCTTTCCTAGGTTTGTATCTCCAGGGTTGTCTCTTTTTCTGATTTGTTTATTGATTCTATTTCCATTTTTAGATTCTGGATGGTTTTGCTCATTTCCTTCACCTGTTTGATTGTTTTCCTGTAGTTCTTTAAGGGATTTTTGTGTTTCCTCTTTAAGAGCTTCTAGCTCTTTATCTGTGTTCTCCTGTATTTCTTTGAGGGTGCTATTTATGTCTTTCTTAAGGTCCTGTATCATCATCATGATAAGTGATTTTAGATCTGAATCTTGCATTTCCGGTGTGATGGTGTGTCCAGGACCTGCTATGGTGGGAGAATTGGGTTCTGATGATGCCAAGTAACCTTGGTTTGTGTTATTTATTTTCTTACGCTTGCTCCCCACCATCTGGTTATCTCTAGTGCTACCTACCCTTGCCAAATCTGACTGGAGTCAGTCCTTCCCGTGATCCTGGTTGTATCAGAACTCCTCAGAGTCAGGCAGTCTCTGTGACCCTGTGATTCTGGGATCCTGTGACCCTGGGCTTGTTAGAGCACCTGGGAGTGCAGCAGCTTCCTCTGGGTGTTGTGGGACAGGCTGTAGAGCTTGCGCCCAAGGTCGGCTCAGGACACCAGCCCAGAGAGATTGGAAGGAACCTGAGCCACTCTGCTGGTGGAGTTCCTGTGTGCCTAGGACCTGGTGTGTTGGGACAGATGTTGGGTCCTCCTCATCTCTGATCCTGAGAGTGTCAGAACACCTGGGAGTGGGGTTTCCTCTGGGTGTTGTGGGACTGGCTGCAGAGCTTGAGCCCAAGGTCCGCTCAGGACACCAACCCAGAGAAACCAGAAGGAACCTGAGCCACTCTGCTGGCAGAGTTCCTGTGTGCCTGGTCCCGCAGGTCCCAGTTACTCCCGGTGTTGGGACAGATGTTGGGTCCTCCTCACCTCTGATCCTGAGAGTATCAGAGTGCCTGGGAGTGGAGCTTCCTCTGGGTATTATAGGACTGGCTGTAGAGCTTGCGCCCAAGGTCCGCTGAGGACACCAGCCCAGAAAGTAGTCAGGGTTTTTTAGAGTCACAGAACTTATGGGTAGTCTCTATATAGTAAAGGAATTTGTTGATGACATACAGTCCAGCTCCCAACAATGGTCAGCAGTAGTTGTGAATGGAAGTCCAATCCCACAAGGCAAACAGGCAAAGAAAAAAAAGAGAAAGAGAGAGAGAGAAAGAGAGAAAGAGAGAAAGAGGAGAGAAAGAGATTTAATCCTTTTGATAATCGTGTTAAGTATTTTAAACTTCAGAAGGACAAAATATTCTCATTCATGCTCTTGTACTCAGAGCCTAGCTTAACAAATTAAATATAATCTGAGCTTCCTGGGTTTTGTGCTCCAAGTTTAGTCTCCCTTTTTATCATATTTTCCTTAGTTTACTCACTACCTATATGTCTATTTTTCTACCCGCCCTGGGTAATGTATTGAATTGTTCCTATGTGTGGATGCACACATGACAGACCATGTACAGAGGTCAGAAGACAGTTTACAAAGAACAGTTCTCTCCTTCCACCATGCAGGCCTGAACATTGAACTCAGGTGTCAGGCTTGCAGCCACTCATGACCCATGGGGGCTTTTCCTTGAGATTTGGCTTCTGTCACACTGACTGTGCTATAGTCACACACACTTCTTCCTGTTTGCTCTTCCTGGGGTTTGCTGTGTTACTTGCATTTTCATCAGATAAGCGGGTTTTCAGGTATTATATTTTTGAGGTATTTTGTTGTTTCTTGGTCCCTTTGTTCTGGAGTGACTGGGGTTCTGCTTCTCCTCTTCTGTGTGTTCTCAGTTGTCTCGTACCTGTTTATCTTAGTTCCTTTGAATGGCATGGCTGCTCTTAAGCTCATCTCTGACTTCATATTTCATTGTGCAGCAGGTCTGCAGATGCCATTGGTTCTTTATGGTTTTCTTTATTTTTTTTTCTCTCTTCTTCTTTTTTTTTTTTTTCAAGACAGGGTTTCTCTGTATAGCCCTGGCTGTCCTGGAACTCACTCTGTAGACCAGGCTGGCCTCGAACTCAGAAATCCGCCTGCCTCTGCCTCCCAAGTGCTGGGATTAAAGGCGTGCGCCAGCACTGCCTGCTCTTTGTGGTTTTTGGTTCTCTTTTGTTTTGTGGTTTGCGGTGCTGAAGGTGAAACCTAGGGGTAGGCAAGCACTGACCGCTCCCTCTCTGTCAATTCCCCTGTGGTTTCTGCTGGGCCGTAATCTCACAGTCACATAGATATCGATACATAGATATGATGTAGATATAGTCTGCTTGAAAGTCTTTGCTCAGTCCAATCTCTACTTTTACGAAACTAAGTTCCTACTGTGCTGTTTCTAGATGCACAATCTTTTATTGCAAACAGACCTGTAGCTAGTGTAGGAGAGCAACTCTGAGCTGCTTTCTGAGTTTTCATACGTAGTCTGTTTCGTTTTCATTTTTTGAGACCATTTCTCTGTGTAATCCTGGCTGTCCTGGAACTCACTCTGTAGACCAGGTTAGCTTTGAACTCAGAGATCTGCCTGCCTCTGTCTCCCCAGTACTGGATATATGTAGGCTGAGGGAAGTATGTGCATGTGTGTGCAGGTGTCCACAGAGCTCAGAGATGTCTGGGTGTCCTGGGGTTGGACTCACAGGTATGAACCAAATCCTCTGCTGGAGCGATGCTGACTCTCTAAGCCATCTCTCCAGCCCATTGTGGTAGCAGTTTGTGCAGACTTGAACTGTGGGCGTTCTCTCTCGCTGTGTATGGCCACTTTGGTCTTTTGAGTTTTTCAGTTTTTCAGCTTGCCTTAGTGGTTGTTTGTGTCTGTGTAGTTGCAGTCAGCCGTTGTCTGGGCAGACATTGTCAGACACTTCAGGCATTCCTGTCCATCCTCCACTGATCACCCTGAGGATTTAGGGGTACACTGAAGCACAGCAGCTCTCCGGGATCCCTTTCTTCCTTCCCATCCTTTCCCTAAGTCTTCTTGCATTTCCCCTGCATGTAAGGAGCTGCACAGTTATCTAGCAACACCTATACAGAACAACTGGAGGGTTATTTTTGGGTTCTGTTGTTGTTGGGTTGTTTTTTATTGTAGTTGTTTGTTATTTTGTTTTGTTTTTGTATTAGTCAGGGTTTCTATTCCTGCACAAACATCGTGACCATGAAGCAAGTTGGGGAGGAAAGGGTTTATTTAGCTTACTTCCACATTGCTGTTTATCACCAGAAGAAGTCAGGACTGGAACTCAAGCAGGTCAGAAAGCAGGAGCTGATGCAGAGGCCATGGAGTGATGTTCCTTACTGGCTTGCCTTCCCTGGCTTGCTCAGCCTGCTCTCTTATAGAGCCGAAGACCTCCAGCCCAGGGATGGCACCACCCACAAGGGACCCTATCCCCTTGATCACTAGTTGAGAAAATGCCCCACAGCTGGATCTCATGGAGGCACTTCCCCAACTGAAGCTCCCTTCTGTGATAACTCCAGCCTGTGTCAAGTTGACACACAAAACTAGCCAGTACAGTTTTGTTTTGTTTTTTGATTCCTCACTTCCTGGACTTCCCTGATCAGTTTCTGACATGTGATGGCACATGGCAGGTGTCCTTGCTCAGGTCTAGACACATCATCCTGTTGTGGTGTCCCAGCGGTGGCTGTCCCAATACCGTTCTAGATCCTAGTCAGACTCTGTCCTCTTCCCCCTGTCTTCAGATCTCATTCTTGCAAGGCTACACCCCTGGTTTCCTAAAAATTTCAACAAGTAGACTTTTCAGGGACATTAAGTCATCATACACAATAAAAAAGGGGGCTGAAAGGATGGCTTTGAGGTTAAGGCTGCTCTTCCAAAGGACCCAGGTTCACCCCAGCACCCACACAGTGGTTCACAACCATCTGTAACTCCTGTCCCACAGGATCCAACACCCAACACCCTTCTCTGGCCTCCACAGTCCCTGCATACACATGGTGCACAGACTTACATGTAGGCAAAACACCCATACACAAAATAAAAATTAAAAATATTTTAAATATTGAAATAAAATGTTACCTTTATAAATAAAAATACTAAGCCTAGACTGAGTGGTTTTTATTATAGTTTTTGGAAATAAGGTTTTATATATGTCTCCTAGATCTAGCCTTAAACTCTTTCCTACTGTCTCACCACAAATAAAACTGTATGTGATTTATTCAAATTGAAATCTGAAAGGGGGGTGTGCAGCCTTTGCCTACTTAACTGCAGTGCAATTGTACCATGGTTAGATCATTTCATTAAAATCAGGACAGTTGCTTCCAAAGGTGAGTCTGAGATACATGCAGTGTGGCTTTGGGGTGCTCACAGCTGTTCGTTCGCTTTATGTTTTACTTCCTAGTGCTCGCCAGAAACCCAGAACTAACTACTTAGAGCTGGACCGGAAAAGTGGATCCAGGCTGATTATTTTTGTTATTGGAGGAATTACATACTCTGAGATGCGTTGTGCTTATGAAGTTTCTCAGGCACATAAATCCTGTGAAGTTATTATTGGTAAGACGTTCATCTTTTTTGTTTCTTAATGTTTAAGGCAGAATTATGCATGGGAAAATGTAAGACTATATCATTACATGCAGAAAAAGAATTATAAAACATGCTTTGTAAAATTGCCTGAAGGTTTTTTTCCTGGTTGGTATTTTAATAGTTTTATTTTTAAATATTCCAATTTTAGGAGCATGAGCTTGCTCCTTTAAAACTGCATCTTCTGATTTTATTTGCTCTGATCGTTAAAAAGCTTTTGTGACATATTAATACATTTTTACTTCAGAAGCATTTGTTTTTGTATATATGGATCTGACATTGGTCAGGCCTGTGTGGAACTGAGCTTTAAAATACCAGTCTGGACCAGCAAGAGAGCTCAGTGGGCAGGTCTGACCTTCACTACCAGAGCCCACAGAGGCAGGAGAAAACCATCCTGAAAGTCATCCTCTGCCTCCGTGCTTGAGCCACAGCAATAGTAAAGTAAACCAGAGTGCTTTCCAGTGAAGCCACTGCAGACAGGGAGCCTCCTAGCCCTGATCCAGTGCTCACCCTACAGCCACTGCAGACAGGGA
>NW_022196898.1:56864078-56913661 GCF_008632895.1 Mastomys coucha | reverse complement strand
GGAGCCTCCTAGCCCTGATCCAGTGCTCACCCTACAGCCACTGCAGACAGGGAGCCTCCTAGCCCTGACAGCTGCAGGAGTTGTGTGACCTGCTTAGAGATTCTCTGTAAGTGGCAACCGCTCAGGTCTGTTATGACTAGACATCAGTGTATAGTTCAAATCCGACAAAGCACTTGTGACAGGCAGGATTTCTGAAGAGTTACTGAGCATGCTCAGTGACAAGGGTTGATGTGAATTTTGGAGACATGCTGTTGGAAGTATTGTTCAAATGCACCAAACTTTTGCATATGAAAGGGACAAGATCTTAAGCCAAAGAAAATGATTTAATTCTGACAATTTACAATTTCTTCCACCAGGTTCCACACATATTTTAACACCCAGAAAGCTGCTGGATGATATAAAGATGCTGAATAAATCAAAGGATAAAGTGTCCTTTCTTAAGGATGAGTAGCTTTTTTATTGTCGTCTAGAGGTTTTGTTAATATGTTCAGCTAGCACAGATGTTGCTGTTGTAATTTAAGCGGTGTAAATAGTGTATGGAGTGATGTGATTTTCACATGTACAGCTTAAGGAAGTTTATGTGTTATTGGATTTGCCATTTCTAATAATGTAAACAATGTTGCTGCTTTGTACAAGATATGACATTAAAGGGCTTTCTAATCAGGTTGCTTTCACCTTTGGAACAGAGTTTGTTATGAAGTATGGGTAGTTTTTACAGCCAGCTGTATACATACTAATCACTCACTGGATACTTACACTGAAATACAGTGTTGGGGGCAGAATGATTGTGAATGAAGAGATTATAAAAGTAAAAACTGTAAATGTATGTATGATAGAATTATTTCTTATAAGTGCAGTTTCTTAAAATGAAATTCATAATTTTTATGTATAAAATAATTCCAGCTATTAATGTGATGATTTCACTGTGTATATTACCTGCAAAATAATTCTAAAGGACACAGTTTTATATGTTTGAGATCATGTCTGCTTAAATTAGAAGCCAAAAATAATCATGAACATTCTAAGAAAAAATAAATATATTGTTGTCAAATTTTTCTGAGTTTTTCTTTTTGTTTTTTTCTTTTCTTTTCTTTATTTTTGACTCTGAATTGGAGCCAGAAGGAAGCAAAAGAAGATCCTGTAATATTCCCATGAATACAATACTTGATGGCTTTCAAAAACAATGTTCTATCTGTGAGGTTGGGTAATATAGATAGGCCTATAGGTATGTGTGTTACAGAAGGAAGTGTTCTAGTTAGGGATTCATGCTGTGAAGAGACACCATGACCAAGACAACTCTTACAAAGGACAACATTTAATTGGGGCTGGCTTACAGTTCAGAGGTTCAGTCCGTTGTTGTCATGACAGGTAGCAGGCCAGTGTACAGGCAGACATGGTGCTAGAGTTGCCAAGAGTTCTACATCTGGATCTGAAGGCAGCCAGGAGTAGACTGTAATTCCGCACTGGATGGTACTGGAGCATAGTAGACCATAAAGCTCACCCTACAGTGACACACTTCCTCCAACAAGGCCGTGCCTCCTAACAGTGAGTGCCATTCCCTGTAGGCCAAGCATTCAAACACATGGATCTATGGAGGCCATACCTATTCAAACCACCCCAGGGAGTCTTTATTTCAGATCTCTGCCTGACCTCAGAGCATTCTAACTTTGAATTTCTCCTGTTCAGACTTTTATTTTTACAAGTAATGCTGCATTCTCCAGTTGTGAACATCCACCAACTTATAAATTCCATAATGCAAATTGTTACCAGTGGCACAGCACGTGTGCTTACACTGTTAGTGCATATCGCCACTGTTGTTGTTTCTTCCAATGCTAGAGATTGAACACAGGGCCTCGCCCGTGTTCAGCAAGTGTTCTACCGCTGAACCATGTCCCAGCACTACTTCACAGTTGGATTAGTCAGGGTTCTCGAGGGTAATACAATTTACAGACTGGATGACAGATAGATAGATAGATAGATAGATAGATAGATAGATAGATAGATAGATACATACATACATACATACATACATACATACATACATAGATACATAGATACATAGATACATACATAGATACATAGATAGATAGATAGGATGATACATACATACATACATACATACATACATACATAGAAAGTATTAGAGGAAGAGATCAGAGAGATTTATTAGAATGGCTTACAGGCTGTGGTCCAGCTAACCCAACAATTACTGCCTATAAACAGAAGGTTCAGCAGCAATCCAGGAGTTTTTCAGTCCATGAGGCTGGATGTCTCGGCTGGTCTTCAGTATATGCCAGAATCCTGAAGAAGTAGGCTCTAATGCCAGTGAAGGAATTGACTTGCTAGGAAGGGCAAAAGCAAGCAGGCAAACAGCAAGGTTTCCTTTTTCCATGATCTTTATATGGGCCTCCAGCAGAAGGTGGGGCCCAGATCAGGGGTGGGTCTTCCCAAGTCAAATGGTCTGGATTAAAAGTGTGTCTTCTCACCTTAAAGGTCCAGCTTAGAAGTGGGTCTTTCCATTCAAATGACTTAATTAAGCTCAAATCCCTCACGGGTATGTCCAGCCATTTCTGAGTTTTAGCTAACTCCAGATCCAGATGTAGTCAAGTTGACAACCAGGAGGAGCCATCACAGATGTTATACAAACACAGCTTTTCTATTTTTGGCTTCAGAATTGCACTCTTAGATTATAAATCCGCACACTTCCTTTTACCATTTTGACTTTTTGCAGTTACTTTCAACCATCTGGAATTGATGTTGATGCATGAACGTGTATGTCTAATACTGTCCCCCGACAGTTGGCATTGTGGTGCCTTGCTCTCTCCCACCTTCCACCATAACACTGGGAGGAAAAGCTGGGAGTGGGGCTTCATAGAATCTGAAGCGGAGGTCTGCCATTCACAGCATTTATTTTGTCAGAATTTGGAAGGCAGGAGGGAGGTAGAGCGCGCCTCTCCAGCTGCTCTAGTGAAGCCAGTTGTAGCAGCTCCACCCAGTGCCAATGCCCTCCTCCTGCCTGTGACGCAGCGCTCACTCCCTGTCCTCTTGCTCATAGATGGTGACAGTGACCTAGTTTCTATTTTCTGTTACTGCACGCTTACATGTATATAAATACATAATCCTAAATATAACTTGTTCAGCCCATATAGCACTTACTCTTAAATCCCTTTCTATTTAAAATAGAGGATGGGGCTAGAGAGATGGCTCGGAGGTTAAAAGCATATACTGCTCTTCCAGAGGACCTGGGTTCAATTCCCAGCGACCACAGAAGTGGCTGTCACATGTATATGATACACTTGTATCCAAGGGTGCAGAGCACTCAAAGTGATGGAAATCTTTAAAGAAAAAAAAAAGATTCCTACAGGAGTTTGTTTCCTGAAGAAGCCCATGATGTGGCTTCCCTCTGTTCACAGCAGCCTCACGCTCAGGCAGGGGCAAGCCCCCTGGCTCAGGATCCGCATACAGTTTCACATACCGAGCTGGTTTTGCTGGTTTGCTAATGGGACAGAATTAGAAGAAAGGACAGCCCTGAGCTAGGAGACAGGCAAGCACAGGTTACAGAATGAGCAAGTCGGAACTTGGTGGGTGCTCTCCCAGAACGTTTTTTTTTTTTTTTTTGAAGACGAGGGTCTCACTCGGTAACCTTGGCTATCTTCAATGGCATTGCCCCATTCCTTTATTTCTTGAATTAGCTGCATTTCAGTGAGTGGGCATAATGATCAAAAAAAGAAAATGAGTTTGCAGGATCTAGGATTCCGTGGTCTTGTTTCAAGGAATCCGTGATTTTTTTTTTTTTTTAATTTTAGTGATTTTTGCCTATATGAGTGTCTGTGTACCTGAGTGCAGTGCCTGTGGAGACCAGAAGAGGGCGTCAGATTCCCCCTGGAACAGGAATAACAAGCTATTGTGATCTGCCCATGTGGGTCCTGGAAATCAAACCTGGACCCTCTGGAAAAACAGCCAGTGCTCTTCACAGCTGAGCCATCTCTCCAGCCATACCCATGAATGCTTTTTTTTTTTTAATGTGCAAAATTGTATAAATGCAGATATTCCTTTTTGTAGGAGAGAAAGGCTTGGTAATTTTATCAGGGTCTCAGAGGCAGGACTCCAAACAGATTGGGAACTGATGAGTTATACGAGGAAGTTTAAACTGAGCCAGGGAAGTGTACGATTAAAGCATTTTTATTATAACCATTTAGTTTAATCTGTATGAGTGTTTTGTGTGCATGTCTGGTTGTTCACCACACGCATGCCTTATGCCCACAGGGGCCAGAGAGAGTTGGCTCCCCTGGAACTGGACTTACAGACAGTTGTGAGCTCCCATGTGGGTGCTGGAAATTGAACCCAGGTCCTCTGGAGGAGCAGTCTTCACTGCTGAGCCATCTCTCCAGCCCAGCACAAAACATACAGATTTACATTTTTAGCTAATTTTTTTTTTGGGGGGGTGGAGTTACGAGACAGAGTTTCTCTGTGTAGCCCTGGCTGTCCTGGAACTCACCCTGTAGACCAGGCTGGCCTCGAACTTAGAAATCTACCTGTCTCTGCCTCCCAGATGCTGGGATTAAAGGCATGCACCACCACTGCCTGTCAGCTAATTATTTTTCATTGGGGTTCAGAGGCTAGTGTTGGGGAAGATTGGGCTAGTGTTGGGCAAGTATTGCTTGTGGGAGTCGGCTGTCTGCCATGTGGATTCCAGCTTGGGCTGTCAGGCTTGGCAGAAGGTGCCCTTTCTTAGCCCTTTCAGCAGCCCAGAAGTGTGCGGTTCTAAACTTGGGGGTGGGGTAATGATATACCTGCCACGTACTGTCAAGTCATAGCTGTGCTCTGAGGAGAGACAGCCCAGGTTACAGAGTCGACAAGTACCTTGGTAAGTCACAGCCTGGCACTTTGCCAGGGCTTTCTAAGGCCATTGCCTGTGTTACGGTCTCAACATGAAGTGCTCCTATAGGCCATGTCTTCATTAATACTCATTCCCTAGTTGCTGGTGCCATGCTGGGAAGCTGAGGAACCTTTAAGAGGTAGAGCCAGCCTGACAGAAGTCGTCTACTGAGAGCGGTGAGCTATAGCCTGAAAGATCCCTGCCACGCTCTCTGCTTCCTGAGCCACCATGATGAGAGCAGTCTCAGCCACAGTCTCAGCCATACTCTCTCCATTGTGAGATGATCCACCGAACCTTCCAGGCTGGGATGCTCTGAAAGCCTCCGAAAGCATGAGCCAAAACAAACCTTCCCTCCCTTAAATTGTTTCTACCACAACATAGATATATATCTATGTTATAAGTAGCTTGTTATAGCATTGCAAAACATAACTAACATAAAACATTTCATCAGAGTTTTTTTCAGTACATTGAGTTGGATGATCTGATTGGCTTTTGGCGCAGCCATGATTTGGTTAGCATTAAAAGCGCAGAGAAGCTGAGTGCAGCAAGTGAGCCGTATGGACAGAAAGCAAGGGACCAAAAAAGCCAGTTGGTGCTTTCAGTCCTGTCCCTGGTGTGGGGCAAAACAGAGATTTCTTGAGCATGCTAACGCAGGTTGGCTAGGCCTTGTCTGAGTGGTGACTGAATCCCCTGGATTAAAAATTAATGATAAGTGGCCAGTTTTACACTGCAGTTGAGTCTCGGCCCCTAGCATGAGTGGCTTCATTCTGGTTTGCTCTGTTGAAGCCCAATATAGGAGCTTGGGAAAATAAATGATCCCCACCCTCACTCTGCCTCTTTCAACAAGTCTTGATATAAAGCCTGGACTAGCCTGAAACTTACTCTGTGCACCAGGCTGGCCTCGAACACACAGCAGTTCATTCTGCCTGCCTCTGCCTCCTGAGTACTGGGATGCCAGCTGTGCCCTGTCACACGCACTTACTTCCATCAATTCTGACAGCACACAGTTTATGCTCCCCTTCCTGTTGAGCTACCGCCATAGGTCTTTGCTCTCTTCTTGCAGTGCCTCAGCCTGAACTAAACTTAGCCACAGACAGACTTATCTTCAGGCCAGCCTCTGCATTATCTCTAGGTGCCCTGAACCAATTCCCAAGTCTCAAAGCTAGAAATAGCTGCTCTGAGTTAGACAAATAGCAGCTAGCTGCCTCGGTTGGTATGAAAACCTCAAGTTCATTCCTTCTCAAAGATGCTGAGCCAAGCTCGGGGTTGGGTCTAGTTGGGTGTTTGGGTAATGGAGTTGGGAGGCTGCAGGAGGGGCAAAGGTCAATAATTTGCCACTGTCATTAGAAGGAAGGAATTCAAGGGCCAGCAAGATGGTTCGGAGGGTAGAGACACTTGCCTTGCAACCTGATGACCTGAGTTCAATTCCCAGAACCTGTGTAATGGTGGAGGGAGAAAAGCAAATCCACAGTTGTCCTCTAAGCTTTACATGTGTACCTCGGGGGCATAGGTACACCAACACACACATGCCAATAGCAACAATAAAATATTTAAAAGGCAACTCAAAAGCTTTGCTGCTATTCTAAGGGGAGTGTTACAAACTTCCATAAGCTGTCTGTAGGCCATTCTTGGTTGTCAACCTGAGTACATCTGGAATTAATTAAAACCTAAGTGTCTAGGTACAACTGCCGGGGATTTTTTTTTTTCATAATTAAATCATTTGAAGTGGGAAGACCCACTTTTAATCTGGATCTTTTGAGGTGGGAAGATCCACCTTTAATCGGGGCCACACCTTCTGAAGGAAGCCTAGATAAGGTCGTGAAGGAAGGAAGCTAGCTCTGCCTGCTTGCTCTTGTACTCACTAGCAAGCCTATTCCTTCACCAGCATTAGAGCCTATGCCCTCAGGATTCTGGCATCTACTGAAGACCAGCTGAGATCACATCCAGCCTCATGGACTGAGCAACTGCTGGATTCTTGGACCTTAAATATATATATGTATATATATATATGTATATATGTATATATATACATATATATATATTTACTTCGTGTGTGTGTGTGTGTGTGTAAGCCAAATATTTGTGTAAGCCCAAATAAAAGACCCACCTATTCTACCCGAAAGCTGTCTTGGGTCATGTTTTGTCACAGCAGCAGAAAGCAAACGCACACAGAAATAGCACTAGAACCCCAAACAGAACAGTAAAGGAGGGGAAACAAAGATTCTTCTTCCTCCAAACTCAGCTTCATTTCATAATTCACTTAAGGTTTGTGTGCGTCATTCAAGAAAATACCCTGTTTAAAAAAAAAAAAAAGCACAACTGAAGTCAGGTGTGGTGGCAGGCACTTTTAACCTCAGCAATCGGGAGGCTAGATCTCTGTGAGTCTGAGGCCAGCCTGGTCTACAAAGCAAGTTCCAGGACAGCCAGGGCTACACAGAGAAACCCTGTATCGAGAAAGAAACCAAAGGCACAAAGGGAGTCACTGCGCACATTGTTAGCCACACCTGCTTCCTTTGCTGTTGCATTAGCTACTTTTTCCCCTCATTGCTGACAACACGGCTAACAAAAGAAAGCTACTTAAGGACAGAAGGGTTTGTGTTGCTCACATTTGAGGGTTTGGTCTATAGTGGCCAGGAAGTGGGAGAGCAGGAGTGGGAGACATCCTGTCACCTTGCATACACAGTTGGAAAGAGAGAGGTGGATCCTGCCGTGCCCCTCACTTCCTGTTTATCCAGTGCAGGATCCCAGCCCATGGAAGGTGCCGTGGAGACTAGAACATCCACCTCAGTTAAATTCTCTAGAAATGCCTACACAGATATCCCCAGAAGTCGCCTCCTAAGCAAGTCCAAGTCCTGTCAAGTTGGCAATCAAGATTAACTCTCACAAGCCTGCCCCTTGTCAACTTGACACCCCAACACTTTGTTTTAAATCATAGCATTCCATTCCTGGACCCCAAAGTCTCATGTTCATCTCATGCAAAATGCATTTAGTCAATCCTCCAAGTCCAGGTCCAGTCAGTGTTGGTCCGTGATGAAGCAGAGGGGGCTTGCCACATCAGCTCAGGTTGACTGGGCTTCTCTGAGAGTCTCCTGAGACTCAAAGAAATCTCTTACCCACAATCCTCTATAAAATCAGCAATTTCCATGCCTCAGGTATACAGTGGTGCAGAGGCAGCAGCATCCCAAAAGGGAGAGATGGGGGCTTAATGAGTATATAGTTAGTCTTCTATTGTAACAGGCCCCCAGACCTTAGCACAACTGACTCCATGTTAGGGGCACCATCGTAACCTTAAAACCCAGCCTGTAGGCCCCAACACCGTCCTAAACAGGAACAAAGACCTAATCCATCCAAGGCCTGCTCCATGGTTCCAGGATCCAGGAAAGTCCCCAAGTGTTCTAACCTTGCTCTTTGGTTTCTGTAGTTCTGCTTCTTGCTAATGGAATTGTGCCAACCAGAATGTGGACTTTGTGCATAAAAGACAAAGAACTGTGGGGATCAGGGCAGCCTGATTTGGACAAGTTCCCCCAAGCAGCTGGCAGGCAATACAGACTTTCTATTCAGCTTTAAGAATGGCTGTGTGTGCTCTCTGGTGGACTTACCGGGAAGGACTTAATTGGCTTACAGGTTACAATCTGTCATGGAAGGAAATCAAGGCAGGAACCTGGAGAAGGGAACTGAGACAGATTCAGTGAAGGGGATTGCTGCTTACTGGCTCCCTCCACACGGCTTGCACAGCCTGCTTTCTTATTCATGCTTTTAAGAAGTGTGTTTGGGTCAGGCAGTAGTGGCGGACAGAGGCAGGCAGATTTCTGAGTTCAAGGCCAGCCTGGGCTACAGAGTGACTTCCAGGACAGCCAGGGCTACACAGAGAAACCCTGACTCAAACAAACAAACAAACAAGAACAGTGTGTTTGGGTAGGGAGGTTTTTGGGGACAATTAATCTTGGTTGTTAACCTAACTGGAGATGGAGGACTGCTTAGGAGACAACTGTGAGTGGGTCTGTGAGAACATTTCTAGAACGTTTAACCAACGTGGGAAGACTCAGGGCAGACAGTTTTGGAGAACACTTTGAATAAACGTCCTGGAGTCTGGCCCAAGAGAGCCTGCTATCAACACATTTAAACAACACAGAACACTTATCAATATAATGTGTATTCCAGCACCCAAGTTCTCAGGACAAGCGAAGAATGCAGCCAGATTCTTGGCCAGAATGTGTCATGAAGACTCTAGGCCAGTTTCCAAAAGAGTCCTTGCTCCCCTCTGAAACCCCACTGTCCACATGCCTCTCGGCATTCTGCGATTCTTCCTCCCCCATCTGAGGGGCTCTCAACTCCACTATGCCATGCTAGCTTCTGTAGCCAACAGCTCCAGACTCCTCCACATTCCTCCGTCAAACCAGTTCCAAAAGTGTTTCAACCCACGGTCAGGTTTATCTCAGCAACGGCCCCACCGCTCACTACCTTTGCAGTGTTAGTTACTTTTCTCTTTGCTCTGACAAAAGCAAGTTCTACAAGGAAGGTTTTATTCTGGTTCATGATATAAGGGTTCCTACCCATTGTGGAGGAACAATGGACAGCTGGAGTGGGTGGGAGGCAGCAGGTCACATAGCAATGAGACGGCTGCGGGTACTCCAATTCCTTCCTCCTATTATTCAGCCCAGGATCTCAGCCCATCCATTCAGGGAGGCCTCCTCAGTTAATCCTCTCTGGAAATGCCTTCCTAAATCTGCCCAGGTGTGGTCACACAGCTGCTTCTCATTCTTGTCAGGTTTATGTGCTTTCCCATCACATCTGAGTCTTGTAGATCTCCACCGCATTCTTTCCAGCATCTGCAGAATATCCCTCATTACCTACTGTGCGAACAGTAAGTAAAATGATTCGAGGAAGTTTTATCTTTAAAAAATGTAAAGACACCATTTGGCACAAATCCCCGCCATTTTTAATGTGTTCAAGGTTGCTGCTTCTCAAAAGTTACACTTTGCCTGGTAACTGCTCTTTCTGGCTAGCCTTACACTTTGTCACGGGAGAGTAGTCCTCCTCGAAGTAAGAACCCTCAGTGACCCAAGGCCATCTTGTGTTTGGTAACATCCTGTGACCTGCCAGAGTTTTCTGTAAGCTCCTAGCAGTGGGAGTGCAGGCCAGGTACGTGCTTTTTGGAATGTGTAGAATTTGGTAGATACAGTCTTCAACTTGGCAATGTGGTGGTTTGAATGTGCTTGACCCAGGGAGTGGCACCATTTGGAGGAGTGGCCTTGTTGGAGTGGGTGTGGCCTTGTTGGAGGAAGTGTGTCACTGTGGGCATGAGCTCTAAGACCTCATCCTAGCCACTTGGGAGCCAGTCTTCTCCTAGCAGCCTTCAGATGAAGGTGTAGAGCTCTTAGTTCCTCTGGCACCATGCCTGCCTGAAGGCTGCCATGTTCCCACCTTGATGATAATGGACTGAACCTCTGAACCTGTAAGCCAGCCCCAATTACATGTTGTCCTTTATTATTTAGTTGCCTTGGTCATGGTGTAAAAACATGGTGTGACCATGTGCCTTGGTCACAGCAGTAAAACACTAAGATAGTTGAACATACAATTTTTTTTTTTTTGTCAACTAAATGACAGTGTAAAATTCATATGCATTCAGTTGAAATTATCTCTAATTGGATTTTATTTGTTGGTTTGTTTGCTTTCAAGACTAGATTTTTCTCTGTGTAGCCCCGGCTATCAGAAATTGCCTATTTCTGTCCCCTGGGTGCTGGGAATAAAGGTGCTCCCCATTTGAATTTTTAAAATGTTATATTTATTCAGTGTGTGTGTGTTTATATAGCATGCACAGGTCAGAGGACAACTTTCAGGAGTTGGTTTTCTCTGTCTACCATACAGGTCCCAGGGGTCAAACTCAGGTTGTCAAACGTCTGGCAGCTGCCTTTACCCAACAAACCATCTCCCCAGTCCTGAAAAAAGTCCAAACTTGTATCTTTGCCCAGGCCAATGAGAAGACAGCAAAGTACTTTTCTGATCCTGGCAGTGGTAACTCCCAGGCAACTGTGCCATCGCAAAGAGAAACAGGGAGTATTTTACATTATGTGTGTCACTAAGCAATTGTGTTCAGTAGGTTGTCATATTCCAAGCATGTCTTACTTTAAAACCCCTCAACTTTGCTAGTGGGTTTAGCAGGCTCTGTGTCACCTTCCTCTGCAGCAGCGCACAAGATCTGTTTCCCATCTCACCAACCCAGATTCATGAAACTTCCCAGACTAATAGATAAAAAGTATTTGTTTTACAAATGCGGATGCTGGCAGCCAACCATTGGACTGAACACAGAAACCCCAGTGGAGGAGTTAGGAAAAGAACTGAAGGAGCTGAAGGGGTTTGCATGGCTCCAGCTGCATATGTAGCAGAGAATGGCCTTATCTGGCATCAATGGGAGGAGAGGCCCTTGGTCCTGTGAAGGCTCCATGCCCCAGTGTAGGGGAACTCCAGGGCAGGGTGGTGGGAGTGGGTGGGTGGGTAGGTGGGGGAACACCCTTATAGAAGCAGGGGGAGGAGGGATAGGATAGCAGGCTTGCAGAGGGGAAACCGGGAAAGGGGATAACCTTTGAAATGTAAATAAATAAAATATCCAATAAAAAAAGAAAAAATATTCTTTTTTTTTTTTTTTTACTTTGTCCAATAGTTGTGTTTCCTCTTTATTATTTCTTTTAAAACCTTGTTATTGCATATACAGTTAAAAGAACTAATGGTCCAACAGGTACACAAAGCCCTCTACAGCGCTTAGATAAAATAAACTCGGTTGGAAAGTATTCATTTTATTGTTTTTATTTTATTATGAATTAGGAAGAAGATAGATTTATTTACACATAAACACAGATTATTTTGCTTTTTTTTTTTTTCATTTAAGTACTTCGTGTAATTCATTTCTTAAAGTTTTAGTGTTTTCTCTAGAAAACCATCTTCCTACATTATCTCATAAGTAAAATATTTTGGAGAAGACCAAACATTTTAACCCTTGGCTGCCCCGGATTGAGTTAGTAGTGTCTTAGCTGGTGTCTCCATCGCTGTGCTTTGGTGAGGTCTTCTGCAATGGATTTAATCATTTGGTCGGTGGCTTTCTTCAGTTTGGTGGTTGTCCTTAAGGCTTGATCCAAAGGCGAGTTTAAAATCTACAGAGAAAGTCCACGTATTTTAGTCACATAAGCTTACTAAACGTCTCTGACGATTGGATTTACCCATTATTAAACATCACAAGATGGAATTTTTGGAGCATTCTGTTTCCACACGCTTTTATTTCTGTTTTTGAGGGCTTGTCTCCTAGGCAACCAGTCTGAGATGGAATGTATTTGTCCAGGGAAGGGAGAGGAAAAAGATGAACACGTGACTGAGGAAAGTGAGTCAGAGGCTGAGGGAAGCAGCCCAATGCCCTGTTCCTGCCAGAGAGAAGAACACTCAGGGGCCGTTGACAAGGACTGAGGGTGAGCATCAACTGATAGCACACATGCATATGAAAGTAACCCGAGGCTGGTGGTACTAGTCTGAACATCGGTGGCACCCCTAACAACAGTCACTGGAATAGACTGGGGCCTTCAAGCCTGGGCCAGGGGAATCCAGCAGAGGAGGTACCACCCACCAAACGCTTTCTCCAGGAAGTTTCCTTTGGATCCAGTTTAGGAATAATGCAAACCATGTAACTGATGAGGCCTTGAGTTTTTTAGGTTAGCGCTGAACAGAAATTGTTCTTAGCAGAACATTTTCTGAAAGTCCGTACTATACTGGCTTGAAAGCTAGCTGTTCTGTGCTCATTAAGGCCAGGTGCCTGAGCTGCAAGGATTCTCTCCGTCCTCACCTTAGAATCCATTTCTTCCATGCTACTGGAACATAAGGACTGGATTCTAGGAATCCCGAGGAAGTGGAGGTGGGGTGACGTTGTTGTAAGGTCTGAGGTCGAGGTCAGGTAAGTCTTCAGATGTTTTCTAGAAGACAAAAGCATATTGTTAACCTATATATGGCACCCCACACACATGCACGCGCTCCCTCTAGGCTCCGTGAAGACTGTGTGCATGTGCGTGTGTGTGTGTGTGTGTGTGTGTGTGTGTGTGTGTGTGTGTGTGTGTGTCTGTCTGTCTGTCTGTATGTATGTATGTAGCTGAGGGACTCTACCTTTTACAATACCCCTAGCTCCATGGATCCACAGCTGAACTTCAAGAAAAAGTGGTTGCTATAGCAAATGGGGTCTGGTCTTTCAGAACTGTTTGTTGTTTTCTTTTGTTTTGTTTCTCCAAAACAGAAAGAGCCAAGATTCCAAAGAGGTTCTTCTTTGTTATTCATTTAGTGCCAACCTTTTACCCTGCATATTTATAAAACAAATGCACACAAATGCCAACGGTGATACATTGGCTTGAGTTCACCCAAGCACCAGTGACCATGCATGGCTAGGCAGTGGGAAATGAAAGCAGCAACTCAAGTCAATGGTCCCCTCTATATTACCTACTCTCCTGTCATGTGATGGATGTGGTACAGGGATACTGGATTCAGGCTGACCACTGCATAGCTCTGCTGAACTGTTCCCTTAATCTACATGAAGAGAGGGTGCCACAGGAACTTGCCTGTAGAGGTCTGTGGCAGAGCCTCCTGCATATGGATCCTCCTGCATCTGGTCCCTCTGCCAAATATAATTTTAGGACAGACATGTGTGAGCAGCATCACCTCCAGGATGTCACTTCAAACGCATGTCACTTCAGAGTCTCTCTGCCCCTATCACATTCACATCAGCTGGTTCTGAAGTTCAATTAGCACATGGGACAGAGCCATTTTCCAGATGAGAGGCATTCTGCCTCAGGGTGGAGCAGTGTGGTGCAGCAAGAAGTGCAGGGGCTTTGGAGCCTCCATTCCCCGCCCCCGCCGTGTGGAGCATTCACTGCCTCCAACGGGACCACAGGATTGTTGAGTACTTCACTTGTAAGTCTTTTAAAATGTGTTACATCGTCATATGTGTATATGATGCATTTGTATGATTTGTTCTGATCCCACCCCCCTGCTGTCTCCACATCAGCTCCCTCCCCACCACTACCACCAAGTCCCCATCCCACTTCAAGTTTTGGGGGGAGGTGGGGGAGGCTTTATTTTGAGATCCAGTATCATTTTAAGCCAAGTACCATTCTTGGTGGTTTATGTGTAGTCTTGGTGAATCTGGTCCTATCATTCCCATTTTACAGGAAAGAGGAGGCTCAGGGAGGGTAAGTCACCTTTCCAAGGACAGAGATATGACAAACCCAAGATGTCTCCAAAAACTCCATTCTTTTGTTGATTTGGCTTTCTTTTTTTAATGATTTATATATTTGTGTGTGAGAGAGAGGGGGAGGAGGAAGAGGGAGGGAAGGGAGGTGTGCGTGTGTGTGTGTGTGTGTGTGTGTGTGTATGCGCATGTGTGTGCGTTTGTGTGCGTGTGTGTGTGCACGTGTGTGTGTGCGTGTGTGTGCGTGTATGTGTAAGCACATGTGTGTGCGTTTGTGCGTGTGTGTGTGTGTGTGTGTGTGCACTCGTGCGTGTGCTCACACACTCATAGAAGCCAGAAGAGGACCCTAGAGCTAGAGTTTCAGGTACACGTGAGCCAGCTGTGTGGGTGCTGGGAGTCAGACTTCAGCCCCCTGTTTTGGCATTTTGTTTCATTTTGTTTTTTGTTTTGTTTTGTTTCATGAGACAGCCTTATACAGCCCTGTCTGCCCTATCTTGCTCTGTAGTCCAAGCTTGCCTCAAACTTATCCATTCTCTCACCTTATCCTCAGAGCTCTGATTACAGGTGATCCGTGCTATACCTGACTTCAAATATTATATTTTAAATCACTGTACTTTTCTGGGTAGCAGGCTCAGGCTTGAATTTGTCTGGGTGAATAGCCTGGACTATTGCCACTCAGTCCTGTTGTTGGTTCTGCCTTAAACTTCACAGAACAGCTTCTCAGAATCACCCTGAGCCAACCTTCCACGACCCCTAGCGGACTCTCCCATTGCCGCCTTGTTTGGCCTCTGGCTCCAGTTTCTGCTCCTCTAACCCACTTCTTGTTTCTCACTAGCTGCAGTGATGTTTTGTTTTGTTTTATGAGACTGTCTTCAGTTGACCCAGAACTCACTGTAACCCAGACTGGCCAGAACTCCTACCTAAGCCTTCTGAATACTGGGACTACAAATGCAAGCCACTGTGCCTGACCACTGCAGTGATCTCTTACAATTCTATAAAAGTCCCGATTTTAAAAGTCCCTTGGCTTCTTGTTGTTCTGAAGAATCTGAAGACCTGCCTTCGCCTGCTTCGTCTTGCCCCTGCCGCTCCCTTTGGGCTCCTGGCACACTGACTGACGGGTTCCTGAACTTGCCCAAGGACCTTTTCTCCTCAATAAGCCTTAATCTAGAGTTCTTCACATCCCTCCTGGTGTCCTGTGATAGTCCATTCAGACTTTGCCTTTGAGCTCAGGTTCCTAAACCACCAAATAAGGTCAAGCAGTGCTCTACACGCTCCCTTCTGACACTCCCAGCTCCTCCATCAGAAAACAGCTCAGGGGCAGGCACCACCTTCTCAGCCTCCACACTGAGCACAAAGGCCTGCCTTTGGCACTCAGACATTGCTGAATGAACGAATGAGTCCATGACTGAAGTAACACCAGATACATCTAGGCTTGAATTCCACCTGTCCCAGTGACAGTCCAGGACAAGCATCCTGTCTAGTTAATGAAATTCGTGTGTGTGTGTGTGTGTGTGTGTGTGTGTGTGTGTGTGTGTGTGTGTGTGTATGTGCGTCTATATGTGTTGGCATTTGTGTGTTTAATTTTTAGGACAGAGTCTTATTCTACACCCCACTGGCCTCAAGCTCATCATGTAGCCCAAGTCTAGACTTCAACTTTTGGTAGGCATCCTGCCTTGGCCTCTCAAGTTTAGAGAAGATTGGTAAGAGCTGCCATACCTGGCTCTGATTTTGTTCTTAGTAATAATGAGAAACTTACCCTGCCGCAGGATCACGCTCATCTTGACCAGGGTCTGAATTCACTCCCCAATAGCAGATCCATTTTGCTTTTGAACAAGCTGAAAAATGTTAGCTGTGATTAAACTCAGAATATCAAAATGGCCTTCACTGATCTTTGAGGTGGGGGCCAGTCTGGTACACACTGCAAGTTCCAGGGCAGCAAGAGTGAGAACCTGCCAAAAACAAAAAGTCAGAGAACTCTACGTGGCGGGGTGTCCTCCTCACCCTTGCAGTGCTGATGAAACGGTTCATAAAAACGTAACAACTGCCGGGCGGTGGTGGCACACGCCTTTAATCCCAGCACTTGGGAGGCAGAGGCAGGTGGATTTCTGAGTTCTGAGGCCAGCCTGGTCTACAGAGTGAGTTCCAGGACAGCCAGGGCTACACAGAGAAACCCTGTCTCAAAAAACCAAAAAAAAAAAAAAAAAAAAAAAAGTAACAACTGTGTAAGCAGAGGAGTTGAGGAGCACAGAAAACAGAATTTTCTCTCAATAACTCAGAATTCATGAAAAGAAACAACTTTATTTTTAAATTTGTATTGGATTTATTGATTTATTATGTGCAGTACACACACACCACTGCGCTCATGTGCAGGTCAGGGGACACTGGCAGGAGTCAGTTCTCTCCTCCACAAGTCCCTGGCACTAAACTAACACCGGCAGGCTTGGCAGCAAGGACTTCACCAGCTAACCCACCTTAGTGACCCTGTTTCTGGTTGAGACAGTCTCACTCTGTATCCTAGGCTGGCCTTGAACTTATAGCAATACTCTTGACTGTCAGTTTTCCAGGTGTGAACTATGATGACCAATATGAAGCTCTGGCATAAAACTCAAGTAGAGCTCTGAAGACTGAGGCAGAAGAGTTACCATAAGCCCAAGTCTGGCCTGGGCTGGAGAAAGAGAGATCCTGCTTCAAAATAAGAAATAAATATTTATATATTTTATATTTATATAAATTATATTTTATATATTACATAATAGGTATTATATAAATATTTATTTATTTACATTTAATTTACTTGTAGATATTTATTTGTTTATTTATTAGCAGTTAAGAGACCAGGAATTTATATTCCCTGGGTATTCATCATGTGACCAGGCACTTTTTTTTTTCAGGTGAGGGCCACTATTTTGTCTGGTAAACATAGGGAGGGTGCTGTTTCCAAAAGGAGAAACCCAAGTGAATTCTAGCCTCTTCATGAACATTAGGAGCAAGGGTTTTAGGAAACAGAACTAATTCCAGAAGAGAAACTAAATGATGAAGAGAAACATGAGCGGTTAGCAAGGAAAGGAAGAGACAAGTGTGTGTATGTTGGGGGGGGGGTGTCTGCACTGTGTGTTACAGAGTGTATGGGGGTCTGCACTGTGTGTTACAGAGTGTATGGGGGTCTGCACTGTGTGTTACAGAGTGTATAGGGGTCTGCACTGCGTGTTACAGAGTGTATAGGGGTCTGCACTGTCTGTTACAGAGTGTATAGGGGTCTGTACTGTCACAGAGTGTATATGAAATGCACCACTGCTCCCACCGCTAAGCCGCACTGTGCATTTGAACAGGTGGTTGCCGGCTGATGGGGATGCTTTAGGAACCGAAGCAGCTCTGGGTGGAGGTAGGACTTAGATGGAGGCAGTGTAGCACTGGAGGATGGGTTTTACAGGTTACAGACTGGCTCTGCTTGCAGTCAGCGCTGTTTTCTGACTAGGAAAGATATAAACGGCCTCCTCACACCCCTACCACCTTGCTCTCCTTGCTGTACCCTTTCAGCCTGTAAGCCACAGTCAACCCTCCCTCCCTCAAGTTGTTTCTGTCAGGAGTAACTCGACTGTGCTAAGTAACACTTCAGTTGCCTAGGACCTCCCCTTCCCTTTCCCCTTCCTCTTCCTCCTCTGCCCTTCCCACTCTGATCTAAGTCACTGGGGTCTCAAGAGAGCGGCTCTGCTCCTATCCACCCGACAATGACAGTCAGCAGAGACTATTGCTCAGTGTTGGGTCACGAACACAGATGCTAATGAGTTCAATCTCAGTTGGCAGTTGTCTCTAACTGTAGCTTGGACTTCACTGGGAACAGAAACACCCATTTGAAATGAGCTCAATGCCATGGGATTCAGTTCTAGACCAGACTGCAGATCGCCACCAGATGATTAACAATGTCTCTCAGATGAGGAGCCGAGAGGTGTGTCCATCAGCTCCCTTCACTGAAGGTTCTTTCCCGAGACTGAAGGAAAGATGCCCTCTCGTGGTATCTACCCTCAAGGCACTGCATATCTCCTAAGGGAACTCCGGATCCCACCTCAGTGATTCTGTGGAACTTCTCACATATGTATTAGAAGTCCAGGTCGAGGATACAGTTCAGTAACAGAGCACTTGCCTATGTGAGGCTCTGGGTTCCATTCCTGGTACCTTAGAAGGGGATGAAGAAAGGCGGGGGCGGGGGGCATCAGGGGTATGAGAGGAGGAAGGGGACGTAGAGGGGACGTAGAGGAGGAATTGAGGCCCAAAGACCAAGAAGATAGTAAAGAAATCCACTATGGGCCTTCTACAGGATCATAGTGACTCACTTCAGGAGAATATATCGAATCAAGGATTTGTCAGCTGGGGAGGTGGTAGAGGAGCCTGACTAAGTCATGTAAGTGGCATCCTTTGCTCTCGGCATTGGCAGTTGTGAAAAGTGAGAGACATTCTGCCTGGTGCCTTAGAAAAGAAGGATTGTAGAGGGATGGAGGAAAGGACTTCCCAGTCAGAGAAGTGGGCATGGCTGGCTGCTGAATGAAACAGGATGCAGCTTCTCCTTGGCTCCCGTCCTCACAGCATCCTTGGACCTGGCTTTTAGTACTTACCATATTTGCTTTGAGTTTTCCTTTCTTGGGTCTAAGTCCCTTTTAATCAGGAATCTCTTGGGGGGAGGTGCTGCATCTTAGTCATCTTTATAAATAAATGCAGAGTTTCCAATTTTTTTTCCCCAAATATTGCAAATGTTTGCATTGGAAATTACCAACAGCAGGCCTGAGGAAAGTACTGTGAACACTGAGTAGGGAGAGCGATGGAGTCAGCCGTTCGTTGCTTCGGAGTGTGTGTTTGCCACTGACTTGACTAGCACAGCGCCTCTAACTTCACAGCCCCCGTGGCACTGATAGCATTTGCCAGTTCCCAGCCCCTGCCCAGCCTCTTTACGACTCCCCATGCAGACCTGAATTTGGAAGTGTCTCGAAAGCGCAGGAGACCCACACAGCCATCTAGAGAGGGTGGGGAAATGCGGTTATTGACACAGACAGGACCCTACAGGAGATGTACTTACAAGATGCAGAGATTTTATTTTCATGTAAGAAGTGAGACTGGACAAAGGTATATCCTCCACTGTGATTTAAGTCATCTTGTCCTGGAGTATCATATCTATAATAAAATTCTAAAAAGAAAAGGTTGAAGATACAGCCTCTTGCCTGGGAATGACGACTCTCTAACCGACCCCTCCTGGAGTCAGATCATCTCACCTTTCGGTGGGTCTGCCTCACAGACTGTCTGGGAGTTCCGAGTCTTGCTTCCGTAGGCCTCACATTTGTTACTCTGTAGCCCAGTGCCAGGATCAGGACAGAAGCTGGGCCCTGGATCAGAACCTAAAAAGGTGCCCAGAGTGTAGGTTTGTTAACCACAGTCATGTGAAGTGTGGAGAGCAAGAGCGCCAATGTGCTGGGCACACTGTGGCTGTGACGGT
Source organism: Mastomys coucha (assembly GCF_008632895.1). Taxonomy (NCBI): domain Eukaryota; kingdom Metazoa; phylum Chordata; class Mammalia; order Rodentia; family Muridae; genus Mastomys; species Mastomys coucha. Next base: position 56,894,083 of record NW_022196898.1, on the reverse strand, counting down.
GCCAGGGAATACCAGGGTGTTTAGAAAGGCAGGCCCAGGCAGGGAAGCATGTAAGCATGAGTCACAGATGGGGTGAGTGCAAGACCTGGGGTTGAAACCTGGCTCTGCCGCTTTTTAGCTGTGATGGCTGAAAACATCTACGTTGATTCTTTCATATCTCATCTATCTATCTATCTATCTATCTATCTATCTATCTATCTATCTATCTATCTATCAATCATCTATCTACCTATCATCTATTTATTTATTGAAGCAGGCTCTCCCAGCAAAGTCCTGGCTGTCCTGAAACTCACTCTGTAGACGACGAGGCTGTCCTCAAACTCCTAGAAATCCCACCTGCCTCTGCCTTTTGAGTGCTGGAATTAAAGGTGTGTACCGCCACACCCAGCTAATACTCGCTTTGAAAGATGGCACCTGGGTTAGGTTCTGACTATAGAGCATCTGCTTGGAGTACACAATGCGCTGGGTTCGATCTCAGCACTACAGGGAAAAGGAAGGTGTTGGTCTGAACCCCTGAGTATGGGTTTGTGTCTAACAAAATGGAGCAGCATCGACAGTCTAATACCCCTCCCCCTCCCTCATCCTTGCTGGCGAGGAAGCTGTCTGTCAGATATCAGCCACAAGCAGAGTGACCTATCGGAGGCTCCATGAGTATCCCCATCAAAGATTATTTGAGTAACCCTCTCTGGAGCCAGGTCCCTAGCGAAACCTTCAGGCAAACTCAGCCCTGACAGACAACTCCTAGGGAACTCTGCCTGAACCCCCCACTTGAGATACCAAATACCAGATACCAGAGCCACAGAAACTGCCAGATAATGGTGGTTATTATTTTGAGGTTCTGGGGTACATTGTTATCAAGTGGGAGGGAACTAATATACCGGGTCTTTGACCCAATTAATTTCTCTGAGTTGTATTTCCTTATCTGTAAAATAAATATAATCCCCATCTTACAAAGGTGTTTATAATAATGAAAAGATACTATGTCAATGCCCTTTATAGTAGCATCAAGGGCTCAGAGGGATGGAGAGATAATTCAGAAGTTAAGAGCATTTGCTGTTCTCATGGAAGGGTGTTTGGTTCCCAGACCCCCATGGGCACTCACCACTGTCTGTTACTCCAGTTCCAGGGGATCCAATGCCCTCTCCTGGCTTGCACCACTATGAGATATGTGTTTGGTGTGTGTATACACACAGTCAAACACTTGTACACATAAAAACAAGTAAGTCAGGCATGGTGGTGCATGCTTTTAATCTCAGCACTTGGGAGGCAGAGGTAGACAGATGTCTGTGAGTTTGAGGCCAGCCTGGTCTACATAGTGAGGTCCAGGATAGTCAGGGCTGGGTAGAGAGACATGCTTCAAATAAATAAATACATCTTTTAAAAAATGTGTTTTTTATGTTTTTGTATGTTTTTATCTACTATATATGAGGACATAAATGGTTTTATATAGCATAAAAATATTCTCCCCAGAGGCAGACATGGTTGCTAAAGCCCATAATACTACCACTTGCGGGGCAAAGTCAGGAGGCTCAGAAGTTCAGGGCTGACCTCAGCTACACAGAAAGTTTGAGGCCCAGCCTGGGCCACATGAGACCCTGTCTCAAAAAACAAAAAGCCTTCCCCAGTAAGAAATTACCATAGAATGTTTAGTCCCAGTTGTAGATAGATAGACTTGAAAAGGTATCTTTTTTTTTTTTTTTTTTTTTTTTTTTTTTTTTTTTTTTTTTTTTTTTTTTTTTAGGTTTTTTGAGACAGGGTTTCTCCTGTCCTGGAACTTACTCTGTAGACCAGGCCAGTCTCGAACTCAGAAATCTGCCTGCCTCTGCCTCCCAAGTGCTGGGATTAAAGGCGTGCGCCACCACTGCCTGACTCAAAAAGGTATCTTGATTTGTAAAGCATAGAACAGTGTCCAGATCTTCCTTGGGCTAAATGAACAGTTCTGAGGATTTTTTTTTAAAGTTTAAATTGAGACATTACAAATACTTTATCGTTTCATTTAAAGATAACAAGGGCTGGGATGTGGGTCAGAAGCAGAGCGCCTGCTTAGCATGTATGAAGCCCTGAGTTCAAGCCTCTGGTCATCAATGACAGCAACAAGAAGTGGACACAGTCCCACCTTCCTGTCATCCTAACTGCCATACTGAAGCAGGAGAGTCCAGGAGTTTGGGGACAGCATAGGTAACATAGCAAGACATTCCCTTTGAAAAAGAAATAAAAGTAATGAGTTGAACTTAACAAAGTAATATATTTTCAGTAATTTTTTTTTCCAAAAGTGAAACCCAAAGCTAATGAGAAGAGTTGTTATTTTATGCTTTGGTAACTATCTTTGCCTTTTTGTTTTTCTCTTGTGGCCCAGGCTGGCCTCAAACTTTCTATGTAGCTGAGATCAGCCCTGAACTCCCGATTTTCCTGCCTCTGCCTCACAAGTGGTAGTGTCATGGGCTTTTAGCAACCATGCTTGCCTTTGGGGACAGTAGCTGGGAGTCAGGTTCCAAGGCTGCATCCCTATAAACCAATACTGTTGGGAAAAAGAAAGAACCTCCTTGAAAATTCCTGGTATAAGCATCAAGTTTAGCAAGTGTTCAGTCCGTTAAGCCTGTTATTTGAAGTGCTGGGAACTTCCCTGATCCTCTGCAAGACCAAGATTCATCACTGCTGAAACATCTATCCAACCCTCCAAAGCTCTTATTTGAAAATATACCATCCTCAGCGAGGTCAATTCAGAACCAAACGAGATCTAACAGGATGCTGAGTGCCCTCAAGGCACCAGGCACAAGGAGCATGCGCATAAGCATGCTGCATCAGCTCTCCAGCCGGCACCTCCAGCTCAGGTATGAGGAACTGATGCTGGCAAGCTTGGGAGCTGCCTGAGCAGGCCGGCCTCTGGGTCACCTCTCTATTACCTTCAGCGGTTTGGCCAGGGTTTAAACTCAGCTTTAAACTGTCTAGAGAGCAAGGCTCTTATGACTAAGGTCACTGAGTCTCACATACTCATGCTCCCTTTGCCTGCTCCCACCCCCAGCTCTCTCTGCCTCTGTGCGATGCATGGGGATGAGTCAGGAGCACCTTCCACTAGGCTGGTAACCTTACCAGGTCCAGTTATGGATCCAGCTCAGAGCATGGTGCCGGGCATAGTCTAGAAACATGTATTGACACTTTACTGTGCTTAATCACTCCTTAAATAGCCCATTTCATGTTTTGAAAAAGGGAAACAAACACCATCCTAAGTCAAAGGTCATGCTATCGCAATGGCTGATGGCAAGCTGGGGCTCACAGCGAGCAGATCCAACAGAGAGGGATCACTAACGACTACGTACCCCCAAGCCTTCCAGCTTACCGAGAGGCAAGTCTTGGGGCGGTGTTTTTTCATGGATGCTACTGGAAAACTTCCCACAGTTGTTCGGTCTGTGGCCCCTTTTCTCCATTTTCTGTTTCCTAAAAAAAAGAAAATGAGGTCTCAAAATTTTAGTACTCTTGTGGGTAAACTGAAAACTTAAATTTCTCTGGCATTCTCCAGGCTGGTGAGATAGTTCAGTGGGTACGGTTGCTTGCCACCAAGCCTGCTGGCTTAAGTTTGACCCTTAGAACCTACATCATGTAAGTAGAAAACTGATATCTACAAGTTGACCTCTGACCTCTACATACAGGGCTTGGCACATGCCTACACACACACACACACACATACACACACACACACTACTTTATAATGTAAAAAGAATACACATTTTAAAAAGGAATTTGCAGGGGACTGGTGAGATGGCTCAGTGGCTAAGAGTACTAACTGTTCTTCTGAAGATCCCGAGTTCAAAATCCCAGCAACCATATGGTGGCTCACAACCATCCATAATGAGATCTGACGCCCTCTTCTGGTGTGTCTGAAGATAGCAACAGTGTATTTACATATAATAAATAAATAAATAATTAAAAAAAAGAAATTTGCAGTACAGAATTATAACAATTGGTATTTTCTTCATAATGCTATATGAAAATCATTTGTGTGTGTGTGTGTGTGTGTGTGTGTGTGTGTGTGTGTGTGTGTGTGTTGTTGGTTGGTTTTATTTTTCAGGCTGGCCTGAAAACCTTCAGGCTGCCTCCAACCTTCAGGACTGGGACTTCACGTCAAGCCATCACACCTTTGTCTCACGACAATTCTTGTTTGGGAAGAAGGCATACGATACATTCATTAGCACTGGTTCTCATCGCTCTACGTACAAGCTAAACAGAGTATGGCAAAGTGAGTTTTGTCCCAGGGGCTAATGGCTGGGAGTCTGGAGTTCACTTAATAGCATGTGGCCACTAGGGGGCATCAGAAAGACGCTGCTACTACCATCAGGAGATGTCTCTGGCCCCTTGTAGTTTCAGCTTCCCTCCACGCAGATTCTAACTCCTCCAAAAGAATTTTAATGAATAACAGCTCTTAACAACTCTCTTGCTGGGCCCCGGAATACAGTAACAGGCCCTGGGGGAGAGTGCACGTTCTAGTGTGAAAGGCACAGAGAGTCTGGGACAACCTGGGACAGATGGGACAGGTTTGCCCACAGCTGATTGTAGAACTTGCAGCATTGCTGAGCAAACACATTCCCTCCCTCCAGCTGTGCCTAAGCCTGATGGTCCAAGAGAGGACCCCACATGGGGTTTCTGGGGTTGAGACTGGAAAGCCAGGCCCTTTCCAGCCCTTTCCTACTCATGGAAAAACATGTCCTCCTCCTGAGTCATATATTTCCTCACACCTCATTTTCTGTCTCCACCCTCTGCCTCTGAGGCCTGTGAACATCTGCTCTCTGAGTGGAAAGCTTGGATATCGTTCAAGTGAGTTCAGGCCAACGCATCGATTACATTTCTCTGCTGCTTTTAGACTTCTCTCCGCACTCAGAGCTCGCCAAACAGAAGAGCCAAGAGCAATTCTACTGGAGAAGGCCATTTTCCAGCAAGACAAAACAGCTAACATTTTCTCTCCCATCCCAAGGCCTGCATCAGAAACAGCACTCGGGATTTGTATTAATATATCCCATTAGAATATTTACATTTAAGCAATTTACAGTTGGTGGATCAACAAACTTCATAAAGAATACAACCCGCTGACACCAGTAAATGGGGGCTTCGATGCAGACTGCAAGTGAATAATTCCTTAGGACTATTATGAATGTTAATGATTCCAGTTCTCAAGTCATATTGTACCCAGTGACTTCCCACAGCGACGTCACAAAGTCACAGGTGTGATTTTACATTTTCTTCCCCCTACCTCCTTTTAAACACTCACTCTGGAACACTAGTCCCAGAGGAGGCTGATTTTTTTTTTTCTGGAGGGGGGTGTAGGGGACTTAAACTAGGAATTTGAAAAAGAAACAATTGGCACTTTAACACTTAATCATTTTTTTCTTTTGAGTCAGAGTTTCATGGTGGAACTCTGTAGACCAAGCTGGCCTCTAACTCACAGAGATCTCCCTGCCTCTCCTAGGATTAAAGGTGTGTCACCACGCCCAGCAATCAAGATCTTTTATAAATGTCAAAATATTTCATTAGGCCTACTACAAATCTTTTCTTTTTTTCTTTTTTTTAAGATTCCCAAATCTGGATTGCTAGTTAATTCAATCCACTAAAAATCACAAGGCTGGGCTGCCCGGGTGAGCAAGCTCAGTGGTGTCCTATGTTTTAGGGAGGGTTCAGAGCTGTGGTCTCTGAGCCAAAGGCTTGAAACTCTCACTAGTCCATGCCAGGCAATGCATGGGGCTCTGGAGCCCAGCCCCACACTGTTCCTTTTTCTAGGGGCAGAAACTTAATAAAGCACTCGTGGCAGGTTGCTCCCATGGAGGATGGCTCTCCAACAGGAAGCTACAGTCCTCCGGACTGCTCATCCACTCTTATTGGAGCTCATTATGTACTTTAAACGGTGGTTGCAAAACAGTTCCTCCCTCCTTGACTCTTGACCTTTCCAGGTAAAGCTGCTGAGGTAAAGCACTAGGAGGTGGCGCCTCTCTAACTGATAGCTACAAACAAACGTCCTGAAACCACCCACGTAGGCCAGCTGTTGTTCCAATGGGCGTTTCAAAGCGGTCCTGATTTCTCTTTAGGGTTTTATAGCTTACAGCTTGTTAATGCTGGAGGATTTCTTCCTAAAGAATTCAAAGGTCTGCCCAGAGAAGAGGAAATGGGCTTGGTTCTGGTGAGACCCAATAGGAAAGACTGTGTGTGTGTGTGTGTGTGTGTGTGTGTGTGTGTGTGTGCGCGCGCTCGCATGCATGTTCTCTCTCTCTCTCTCTCTCTCTCTCACACACACACACACACACACACACACACACACACACACACACACAAGCACGGCAGTCACATGAAGGAGTATGTCAGTGTATATGCAAGCAGAGGCTACTGCTGTTCACCTTATTGCTGAACTGGAAGGCTGGTTGGCCGCCTTCTGGGGTAGGGCTGCAGCTCTGTGGCAGCACACTGGGTGTAGCATAAATTCATTTCATCCTTGCAACAAAAGGGAATCCCTAGAACTCCCCAAATCTGTTCATCCTGGGGTGGAGGGAGGAGGACTTTGAAAGTAAGATGAGCACAGGGGAAGGCACCTGTACAACATTCTCTCAACTGTACTCCAGATTGCAAAATATTTTTGAAGGAAGAAAAAACGCTTCCCTTTCATAAACCAGGCCAGAAGAGGTTCTGTCCACAGGGAGACATCGGAGCTAAGTGTGGGCTCCTTCCTCGGGTCTCCCTGGGCTCTGCTTCCTGTCTATAAGAGCTGCCTGGCAATTGTCTCTGGTCCTGATGTGGCCAGGTCAACCAGGCCTGGCCTGCGTGCCTGTGCTTTGTGGCCCAGGAGAATCTTAACAGTGCCTAAGGAAGGCAGGCCTATGCAAAGATGGTGGCACACCATCCACACTGTGCTTTCTGCTGCCCACTCCTTGGGGAGGGGGGGAGGTGCTTCCTGAGGATGGGCGGGAGGCCATGGTGGGTTCATAATTCCAATGAGAGTGGATGCTAGCTAAACCAAGCCACTGGCTGAAGCCTGGATCAAGGGGCTGGGCTCTCTCGCCTAGAAAATCTGCCATGCTGGTTCTTTACTATACAAAGCATCAAAATCCTTGCAGTTTTTAAAATGATGAACACGCCTCACCCCACCTACCATGCCGGCATTGCTAAGAGGGGCTAGTTCGGTAGGAGCCATGCTTTAAAGTCTCCCAGGTGATTCTGAGAGCATTTCCCTAAGGAAGCATATGCCTCAGCACGGGCAGCTTGATCTTGAACATTGCCCAGCGTGGGTATTTCTGGCTATGCTGAATTCTAGCTCTCACTTGCGCCGCTGCTATCCGTGGTGAGCAAATGTCTTTCCTGGGCTGGGGAGATGGCTCGGTGGGTAAGAATACTTCCCAGACAAGCATGAGTATCTGAGTTTGAATCCCCAGACCCTATCAAATGCATGGCATCTGTATGGACAGGTATCTGTATCCCTAGCATTTACAGATGTGAGCGTGTGTTTGTGTGTGTGTGTGTGTGTGTGTGTGTGTGTGTCACACGCCACGGTGCGTGTGTGGAGGTCAGAAGACAAGCTGCAAGTGTCGGTCCCCACCTTCCACCTTGCAGAGACAGGTATCTCTTGCTTCTGTGGATGCCCTGTGTAGTCCAGGCTAGCCAAGCTACCCAGGCTACTCTCCTGTCTCTACCTCCCATCTCTCTGTAGGAAAGCCATGGCATCTGTGTTTTCACATGGGTTCCAGGAATCAAATCTGAGTGGCCAGGTTTACACAATTACCACTTTTACCCACTGAGCTATCTCCCAGCCTCTAGAAAATAAGTTTTAAACCAGTCTGACCATTGGCTATTCCAGCTCAAAGCTGATTTTGGGTGTTTTTGTTTGTTTGTTTGTTTTCCAAAGAAATGTATTCATATGTGAATTAATACACGATCTAGGGGCTACTTGTATCCTAAACGCTGGAAACACACATAAACACCTTACGCACGTACAACCACACAAATAAAAGGGCTGAAGCTCCCGCCATGTAGTTTGGCTGTGGCCCAACCCTTCATGTCAACAGAACATAAATGTCCCTTTTCCACCATTATAAACAATGTTGGCCCAAGCATTACTGGCTGTGTAGGTTTTTCCACATTCTGAATTACTTCCTGAGGAAACATCTGGGCCAAAGGTTTTGAGTGAGTTTGTGTAGTGACACATTTTGCCAGACTGCTTTCGACAACTTTCTCAATTGGATTACACAGCTGCCAACGACGTGGGCAGCTCAGCTTGACCACATGTTTCTCGGACCAAGAATTTATCACTTGAAAATGTTTTCGCTCACTTAACATGGCGGGGGGTGGAGGGGTGTGGAGCAAGCCACGTTGCTTAGCATCTTTTCTAGAATCAAAGGAGGTGAATTCTTCCCTTGTGGTCATTTTTTGGTTCTCTTTCCTACTTACAACTTTTTAGTTCACATCCTGTTTGATCATTCTTTTTTTTTTTTGGTGGGGGGGGGCTTCAGTGTTGTTACTTTTTTCCTTGATGGAGATGACTATAGTGTTTGATTTCCTACTGTGTTCCAGATGCTTCTCATGCAGCCTTCTCTGCGACTCTGCACTCCAGCTCTAATAAATACGATTAACACAGAGAATGTCACAAGGTCCTCCACAGAAGGGCAAGTTGCTGCGCTGTGACTGACCCTGTCGTGTGTGACTCATGAGCACGTGCTCTTGACCCCCATTGTGCTTTCTCTGTCAGAGCACTGAACAGAATAACGACTTCCACACCAGCATTGCGCACTCTTCCTATTTTCTTAACTATCTGCCTTTTAAAATATAACAATAACTAAGGTTTCAGTATTTTTCTTTCTTTTTCGAGACAGAGTTTCTCTGTATAGCCCTGGTTGTCCTGGAACTCACTCTGTAGACCAGGCTGCCCTCGAACTCAGAAATCCGTCTGCCTCTGCCTCCCAAGTGCTGGGATTAAAGGCGTGCGCCACCACCGCCTGGCAAGGTTTCAGTATTTCAAATGTAGGTGCAGGGTTGGTGTCCAACAGAAAGTGTGAATAGCCAATGAACTAATGATCACTGGTGAACTTCACCAACAGTCAAAAAATGAACAGGGAGATGCCTGGTTTTACTTCCCGGCTTAGCAAAGGTAGGGAAGAAAAGGCAATTGAGTGGACTGAAGAGGAAAGCGCGCATGCCCGTGTAGGACTGAGTCCTGCACACTGGAGCTACCTGCTTCATGAGAAGGTTCCGTGTGCACCGTGATCCATTCCCTACAATGCTAAGATGTGATTCTAAGATATGTACATGAAGCTGGGTAGCCCATGCGGAGCAAGCCAGTGAGCAGCACTCCTCCAAGGTCTCTGCATCTGTTCCTGCCCTGACTTCCCTCAATGACAGACTGCAGCCTGTGAGGCGAAACAAACCCTGCTCCCCTCCCCCGTTGCTTTTGATCACAGCCTTTATCACAGCGATAGATACCCAACCACGATCCAGAGCCAGGGTACCTAAGCCAGGGGTTTCCAATTCATTCACAGGGAAATAACCCCTAGACCTTTGCTACTCAAATGGCCATCCCCAGATGGGAACCAGCACAGTTGGGACCACCTAGGAGCTTGCTGTCACTGCAGAGGCATGGGCTCACACCAGACCTACCGAATCAACACCCACATTTCAATAAGACGAGGTACAGAGAACTTGGGAAGCGGTAGTCTAGGTCCAGGTACCTGCAACTCTCTCCAGAACTAAAAGGGTAGAATACAACTGCAGCAGCAGCCGCCACACCTCTAACACCAGGCTGTGCACAAGGTCTAGAGCCTGGGGCAGACGTAGGGCTCAGTGGTGAACTGAACTTAGAATGCAGAGACCCTGGGAATCAATGCCTAGCAAAAAAACAAAACACAACAAAAAACCAAAGCAGTGGAGGGAGGGAAGAGGAAGAAGGTGGAAAGGGAGAAAGGGAAGTGTGAAGGAAGGAAGAGGGAAAGGTAAGCAAGTAAGCTGGGCGAGCTTGACCATCCCAACGCCCACCATCGGATTCATTGACAGGGTTATGGGATTTGAGGGTCTGAGCACTTGGATGGGACCTGGGCCTCCTGGCATGCTAACTCTGCACTCCACTCCTGAACCACAACCCCAGGCTTTTCTAGTCGTTAACACTCTTGAATCAGGTGTTCACGAAGTTGCCCCGGCTGCGCTAACACTCACACTGCAAACTGGGCAGGCCTTGGATTTGGGACCCATCTGCTTCGGCCTCCAGAGTAGCTAGAATGGCAGGCATGCACCACGGGCCTGGCAACAGGAAGTTTCCAGGTGATGCTCCCAGGACCGCTGCAGCCTAATGGCCATTTGATCCGTTCAACCCTGAGCAGCTACAGCCATACTTGGCCTATTTTGGTGAATAGCTGGGCTTTTTTGTTTGTTTTTCAATAGAAGAGAAGAAAAGGCAGTGTGCGCGGTAACAAGTCTGAATTTCCTTCTCCAGCTGGTGGAAGTTCTGTGGGAATTTAATTCAGTGCTCCTAGGCCTCTAGAAGGAGCCACCTATGACAGCATTGTGTGACCTACGTCATACTTAGCTGTGTGGGACTCTTGCCCTCTGCCTCTGGGCTGTGTGGCCAGATGTAGGCAGATCCCCATCCCAACCCCATCCTATGTCAGGCTTGATACCAAGTGTTGGGAGGCATTAGGAGGACTCACATCTTCGGGGCTAGCTCACTGAGCTCCTTGGAGGTGGCCTCCTGTGGCCCTCCCCTTGGCAGCCCTGTCACCTCACTTCCTTGTGAGTCCCAGGACCCTGGAAGACAGCCAGCATGCTCCTTAGTCATCTGTGGAAACATACAGAAGGACCCATTAGGCCATATTAAATGACTCAATGAAGGCTGAGCTTAAACACTGCAAGGTGCTTTTACTTCCTGTCCCTTGCCCTAGACTCTTCACCTAGCAGGGGGTCTCACTCACCTCAGGACTTAGTTTAAATGCCCCTGGCCACCATTTGTCCCCTAGGACGCTGGCCTCCCACGCTTAGCTTTGGTCATATCCCATTACTTAATGGGCATGACAAGCTAACACCCAAGTGATATGCTTACTCAGATCCCTGCCCTGCTTTAAGTACCTTCCATACATGAACTCATTTAAATGTGCTAATAACCCTGCCAGGCAGGCATTATTATTCCCATTTTCCAGAGGAAGGAACTGAGGCTTAGAAAGGTTACGTAACTGTCCCAAGATCACAAAGCAGATAAATGATGGAAGGAGTATTTGAACTGAGGTGGTCTGGCTTCGGAGTCGTGCAGAAGTATTTCCTATTACCCCTTGAAGCCCTTTATCATTCTGCAATCATCCTGATCCCGGTTGCTGAGCATGACTCTTCCTCACAGAGGTATACACATCTCCATGACACGTGATTTTCCGTCCTCTTCTACATCTGTAGAAAAGCACCTAACATCTACCAATAATTGCTATAAGAATAGATAAATTAATTACTCCATGAGTAGTGTTATCAGTAGGCTCTTTCTCATTGGGCTTGCGTGTGTCATCACTTCCTAACAGTTGCTGAGAACTTACCAAAGTTGCAAAGGCAAATCCAGGCTTGTTGGGCAATGGCCGGGCTTACTCAGGCTCCCCTCCCACTGCCCTAAAGCTAACTCAAGTTCAGGCCCAGCGGAACATCATGCTGAGAACCTGAAGCCAACTCAAGTTCAGGCACAGCAGGGTACCATGCCAGCACAGTTGGCATCTTGGGCAGCACTGAGATATGAGCTTCTGATGTGCAGAACCCACTGCACATCTGGTATTGAGGATACAAACTATAGATCTCAGGATACAAGCCAGACTCAAGCTAAGATTCTGCAAAGGATGGAGCAAGGAATCCTGCTTGGTCCTGGGAGCACAGAGATGGCAACCCTTTGAAGCTGTGCTTTGAATAAGTGAGACTTTGCCAGGCAGCAGGTGCCTGAGGAAGCAGACATACTTTGATGCAAGATCTATGTTTATGTGGTAATCTTGGCTTTAGCCAATAAAAACCTCACTCAGATTTTGAATCTCCGCTTCAGGCCAGGCCTTCAACACTGTAGGAAACTAAAGAGTCAACTGAAGGCTATTAGTTGCATGACTCAGTTTCTCAGAATGTTAATTGAATCTGAATCTTGCGAGGCTAAAAAGACAAAAGGCTCAGTTGGGTGTGGTAGCTCACTGTCTGCAATCGCTGCAACTGTGTGGATAGCCTCGTCTTTGTGGTACATTCTAGGAGAGCCTGGACTACACAGTAAGACCCTGTCATTAAAAAAAAAAAAATTAAATTAAACACAAGGGTTGGGAGGATGCTCAGCTGATAAAAGGCATGTGGTCTAAAACCTAAAAACCAAAAAGCATAGACATCTACTGGTGGTTGATTCTCAAGCTTGCATGTACAGGAAATGCAAAAGAACTAGAGAATGCAGAATACAGAAATGGACTTAGGGGAACGCATCCGTTTACTGAGCTTGCTGGGTTTTTTATTTAAAAGAGGGAGTATAAGGATAGGAGAGATGGCTCAGCAGTTAAGAGCACTAGCTGCTCTCAGAGGAACTGAGTTTGATTTGATTCCCAGCACCCCCATAACGTGGCTCATCTTAACTCTAGCTCCAAGGAGATCCTATGCCTCTGGCCTCCCAGGGTACCTGCACGCAAGTACACATATGTCCGTGTCATGTCCACATAGTTAAAACTAACTTTTTAAAATGGGAGTATAATGTTATAAAGGGGAAGCAGCTTTCCCAGGCGGGATCCACGTGAGTCTTGTCACTCATCCTGCCGAGCCAGCTCTTCAGAGGTTTGTCATTCTGAACTGCAGCATTGGATCCTAAGCTAATAAAGTGTTTCAGAAAAATTAACACTTGAAATAGCTTCCAATCATGAAAAGCTGGCTCCATTTTAAACAATATGACTCATGGGGCTTTGGCAAGCCAAGAAGGATTAAAACAGAATGCAGCATGTCCATGAGTTGAGAGTCTACATAAACAGCCTTTCTCCTGGTGCCGCGTTAGGCTGTTGCCTGTGTATTACCACATCTGAGGCTGAAGAGAAGGGGAATGCCGCCGCCACTTCCGAGAGGACTGCAGAGCCCCTGGGAAGAGGGGGCGCCTCGTGCACTGGGCGCATCAGCTTTCCCTTTTATGTCTTGGAGCAGCATCTCCAACTTGAAAATGTCACCTTCTACCTCTCTGAGTAGACATAAACGAACAGGTGGCTTCTGGCCTTCTAGTCAGCCTTCCAACCAGGGACAACAGCTCATCAATAGGACCTGGACCATGCTGTTGATGGCAGGAAGGAAACAGCACATTTGCCCTGAGTAGCAGCAGCCTATTTAGAGTTTCCTCCCGGTGAGGATAATCCTCACCCACTGCTTCCAACATCTCTGCTCTACCCTGCCATGATAAATCCAGTGCTTCTCTGTATCTGATGATGTCAAGGTCCCTCATGTTTGCTCCATCATCATCATCACCATCACCATCACCATCACCATCACCATCACCATCACCATCATCATCATCATCATCATCAATCATCTGTATGTGTGTGTTTCTGTGACTGTGTCCAAGCGTGCCACAGCACTTGTGTGGAGGTCAAAGGACAACTTGTGGGAGCTGGTTCTTTCTCTCTGCAGGTTCCAGGGTATAAACTTAGTCATCAGGCTTGACAACATACACCTTTACTCGCTAAGCCATCTGGCCAGTTACTAAGGAAGATATTCGTTCCTCATGAGTCCAACGCTAAGTCTTTCTGCTGAGTTGTTGAAAGGGGCCCCAGTTTTGCATTGAAGATCAAACCCAAACGAGCCTTAGTACAAGTGGTTTCTCAGTAAGCCACATCCCCAGCCCCAACTCTTACAATTCTAAAAGCTGGGATTCTGAGGAAATAATTGTTATGTAAACTTTATAGGAGGGTAAATAAAAATCTACAAGTAATCTAATTAACAAGTCTTTTATTAACATCTGTACATATTTATATAAGATTATATCTTATCCAACACTTATCTAAATAACTTTGGATTAAATAGGAAATAGAAAATGGGAGTCAGAGCTGGCAAGATGGCCCAACAGGTAAAAGTACTTGTCACGCAAGCCTGACGGCTTGAGTCACCATGTAAAAAGCTAGAAGCATGTGATAGTGCACAGCTATAATCCCAGAACACCTGCAGTGAGATGGGAGCATCATCCAGAACCTTCATACCAAGTCTCCTGGCACAGACATGGCCTCACCCAAGGAGGGGTGAACCAACACCCAAAAGTTGTCCTCTGACCTCCACATGCATGCCATAACACTCATGTACGCACATTCACACATAAGCACATGCACACACATGCACATACACACATAAATAATTTTTTTTCATTTTTTTTTCAGAGCTGAGGATTGATTCCAGGGCCTTGTGCTTGCTAGGTAAGCGCTCTACCACTGAGCTAAATCCCCAACCCCCATAAAAAATTTTTAAAAAATGGAAAACAGACAAAAGAGGCCATAACTTCAGAGACAGTTGAACTTGAGAGCTGGAGATAGTTCAGGGGTAGAACGCTTGCCTAGGAAACCAGTCACGTTTCTGGGGCTGGGATAACACACCCTGACCAAAACAACCTACAGAAGGAATAGTTAACTTGGGCTTACAGTTCCACGGGGATAGAGTCCATCATGGAGGCAAGCGGCAAGCATGGCAGCCAGAGAATCAACAACAACAACAACAACCAAAGGGGACCAGGGACAACACAAGTCTTTAAACTCTCAAAGCCTGCCTCCAGCAAGACTGCACCTCCTAAGTCTCCCCAGGGAAGCAGAGCCACCACCTGGGGACCAAGTACTCGTGAACAGATTGGGGGCCATTCTCCTTCCAGCCACTGCACTTAGCCTACACAAGGCCCTGGATGCAAGCCCCAATGGGAATAACATTGAAACAGAGAGCAGCCCCAAGGTAGTGTGAAGTAGGGGGCTCAAGAATGTGCCTGAACAATAGATCGTAACTGAAGGAAAAAAGGACATGGAGATATAGAAAATACATTCTGAGGGGAATTTATGATGTTTCAGTAAAATGGAAGACAAGATTGTATTCTAGAAATACCAGGGAAAGGGATTTATTCAGGTAGATGCGTGCCTTGACTCCAGATACTTCTGTTAATGTGTAAAAAATGCAAACACATTGTATTTGTTCTAATGAGCAAAGCACATCAGATCCAAAAATTATTTTTGCATATTAATTTGTGTGTATGTGTATGTTATGTGTTGCTAGGGCTTTGTGAATGCTAGGTTACTAGGTACACTGTCACTGAGATACATCCTGGGTTTTCAAATGTATTTATGCATTTCTTTACTTGAGATGATGCCTCATGTAGCCCAGGCTGGCCTGAGATTCACAGAATAGCTGAGGATGACCTTGAACTGTCAACCCGTTTGTTTCCATCTCCCAAATGCAGGGTGATAGGTGTGTGCAACCGTACCTGTTCGACTTTGAGATAGGATCTTATGTAGCCCAGCCTGACCTTGAACTCTCTAAGTAGCTAATGCTGGCTTTGAACTCCGGATCCCCTCGTCTCCCTCTCTTGAGTACTGAGATTGCAGGTGTGCAGTACCACATCTGGCTTCTCAGAGGTGATACGGTTTTAATAAAGGCACATCTGTTGAAGAAGCAAGTGTTTACTCAACACATTTGCCAATTTCTTGTCCCTGCAGAGAGACATCATCCACATGAGCCATTGAGTGGATCCTCACGATGATTCTGTACTCTGCGAGACCCCTGAAGTTTCCCAGGATGCCACTCCTTGCCCTGTTAGCTCACATAAGACTAAGAGCCCTTGTTTGTCCTGATGTGGCTTCAAATGAATGTGGGGAAAGACTTGGTCCCTCCCTTATCCCAGTAGAGCGCTTCTCCCGTATATGGGATATAATTGCAGTTCAAACTCTTTTGATTTATATTCATACCAGACACAGTGTGGTTGTAGCTAGGATATAAATAAACATTGGATAACTTTGGTCTCAATGTGGACGGAGGCCTGTCTTGAAAATAGCTGCCAAAATGAGTGATTCCTTGGAAAACAAATATACTTACTCTCTTATATATAGAAGAAAAAGCCTCTGGGGGAAAACCAATGTTAAACTAAGTGCTGCTGGCTAATTGCACAATATTGACCTAAGGTAGACAGCACTCATTTATTTTTCTAAAAATGAAATGGGGCCTCAGGGAAAAGTACCTCATGATGCTGTTTCCAAACATGAATCATTAAAATATTTTGGCACCAAGATTTACTGTTAAAATGCTGTGAGTGGAAAGAGCTGGACTTGACACATATGAAGCCTGCTCAATGGGTTCTTTTAATTCATACCAGGAAATTAATGAAAATAAGCCTAGCCTGGAGTTCTGGAGTGAATTTTAAAATTATTTGGAGTGAAGAGAGAAGAGAATGATTCCATAAAGATGGAAAGTTCACTAGGAGGGTGAATCCAAGTATCTACTGTGACAACGAAGGCCATTTCTCCATTGTTGAACTTAAAGCATTAGTGTTTTCCTTGTCAGGATCTACGGGCCCCTCACCCAGAATCTAAGCCATCTACCAAATGGCTATCACAGTTCCATCATGTAGAGCTGAAAACCTGTTAAGTCAAACTAGCTTAAGTAGTGCTATCTGTGCAAACTCAATAGATTGTAGCTGCTGTTACTGCAAATTCCTATTAACAGAGAAATGACTAGGCATTATGCCATAGACCTTGCATCCCAGCACTGTGGAAGCAGAGTCAGATGGATCTCTGTGACTTCAAAGCCAGCCCTGTCTTTTAAAAAGATACTAAAAATGAATAAACATGACTTTGGAAACCTATTGACGATTGGGTATACTTATGGCTGACCTGGTGAATGTTTTTCATTTTCTCTCTAGAGGACATTGCTCTGACTTCCTGCAGCTAGATCTCCTCTTTTGCTGGTCCTCAAGGGGACCTCAAATTCAATGTCCTAAGCTATCTTTGGCGCCCGGCCTCTTCCTGCTTTCCACACCCTTTCTGAACTCCACTTTGATTTCTGACTTCAGTTATTCAAACCAGGACTCACCTCCTTTTTTTCTCGATTTTGTTCCTTTAAACCTATCACCCCCTCCATCCTTCAGAGCCTTGTAACTTGCCCGATGTTGGCTCCCAATCAGTCCTTGCCTACAGTCTCACCCGGATGGTGCTTGCTATCCCTTGGCTTCAATTCCTGTTGCTCCACCATCAAACTCAGGATGAAATCCAAGCTCCTTCCATGGCATAGCCCTTGCCTGGTTCTCTAGTCTCCACGTGCACTCTGAGCCCTGTGCCCGGTGGGCTAGAGAGCCTGTCGGGTCCTCACACTAGTTGTATACAGCCTTTGTGCTATTGCACGCTGTTCTTTTTTGGTCTGGAAGATTCTTGTTCCCTATCCTGCCATGCTCGCTGCTTCTCCTGTAGTGCTGAGCGGAGCAGGCATTCTCAGGACTACCCAGAGTCTCCCCTCAATGACAAAAGATGAACTCCTACTAGGCTGTGTATCTGCTCTCACATTCCTGAGGCTGCAGATGAATGAGCTGTTCACCAATCCGTTCCTAGTAGAATAAAAGACACTTGGGAAGGAGGTGTTTCTCCGAATCTCTGATGCCTGGGCCAGGCATTAAAAGGTGCTTGCTAAGTGTTTTCTGAATGAACAGAGCAATTAATCAATGTGATGAGCAAATGAAGGATGGATCGGTTAATTAATACGATGAATGAATAAATAATCACTGGGCTCTGTCCTGGGTTTGGCCTCTAGTGTGGGGCTTCTGCAGCACAGTTTGCCCTGAATCTTGCTCAAGCCTTCATTAGGTCTTCCGCCTGTCCCCAGTGCTGACCCCGTGGCCTAAACTCCATCTTCCCCATCTTCAGCTCATTTGCTCTGCCACGTCTCAACCTTTGCCCCCTTGCCCCATCTCCGTGTCCTATGACAGCAAAGCTGTTCTGGTGACAACACGAGTTAGTCATGCACTGGGCTGTGATAACAAGCCAGGGTGTGAAAGTGTGGCAAAGGTGATGATCTGAAAGCTGTGTGCTGAGTTTCATTGTCAAGCATCTCCAGAGTCTTACGTCTCAAGTTCCCGGATGCCAGTGACTTTTACAGTTGAAATCTACCAGGGCCCATACGCTATGGACAGGGTCACCATTTTCAGCAGCTTTTACGTTCTTCTCTGGAACATTCCATGGCCTGGGGTTTATTATATGGTGACTGGTGAGGTAAGAAATAGCTTCCTTGGGGTTGGTAAGATGGCTCAGCGGGTAAGAGCACCAACTACTCTTTCGAAGGTTCTGAGTTCAAATCCCAGCAACCACATGGTGGCTCACAACCACCTGTAATGAGATCTGACGCCCTCTTCTGGTGCGTCTGAAGACAGCTACAGTATACTTATTTATAATAATAAATAAATCTTTGGGCCGGAGCGAGCAAGGACTGAGCAAGCAGGGCCTACTGGAGTGAGCAGAGGTCCTAAAAGTCAATTCACAACAACCAGATGAAGACTCATAACTATCTGTACAGCTACAGTGTATACTCATATACATATAATAAATAAATAAATCTTTAAAAAAAAAAAAAGAAAGAAAGAAATAGCTTCCTTGGGAGGAAAAGAAGGATAAATACATCTAGAAGCAGACTTCCAAACCATGTAGCTCCAGAAACTAAGATGGTTTTAATTTTCCTTCTCCTCGACCATGTGCAGACTATTCATGGCTAGAGAAAGCCTCTGCATTTACCCACTGGAATTTCCAAATAAAGATTTAAAATCCGGATTAAGTTCATTACCGGCCTTATGTCTTGCAAACGGCAAAGAGAGTCCTGTTTTATTCTCTTGGAAAATTCTTGTACCTGCAGTTAAAAATAAAAAACAAAACAAAACAACATTTCACTTCAAACAGCACAGCCTCTCCTGTTTGACATTTGTTTCTAATGCTATTGATAAACTTGAAATGTGTTTGGAGCGAGTGAGATGGCTCAGCGAGCAAGCTTGGCAACCTGAGTTTGATTCCCCGACCCATACCCATAGAATGGAAAGAAAGAACTAGCTCCTTCAAACTGTCCTCTGACAGTTCTTCTGACTTCTCTGACCTTTCTCTCCTCCTCCCTCTCTCTCTTCCTCTCTCTCTCTTTTTCCCCTACTCTCATACATCCTTAATAAGGATTACCTTATTCTTCAGTTGGTCAGTCTGTTCTTTCAGTTTCTGGCACATCTGTTTTCCTTGGGAGATCTTTTGAAATATGTAAGGATTTGAGAAAGTATCTTTTTGAGGTGTTGGTGTCAAATTCAAGTGACATTTCTCAGGTTCAAGTCCTATGCAAAAAAAAAAAAAAAGGCTGAGTTTGGCTACCATTCATTTCCTCTTACCACAGTTTTACAAATAGGAGTCTGTGACAATCAGCAAACCTTTGGGGCTTGCTTTTTTTCTTTTTTTTCTTTTTCCTTAATGTTTTTCAAAATGCTTCTCTGAGTAAAAAATAGTTTTAAGATACTACCTGTGAGAGGGTCTTGGCAGGCTTGCTCGGCAGGCTGCACCTGCAAAATTAAAGAGTAAGGAAGCATTGGTGTGGAGGCTAGTCAAGGCAGTGTTGCTCAGCATGCCTTCTGTCCCAGTCACTGAGGAGGCAGCACAGTGCTTCGGTCCAGGCCATGATTGCCCATGTTGAGGTTGAATGTCACTGTGACCCTGTGAGTAGCTAACACAGGAAATTGCTCATCACTATGGGCCTCAAATTTCTTGGTGGCAAGGTAGGGGATGATAGAGAATGTACCTTCTAGAGCTGCCATCAGGGCTAGTAGGGGTAGATTTTCAGCTGATATTATGATTGTGCTTGACATTAGAGGTAGAATACTCCGTCCAACATGTCTCCTAGACATAAGCACCATGAGAGCAAGGGCCATTGTCAACCTTGGCACAGCTCTGTTGCTGGTGCTCTAGTTAATGCAGACATGGCAGCCAGACTTACGGAATAATACGATATGCATTAAATGCTAAGTGTGTTGAGACGGTGGTGGTCCCTACCGCTGCAGGCTAACTGGACAGGGTTAAACTCCTGAGTGATTGATTCTCTTTTTAGACTCTTGCTGCTCCCAACTCATGGATCTGAGAGACAATTGACTGTGCCCAGAATGGACTCTGACCAGGATGAATACCTCTCCAGCATAGGATGATAAGAAACCTATTGGATCCAGTTCTCCAGTTTAAGCTGATAGGACTGGGAGGGGTTGGGGGTGAAGATCAGGAGCCTGACCCGAAGCTCCTTGACAAATGCTTTACATGAGTGGACACCTGCTTTGCTCCCACAAAACTATGGGCCACCAAGAACTGCCTCTGCATGAACGTTCTCTTACCAGAAGAAAGAGGAACCCCAAGACTTTCCAATACCATAGGAACGTAGATTTCTCTAAGACAGAAAACAACTCAGGCCAGGTGGACAGCCGGTTCCCTGCGTGTGCATGTGTGTGTGCATGCACAAGTGTGTGCACTGTGCTGGGGAGCGTTGGGTATCTGCTCACATCCTCAGTGTGTTCAGTTGGACTGGAAGGATGTTGTAGATGAGGGAAGGAATAGAAACACTCCAGACAGCGCTATTCCACCCAGTGTGACCGTCACATAAGGTTTAAGAGAAAGGCCATTCAGTAACAAAGAATTAAACTTTTTCCTGTGGCTTTTTTTTAAAGATAAAGTTACCCAACTATTGAATTTTACAAAATCAATGAGATCCTGAACCTCAATGGGAAAAGAAGTTAGATGGAGATGAGAAGACAGGAACACAAAAGGGAGACATCGTATAGATTAGCCATGAAAAGAAAATGTCATTCTGAATGGGCGCTAACATACTGTTTGAACTGTAGTGTCAAAGAACTTAGTTTTACTAAATTTGGTGTGGATAACTGAGGGAATGATAGATGTGGGTCATAAGGCCAGTCTCTGGGAGACAGCAACGGAAAAATTGAAGATACGGTTCTTGAGAATTTACAGATCTGGCAGAAGACACGGATATCCCTAGGCCACTATGACTCAAAGCAGGTGGAGATGAACTGAAAATAGAACTCCTATACAAACCTGGATATTCAACCCCAAAACTCCAAGTCAGCAGCTCACAGAGCTACTTGCACATCAGTGTTGATTGCGATGTTGCTCACAGTAGCTGAGTTATGAACTACCCTAAGTGTCTGTGATGGTTTGGATGGCCCCGTGGGTACACACGAGGTGTAGCCTTGTTGGAGGAAGTGTGTCTTATTCTCTTCCCGCTGCCTGCAGAGCAGATGTAGAACTCTTCTCCATAGCCAGGACTGCCTGCCTGCTGCCATGCTCCCCACCACAATGATCATAGACTGAACCTCTGAACTGTAAGCCAGCACCAATGATATGTTGTCCTTTATAAGAGTTTCCATGGTCATAGTGTCTCTTCACAGCAATAGAAACCCCAACTGAGACAGTGCCCAACAACACAAATGAATAAAGAAAACACGGGTTACATATATAATGGACTTTTGGGCCACAAAGAAGGATTAAGTTATGACATTTGCAGGATGGATATAACTAGAGATAATCACATGAAACAAACTCAGCCTCAAACCCAGCCTCAGAAAGACAAATATTATATGTTTTCTCTCATTGGTGGATTCCAGATTTTATACAAATATGTAAGGTCATATGAATGCAGATCACAGAAAGTGGAAGTGGAGTGATCTAGGGAAAGGGTGGACCAATGGAAAGGGAAAGTAGGGAGAAAGGGAAGTTAGCGGGCAGATGTGGGAGTGGGCATAGATGATAATGATGGTGATGGTGATGGTGGTGATGAAGTCAAAGCAGGTAGGTAAGTGGAAGCTTTGAGCTGGTGGATTTGAGTTGTTTTGTGGCCTATGGGAGATTTAAAGGAAGCTGTGTGAATGAATATCCTTTGGTAGATCAGGTTAGGCTGCTCTAAGACACGTGTGCCAGTGCATGCCTGTAATCTCAATTTTGGGAGGTTAAATTGGGAAGATCAGAGGTTCAAAGCCAACCTGGGCTACCTGAGATTTAAACAAACAAACAAACAAAAGCAAACAAAGCATAGGTGTTCCATGTCAAGGAAAAAATCTAGAGAACTGGAGAACTCGGGGCTGAGAAGAGCCAGGCACTTGAAGAAGACTCTCGAGGAGGGACTGAGCTTAGAAGTCTAGATGAGGGCCAGAGAGATGGTCAAGAGCACCGGCTGCTCTTCCAGAGAACCTGGGTTCAATTCTCAGTACTCACGTCACGGCTCACAATCATCTCTAGTGAGTAACTCTAGTCCCAGAGGACCTAATGCCCTCTGTAGGCACTCGATATGCATGTGGTACACATACATACGTGCAGCAAACACCTCCGCACATAAAGTAAAGTAATAAAAATTAACATCAAAAAGAGAGAAGATGGAGTTGGTAGAGAAAATAGTGGAGGAAATAAAAAAGGAAATGGGGTAAATGTATGTGTGTATGGAACTCTCAATAAAAAATAAATGAAATTAAAAAAAAAACTCTAGATGAAGTTAAGAAATATATTGGAGACTGGATATGGCAAATCCCTTTAATCCCAGCACTTGAGAGGGAGAGGCAAGAGAATCTTTGTGGGTTCAAGGCCGGCCTGGTTGTACATTTTGAGTTCCAGGTCAGCCTGGACTACATAAAGGAACTCCATCTCAAAAAACAAAAACAAAAACCAAACCACCACTACCAAAAAACAAAACCAACAACAACTTAGAATAATAAAAAACAAAGAAGAAAGAGGGATACTGGGAGAACTTAGAGGGCTCTGGGGTTGTATCTTCCTCTATGTTTTACTGAATCTAGCCTCTGACTCTTTTCATGAGGCCATGGCTGAGCTTCCAAGCCGTTGGTTCACTTGCCCAGGATAACCCAGGGGCCTAAACCTCCGAACTACACTCAAGCTCTAGCTACAAGCCCACTCTGGCATGACCACCCTGCGTTAGTACTGACAGGGACCATTCTCATTTACCTGGATTGGTTTCAAAGGTTCAATAGCTTCCCATTCTTGCTTTGGCTGTTTTTCAATCCGATGTGACCCAGACCCAGACATGATTCCTAAATTATCTTGCACAACTGTTGATTTATTTCTCAACCTAGAATGGCTGACTTGGTTGGCTATTGTGAGTGGTTTACTAGTTACAGTATTCCTAGAGATTTTCACTTTGGGAGCAACCTTAGAAAAATCTGGAAACTGGTAGTGCACTTGAGCCTGGCCGTATCTGAACCAGTCGCCAGAACTTGCTTTGTCAGGAAGCTGTCTCTGAAGTGTCTGCCTCAGGCAGCTTTTATATTTTTCATCTGGTCCTTTAGTTCTGGTTAGAAAGCTTGGCTCTTCCTGATGGTGGCGCTTCCCAGCAGTCACTGCTTTTTCCAAGGGAGAGGTGTTTTCTCCTTCCATGCCAGGGCAGCAGCAGGCCTTGCTGCTATTTGCTGAACCATCTTGGGGAATGGGCTGGCCAGGGAATTCTGGGGTTTGTTCTTTGGGGCGATAATTTTTTGCATAACATGAAGTGATATTTGTAAGAATATTTGAGTCATCAAGACTTTCGGCATTCGAGGTCTCCAGGAGAGTTTCATAGCCAGTGTCTTGACCCCTGAAGAATTGCTCTCCAGAGAGATGATGGACTGAAACATCTGAGACTCGGGACTTTGAGGTATCTGCTTTATCAGCTGGAACAGGAGAAGCCAAGGCACATTGCTTATCTTTCTCGTGCCTGTTGCTGACATGTTCAATCATCTTATCCCAAGTCTCGGGCAGAGCTGTGTTCAGGCGCACCTCACAGTGAACAGCCACGTCCTGAGGGTCTTCTCCTGCCAGAACAACTTCCACTGGGACAGGAAAGGTGCCATTTGTTAAGGTAAAGTTGTAAGAAGTGCACATCTTCATCTGGGAGAAGTCCCCATCATAAGGCAGGTCCTCCTGTTGTTTATAAGTCGTATCTTCTGAAAAGTCGGCTTTGTTCATGATGGTGTGGGCTGACATCTGTGGTCCTCCGCTGCCTGGCCTTGGCATTCTTAATGCTCACAATGTGTTGTCTGGTTTTCATTGAATGTCCGCACTGTGTGTTCTATGCTGGAAGGAGAGAAAACAGCTTCATTAGTAAGCACATCAGAATCGTGTAGGAAGCCATGCTTAAGCTGGGTCCTTTGGAGACAGATGTTTTCCATTTAGAGTGATTCAACTGAAAACTTGAAAGCAGAGAACTCAGCCAAAGAATAACTCATCCTAAATACTATTGAGAAAAAGAATGATGGAAGGGCTCTTTTTTATCCATTAAGTTCTGAAGAGGCATAGCCTGTACTTAATAACCAGATCTTTATCTCCAACAAGAGAGAGCCGTACTATTTGGCATTTGTTCTCATCACATCTCAGCCTTTTTAGTGAAGATCAAATGTGGAATTTTTTTTCTTACATGTCTCCCTGGCATCCCTGAGTCATGCGATGCTGGAGGCTAGCTCAGCTCAGACATGGCCATGCAAGTTCTCCATTCTGTTGCCTTTTGTAAAGTGGCATTTTATTTTTGGATTGACACATAATAATTGTAGATATGTGTGGCACACAATGTGATGTTTTGATATATGTCTATAAAATAATGGCATTTAAAAAAAATTACAGGGTCTCACTGTGTAATTCTGACTGACCTGGAACTCACTATGTTAAGGTTGGCCTCAAACTCAGAGATCTGCCTGCTTCTGCCTCCCAAATGGTATGATTAAAGATGTTCTGCCCCCACTTTGGGCCTAAGAGTAGCTTATTATCACCTTGAGCATGGATTGGTTTTTGTAGTAAAATATTAAAAATCTTTTCTTTTAGCTCTTTTGAAATATTTATCACTGTTAAGTACCTCATTGTGCAATAGAATATCAGTAATATCAGGATGCATTCTCCCTAGCTTAACTTTCTAGCCATTGACCGGGTCCCCTTGTCCCTGTAACAATTCTGCTAACCATTGTTTTGCTCTTTGCTTCAATAGGATCAGCTTTGTGTGTGTGTCTACTGATTGCATGAGTATATGTATGTTTGTGTGTGGGTATGCTTGTACCCATGTGCATGCACATATGCACATAAAGGCCAAAGGTCAACATCGGGTGTCTTCCTTACTCTCAATCTTGTTTTTTGAGACAGGGTCTCTCACCGAACTTGGTACATTTGACTAGACCAGCTGGCTAATAAGCCCCAAGGATCCTCCTGTCTCTGTCTCCTTAGCAGTAGAGCTACAGGTACACTAGAGCATGTCTGGCTTTTTACATGCGTGTTGGAGATTGAAGTCAGGTTCTCAATACTGTGCAACAAGAAACTGAGCCATCTCCATGTCTCAAATCAGCCTTTCTGAGTTGTACATAGGAATGAGACCAAGTGCCTGTCTTTCTGTGCCTGGCTTACTCTGCTATATCTCAGTGCTCCTTTGTGCTATCTCCCGTGGTTTCCTCTTATATTTCTTGAAGAACATAGAACTGTGCTTCTCACTCTGTGGATGGCAACCCCCTGGGTATATATATCCACAGAGATTTACATTATGATTCATAACAGTAGCAAATTGCAGTTATGAGGTAGCAACAAAAATAATTTTATGGTTGTGGTCACCACAACATGGGATACTGTATTAAAGGGTCGCAGCATGAGGAAGGTTAAAAACGAACACCATAGAAGGATTGATAGAAATCTAGCCAGGGGAGGTCTTTTGAATGTCTAGGCTGCAGCCAAACATCCCTCTTCTACTAGGACCCAGGAAGGAAGTTTGCCAGTGAGACTTCGCCTCAGCAAGTCCCCAGCAGCTGCCCCAACCCAGAGGACAGGGTAGTAGCAGCCAAATGTCTTGGGGATGTTTCTGAAAATGGTCAGTGCACAGCTGGTTGCCACTGGGTTCAAATCTTTTTTATTTTGCTAAAGAAAAGCCACAGCATCCATTTAGAAGACACTCTTCTTGTTGGTGAACAGCACTGTGGAAGCAATAAGAGCACCCCAGCTTTTAGGTACGACCAGGGTTATTGCTCCCCAAGAACACCAGCCAGGTTCTGAGCTCTACTAACTCAGGGTGACCACAACCACTGGCTGGCCCCGCCCATCTGGTGATGGGGTTAGGAGAAGAGTTCTTGGAGGTCCTTCCTCATCCAAATTTTTATGTCTAAGAACTTGGGATTTATTAGTTAACCTCAAAGGCTAAAATAACATGCTTGACAAAGAGAAAAAATTGAGAAAAGTTCCCCAAGGAAAGAGGAATGCGAACTTAGGGCATCTGGAAAACATGAAACAAAGCCCTTGGTTCGTAGTTGCATGCCAGTGTTACAGAGGCCAGACTTTAAAAAGTGAAAACTGCCCTGGAGAGGGGAGGAAGAGAAAATCACCACAGGATTGCTTTAAGTCATTTAGAGAGTGGAATACTTTCTACAGGGTGGGGGAGGCGTGACTGTGTGAGCAGAGTTCTGGGTTATTCACACTCAAGTTGAAGGGTTAGGAAGAAAGGTTTCCCTGGAGAGATGAGACACAGTGGGAAGGCTGGAGTCAACTCTGGATTTAGTTCCTATACCTCTGCTCATTAGCTGTATGGAATCTATAGTTAGTCCTCCTCTTCCTCCTCCTCCTCTACCTTTTCTGCTGTTGTTCTATAATAAGAAATCACTATATCCAGCTGGCCTCAAACTCTTGGGTTTAAGTGGTCCTTCTGCTTCAGCCTCCTGAGTAACTGGGCCTACAGACATGTGTCTCTGCTTGGTTTCCATTTTACTTTTATGAGTCTGGTTTTCTTCTGAAAAAGTAGGCATGAGAGTGCCCAGCTCACTGGCTTCTGGATGACAGCAGCACAATGAGGCACGTGAGGCATGGGACACAGAGTGAGAATGCAGCTAGCACACATTTAAAAATAAAAGATCACCATGTGTGGTGGTGCACACCTTTAATCCCAGCAGGGGTGGAGTCAGAAAGGTGGAGAGGTAGAAGAGAGGCAGAAGTAGAGAGAGAGAGGCAGAGAGGCAGAGAGGCAGACAGGCAGACAGGCAGACAGGCAGAGAAGCAAGGGCAGAGAGGCAGACAGGCAGACAGGCAGAGGCAGGCACATCTCTGTGAGGCTAGATGGTCTATATAGTGGGTTCCAGGCCAGCCAGGCATACATAGATAGGTAGGTAGGTAGATAGATAGATAGATAGATAGATAGATAGATAGATAGATAGATAGATAGATAGATGACAAACAAGAAAGATGATGAGACAGCTCAGTAGATAAAAGTGTTTGCCCCACATTCAACCCTTGAGAACCACATGAAGGAGGAGAAAAAAATAACTCCTGAAAGTTGTCCTCTGACCATCACACACATGATATGGTACAATACAGTCACACAGATCACACACACACACACACACACACACACACACACACACACACACACACTTTTTTCTAAAGCAAAGGGAAGACCTTACAAAAAATAAGCCCAAGGAATTCTCTCTTTACACACAGGGAAAAAGAAAAAGAAGAAGAAAAAAAAACCCAGCTTCAGAACTATTACTATTTTCCCATGTATACATTCAAAAAGTCACCCGACATCCTTTGCCTCAGCGTCACAATGAGTCCTTACAGGTGGCTGGAAAGGACTGGAACATCCCGCTGATAACACCCAGCTCCGCCTTGGAGTCTGAAGGTGTCTTCTGAGAGATTCTGATCAGAACCCAACAGAACTTTTGTCACCACAGCTGTCCCTGCAGGTGACCTGAGCATTGTGTGCTCAGCTACAGATCATAGTCACTCTGCAGAGTAGGGGGTCCTCAGTACCCAGTCAGCCCTGAGCAGAGGGGCAAAATCCGATCATGATGCTGAAGTGCTGGCCTAAGCCTAAGACATTGCCTGTGGAAGAGATGATGCAGAAGTAGCTGGATTCTGAGGAACTAATCAAAGATCTATTCAGTTTGGTGGGAGGGAGCACTTAGTGCAGGGGAAAAGGTTGGTCAGCCTTGTTTCTGGCTGGTAGGTAGTGTTTCTTCTGTTTACTAGGTTGGTTTAATAGCACTGCTTACTGACTTTCTCCTCATGGCTTGTTCAGCCTGTTTTTTTTTTGTTTGCTTGCTTTTTTGTTGTTGTTGTTTTGTTGTTTTTTGTTTTTTGTTTTTTTATTTTTGTTTTTTGTTTTTGAGACTGGGTTTCTCTGTATATCCCTGGCTGTCCTGGAACTCTGTGCTGGGATTAAAGGCGTGTGTCACCACCACCCAGCTTTTTTTTTTCCTATAGTACACAGGACCACCAGACCTGGGGTGGCACTGCCCATACTGATCTAGACTCTCTCTCTCACTCCATTCACTCAAGGAAATACTCCCACAGGCTTGCCCACAGGCCAATCTGGTGGAGGCCTTTTTAAAGTGAGGTTCCCTCTTCCAAAATGACTCCAGCTTGTGTTAAGAGGGCATAGAACTAGACAGCTCAGTTGACGCCTTGTTAGCTTGACACACAAAGCATCACTGTCAAACCACAGCCTTTCCTTGTCCCGAGATATCAGAGCAACCAATAGCAAATATAAAAACATTCCAAAGTCTGACATCCTATGGTTTTTAAACATTCAAACAGTTTAGAAGTTCAGTATATTAAAACATTCAAAGTATCTTTCAGACTTCAAACCTCTCTAAAGTATCCAGGTTCCAAAAAATCCATATTCTTCTAAGAATTCCAAATTTCTAATTACGAGCTCCCTACAATATAACAAATTGGTTAAATAGTTTCCTTCTAGTCCTCCTCTTCCTCTTCTTCCTCCTCTTTCCTCTTCTTCCTCCTCTTTCCTCTTCTTCCTCCTCTTTCCTCTTCCTCCTCCTCTTCCTTCTCATCCTCTTCCTCCTCCTCCTTTTCTCTTCCCCTCCCTATGGGGTTTCTCTATGCAGCCCTGGCTGTCTTAGAACTCACTCTATAGACCAGGCTGGCCTCAAACTCAGAGATCTGTCTACCTCTGCCTCCCTAGTGCTGGGATTAAAAGCACGTGTCACCACTGCCCAACTAGTTAAATAGTTTCTTTGGTTTTTTTTCGAGACAGGGTTTCTCTGTGTCCTGGAACTCATTCTGTAGACCAGGCTGGCCTCGAACTCAGAAATCTGCCTGCCTCTGCCTCCCAAGTGCTGGGATTAAAGTTGTGCACCACCAGTGCCCGTTAAATAGTCACAGTCAATGCAAAACCAAAGTTCAAGGGCATAAACAGGTTATCGCAGTCTTCGATCCACTCATGGTCCTCTGGGCTAGGACTCTGCTGCAACTGGCTGCATCTTAACCGGGACCCTCTCCTGGGCTTTCTCTTCAGGAACTGACCCTGCCTCAGTTGTTCTTCATGACTTCTTTATACCTTCAAAGCCACTATCCCCAAGTGACTCTTGCATATTGCCTAGTTTGGCTGCCAGCATGCGAGGCAGTCTTGACCTCTGGACCACAGCTTCTGTGTGGTGACCCTGAGTAAAACACTCCCAGATTTATAATCCTTAGTGATGCCGATCTAGTTCTTAATCCCCACTAATTTCTCCGCTCCAACTGACTAGCATCAACTGTCCCAGCAAAGCAAAGTTTCAGGTCGGTGGTCCTCGTCTCTTACATTCACAACCAATTCTTCTGCTGCAGCTCACTAGAACCACAGATTCTTAGTTCAAAATACCACTAAAACATGTCTGACAGTCTTATTTCCCGCTGTAACTTGGAAAGCCAAACTTCTGACAAGTGGATTGCCTTCAGCTTTGTCTTCCTAAGCTCCCACAATAGCTCATTAAGCTCTGAGAACATCCAGTGGTTTTTCCAGCCCAAAGTTCCAAAGTCCTTCTATAATCCTCACCCAAACATGGTCAGGTCTGTCAGCAATACTCCACTCCTGGTACCAATTTCTGTCTTAGAGTTTCTACTGCTGTGATAAAGCACCAAGACCCAAAACAACTTGGGGAAGAAAGGGCTTATTCTATATTACAGTTTTCAGGTCACACTCCAACACCAAGGGAAGTTGGGGAAGAAAGGGCTTATTCTATATTACAATTCTCAGGTCATACTCCAACACCAGGGGAA